>NC_036257.1:7459715-7494849 GCF_002742605.1 Olea europaea var. sylvestris | reverse complement strand
GTTATCAACATGGATTTCGATTGGCTCTTCTTGTGATACTCCAAGCGTCTTCAACAAGTTTCTAAGCCAAATCGCATGGCAGATACTTGATGTAGCTACAACATATTCAGCTTCACATGTAGATAGTGTTACGATCGATTGCTTCTTAGAGCTCCAAGTGAAAGCTGTGTTACCCAAGTAAAATACATACCCAGTCGTACTCTTTTTATCATCACTATCTCCGCCCCAATCACTGTCACTATATCCAACAAGTTTGAACTCATTAGATGATGAATAGACTAAGCCATAATCAAGCGTACCTTTGATGTAGTGAAGAATTCTCTTTGCAATTTTCATATGGGTCATGGTAGGTTTCTCTATATAGCGACTAATGAGCCCAACTCCAAAAAGGATATCTGGTCTTGTGCACGTCAAATATCTTAGACTTTCAACAAGACTCTTAAAAAGTGTTGGATTTAATTTTTCACCTTCATCATTCTTCGACAACTTGATTCCGCATTTGACGGGGGTGCATACGGGCTTGCAGCCCTCCATATTGAATTTCTTTAGAATCTCTTTTGCATATCCTTCTTGTGAGATGAAAATGCAGTCCTCCATTTGCTTTACCTCTATCCCAAGATAGTAGGCCATGATGCCGATATCCGCCATCTCAAATTCTTGAGCCATGACCTTCTTAAACTCAGTGATCATACTTTGATTATTTCCTGTGAATATAAGATCATCTACATATAAACAAACAAGCAAAATATCTCATTTCTCATTTACCTTTATATAAAGGGCATACTCGTGAGGGCATTTTGTAAAGTCATTTTCTAAAAATACTTGTCAATTCTACTATTCCATGCCCTTGAAGCCTGTTTCAACCCATATAAAGCATTTTTTAGTTTCAGGATTTTACCTTCATGTCCTTTTATTTTATAGCCCATTGGTTGCTCCACATAAATTTCTTCTTCGAGATAGCCATTTAGAAATGCTGATTTCACGTCCATTTGGCTTATCTTCCACTTATTTTGCGCTGCAAAAGAGATAATTAATCTTATATTTTCTAAACGAGCAACAGGAGCAAATACCTCTTCATAATTGATTCCCGACCGTTGGTTGTAGCCTTTGACAACCAATCTTGCTTTGTATCTTTCTACGTCTCCTTTAGCGTTCTTCTTTGCCTTGTACACCCACTTAACTCCGATTGCTCTCTTTTCTTTGCGAAGAGTTGTCATCTCCCATGTGTTATTTTTCACAATAGCCTTAATCTTTTCATCCATGACATCTCTCCATCTTTTATTTTGTACCGCTTCTTCATACCCTATTGGTTCACAATCGACAAAAAGACAAAAAAGCGTGAGATCATTTTGATTTTCGGTTACCTCATATAGCTCTTGTAGGCTCCTCATCCGTCGTGTCCTTTCGCTTGAGCTTTCGCCTTGTGAAGATGATGGAGAAGCATCTCCATGAGTAGGTGATAGAGGTGGACTAATAATCTCATGCTGCTCTCCATTCTCTTGTTCTTCTTCATCAAAAAATGGTAAGAAGTCATAGTCTTCTTCTTGGACACCCCAATCCCAAGCTCCTTCTTCATCAAACTCGACATCTCTACTTATGGTGATCTTCTCATTGCTTGGATTATACGACTTGAAGCCTTTAGAGCGAGAGTCATAGCCGATAAAAACATACCTTTCACTCCTGTCATCTAGCTTGGATCGTTTTTGATCTGGCACATGAGCATATGCAACGCTCCCAAATACTCGTAAGTGAGAAATGCTGAGCTTTCTTCCACTCCATGCTTCTTGTGGTGTCTTATTCCACACACTTCTAGAAGGTGATTGTTTAGACAGATACACAGCGCAATTAACAACTTCAGCTCAAAGTTCTTTGGGCAATCTCTTACTTTTGAGCAAACCGGTGGCTTTCCCACTTGAGCGACACAACATAACGCAAATTGAAACAGAACCCTAATGCTAGCCTAGCGCTAGCCTAATGTTGGAGCATCTTATATATTTGGGTAAATTTTGTCTTGATTAAATAGCTTGTTTTCTTATTCTATTCACTCCTAAGCACTTCATATCATATATACCCAAGCCTATCGTCCCAAAGTTGTGTTGAATCATTCTTTCATTATAAAGAGCACACTACTGAAGATAAAACAACACATCTGAAGTTCTTTTCATTCAACCCCTCATAAATTATTCACAAATTAATCTAACACATAGTTTGGTTGATTCAGCTATAGCTTTACACATTTAACCCAAGATCAAAACACATTAAGATCTTTGATCAAACATCAAAACCTAATCCTACCTTCACCAATTTGCCTTCAGAGTTCTGGAGTTTGAGGAAAAGGCGCTTGGAGTTCCAGTGTTGAAGAATGAGGTTCGTTCTCAAAGATCCATAGGAGATAAAAATCGCCCAAAGTTTTGGGAAGTGTAGGCGTGCACAACTGACATAGCTCTTTTAGTGATTTACAAGTTATATGATTAGAGTCAGCTAAAGTTGAGCAGTGTCCGGACTAGTTATAAGTTAACTTTTCTAGTAGATTGTTACTGGTCGCTTGGAGCTTTTTTATACTTTTGCAAAACGATTTTTCTTCATAATCATAATTGGTGCACTGCTTTCGATCTATAGTGATTGTTCAAACATAGAGTTAAATTGAATTTATTTAATCATCTTGGAACAATAACAAATGACTTGTTACTTTTAATTGTGTAATTCTGCACATTGGATTTGAATAAATAATTTGAAACTTACAATAGTTATGAACGCAACATGATGCTTGTGATGCTTGTAGGCAATAATAGCCCTTTTATTACATTCCTAATAAGATATCACAAGAAGTTTATTTTAATGGAAAAGAGTAAAAAAAACCCGAGAAACATGATCGGGTTAATTCCAATGAAGGTCGAGTTCAACAAAACAATATAACGCCAAGGAGAATGGATCCAGAAAAGATATTTGTTACGTGAGACTCCCAAAATCCCTACTACAGTACAGACAACCAAAATAGTTAGCACTTCTGCTGAATAATCCCATGGTAAGTCTTTTGCATACAAAACTGCTAAGAGTGTTGTCCAACCCGAGATGTTATTCATTACAACTCCACTATAAATCTGCAAGTCAAATGAAAAATGTTTCACCAACAAGTCCTTCATAATTATTTGTTAATGCTCTATTATATTATGTACGTGCACACACGCTTGAGTGCTTGTGTTTATGTGTGAGAGAGAAAGGGACCTCAGAGAATGTTAAAGATGCCGTTGTGTCTGTCTTTTTATTGACCAGAATGATAGCTTCTATTAAGGTACTTGTATTCATTGTCAATGGCACTATCACAAATGAGATGGAGAAAGAAGGCACATTCATGGCATATGATAGCTGTAGCATACTAGTCGTGAGAGGTCCTCCAATGAAGGTCAATATAGCAATACCCAACACTATTCTGAATGACAAAAAAGATTTGTCTAAGTCACTTTGTTTCTTTTTGTCCAAGTCACTTTTTTTTGTCCAAGTTGCTTTTCTTCACATTTTACAAAATCCAGGAAAGAGTATCCAGGAACGTCGACTTTTGCCCATACAATCTGCAAGTTAAGGAAGGAGAAAGAAAAAATGGATTACTTAATTTGCAATGAGATCAGTAAATTGTACAAAGAGCAACAAAAGCCTTCTGTAGAAATTTAGATAATTTACTACTTACCTTGTCAAATTCATCCACACTTTAGTCTTATCAGGGCATTTAGCAACAAGAATGGCTTCATTGAGCCATCTTTCTAGTCCATGGAAAAATTCTTCTTTATCAATCGTATTATTACGATCTATATCAAAATGGTAAAAAATCTTATTTACCACATCCTCAGATTTTGGCTTCAAGTTTCCAAATTCGACTGTACTAATTTTTTGCTCTAATTCATTTCTTGATATCTTCTTGTTATTGTTATTGTTATTGTCGTACTGTCAGAAGATCCTGCCAGAACAAAAAGAAGATTGTGAGGAATTTCTGTCAAACCGAGAAAACAAACACATAAATTATGATAAATTACTTGTTAATTCTCTCAGTGTTCGGTTTTCCATCTTCCATGATTAGCGATTCTCCATTAAGTAGTTGGCTTTCAGCGTGCTTTAGAATTTTTTACATTATTTGATCAATTTCTATAGGACTAAACTGTGGAATGTCCTGCAACAGATCAACCCAAAAAAGGTAAATGTTCATAATTAATTTCAAATACTACTATTGATGCATATTACACTTGATTGGAAGTTCGGATATTTTTGTTTCACCCTATATTAGAAAAAGAAGTTAGAAATATATGATAGGAGTCTGAATACGTTTATAGAAGCAACATCTTGCAAATAAAACTTCCATTAGTATCAGTAGTTTTAAAATTTGCATGAATTAGGTAGCTTGCCTTCTCTGAAAGTTCTCTTGAAATGAAATCATTCTTTTCAGCTAACTTCACGCATGCTTCAGCGAATTCTGATTCATTGATTTTATTGTCATTATCGGAATCAAATGCTTCCATTATGTCATCAACGGCCTTTTTTATGGCATCATCGGACAACTCTGGCAGGATTTTATTGAACAACTTTTCCTATTCAAACTTTGTTATATATTCGTCTCCATCTTTATCTGTTTCATCAAATACACTGCAAAGACAAATATAAAATTAGACCCTTCATTGGACACAATTAGCAAATGTATATGTAATATTTATAAAAATTACATTTTGATGAGAGCAGAGTTCGGATTCCCATCATCATCAACAAGTTTTCCCCATCTTTCCACGTGTTGCAAAAATGCGTTTCTTAGAATCTCATACTGTAAGTAGTTTGAACTTAATATCTGCATCCAAGGATCCACAATCTGAAAAAAGAGAATCGAAAATTAGCAATATTGTCCATTAAATCGTGAGTAATACAGGGTTAGCTTTTAACCATAATACCTGATTGATAAAATATGAAAGTAAAGATGCAGCAGACACTATTAACGCGATCAAAAGCACTATGTGGGATGTGTTATGTATATCAACTAGTAGCACAATAATATAAGGAATCAAAGAAAGAAGCATAATTCCAGCTAGACGGCGAGTATCTTTTTGAAGGGTAACACCAGTATCTGAAGTCAAGAAGAATTGTCAGTTCTTATATATTCAAATTGCAAAGATAAAATAATTCACGGGAAAGGGGAAACCCTTTAATTCATTGAATTTTCCTTTGACTCGCTGGCAATATGGTAGATTAGGCTTTGATTTTTTTTCCCGAATATTTCGCGCCAAAAATTAGACATATGCCCCACTGCAGCGTGAGAGTGAAGACTGTGACTCCAGCATAGATGCCACCTCCAAGTGACACCAAAGACCGAGCGGTCTCTTTGCTACCGAAAACTCCAGATACTACAAACAATTATTGTTTCCTTTAGCAATTTGTAGAGTTGTTACCAAAAAATCAAATTTTGTTATGAAATAAAAAACAAGCATACAACTTATGCTAAAGACTCCAGGAAAGTTTTATTTCTGAAATTTCAGAAATGTTTTCAAACCGGTCAAATCTAAGCCAAATACTGAAAAATTGATAATTCCCATACAAAGGATGAAAAGATGTCAAGGTCAAACAAAGGATCAATTATAACTTACTGATCATCATCATCATTGATGGTAACCCCATCAGGATTCGGAAAATGATACCAACAAATCTGCTTGTGTGAAAAAAAAATTTCAATGATTTTAAGAAACAACTTGCTCCCAATGCTCAGATGTATTTCTCCAAATACTAGTAGACCCTGATAGATCAGTATTTGGTAAATGTAACCTCCAGCGTTTTCTACACATGGTAGGAAGCCATATGTGTGCTGACAAGTGCTTGGGGACACAAGAGCATCAATTGCAGGAAAAGCTGGAGATTTATCATCAACATGATCAATTCCATCTTCGATTAAACCATCATAGGAATTGAGTCTCAGAATCCAACCATGAACAGTGCTGATAAAAAACGTAAATACCATAATGCTTAAACTAGCAATTGTTGCAGTGAAAATTTGCATATTGCATGGAAGGCTGTGAATGCGCATAGCCATAATTTTTGGAGAATCAATTATGCAGTAATGAGTGTGCTTCTTTAGTGCTGTGAAGGAAAATCGAAGCTATTGATCTCCGTTTACGCAAGTGGAATTAAGACAAATCTTCTATTTTAAAAATGAAAATTGCACTATTAGTCCTCCAACTTATTAGTGTTAATAAGTTGGTTTAAAAAAGTAAACTAAGTGGTCCCTGGTCTTCATAATTTATAGCCTAGATGGCTAAAAAGAAACTATTTCATCCATTTGACACTTAACAAGTCAATTTTGTATTAAAAAAAAAATACTATATCCCTATTTGAGATCGATTAAAATTTAGATTTTGATCTTAGACAAAGCCAATAATTAATATTAACCACATATTTTATGGATCTGTAATTTTTTAACTACACATTTCATCAATTCCTATCAAAATCTACCTAAAAATTTAATTTTGATCCCTGTCAAATAGGGGCTATATGCCATTATTTTTAAAGATATTAGACAAAGGAAAAAAATGAAAATGTTAAGTGACGTCAAGAATTGTGATGTCATATTAGTGACTATTTAGCAAGTCAATAATGTTGCAGGAAATTCCATTATTTTAAGAAGATAATTACGTGAAATCAAATAAATGACCAAACATGCTATTTTATTTGTTTTTAATGAAAGTAGCCGAATATTCAATGGATCAATTTTAGTTTAATTATGGTAGGTTCTGGAAGCTATTAAAAGTAAAAATAAAGGGTACATCATTCTCTCATATATATTATATTCACATATTTTGTCTCACTACATTTTTTCTAAGGAAAATTGCAATCACAGTAGCAAACATTTCATTTAATAGCAGACTTAATTCAAATCTTTTATTTATGCCATCCATGGTACCAAACCATTCAAATATTCACATCTGAAGTCCAATGTATGGAAAACATCCATTTGACAATTAATTGACCCAAATAGTCAACTATAAAATATTTTTACTAATTTTTAAAAGGGTAATATAGTAAATTTACATTTTCTTATGAAAAACAAAATTATAATAATTATATCAAAAAATAAAAAGCAAAACCTCAACCACCCACCCCTTCGCCTTCTTCCCCAACCCCATTACTCCAAAATCAAAACCAAAGCCACCTACCCAGCGGCAGTGGCTGGCCATCAACATCGTCACCACCACAAACCCTCAATGATGGCATCGGAACCTTCACCGAAAATGCATCCCATGGAACTATATTCAACCTGTAATTTTCTATTCCTTGCTCCACTCGCACTCAAAAAATGTTTGTCGCAAAAATTGAAATTTTGTTGCAAAAGTAATTTAGCGACTACAATATGTTTGTTCTACGATAATTTTCGGTCATTCTTTGCATTAACAAAATCGTAATACTATTTGTTTGACATAAAATATACGAAATAGCAATACAATATTTGTAGCCATAATATCATTGCAACTATATATGTCGCAAAAAATTTAAAAGGCTACAAGTTAGTTTGTCGCAACGAATATTCCCATAAAGTTTTTACGAGAAATGTTCTTGTCACGAATGTTGAGTCAAAAATGTATTTTGCGACAACTTACGATCAAAATATTTCAAGTGGATGAATACCACAACATTGTTTGTTTGACGCAAAAAAAATATGAAATAGCAACATGATATTTGCCATAATGTGGTCGTCATGCATATATGTCATGAAAAAAATGAAAGGGTGACAAGTCAGTTTGTCGCCAAGATTATTACAAAACATTTTTCATTATATTTTGTCGCTAAAATTATTTTACAATGCGTTTGATGTGTTACATAATATATTTTAAGATATTCAACATTTTTAGTACAATTTATTATGTAACAAGTGATTTTTGTAGATAAGTTTATTTCACAAGACAAGAAAATTATCTCATCATCATTTGTGCAACGATATATAGTTGTTGCCTAATTTATTTCGTAATTATTTATATATGTTGCATAATTTATTTACAATATATAACATTGTTATGAAAATCATTTTGTGACAACAAATCTTTGTTTATGTAACATGTTGTGCTTGTAACTGAATTTATCACGCAATACAAAGAGTTTATCATTTCAATTATTTATAAACGTTGCTTAATTTATTTTAGCTTTATTTATCACTACAAGAAAAATGGCCTTTTACAACATTTAAATGTCAACATTCACCAATTGTATGTTGCTAAAAGATGTTTATTGCAATATTCAGCAAATGCATGTTGCCATTGGTTGAGAAAATGAAGATTTAGCAACGTTCTTTGAGTGATTGTTGTTAATACCCCCTTTCGCAACATTCAAAGACCGTTGTTGTTTTTTTTTTTTGGGCAATGTGCATTGACTGTTGTTGTAGATGTTTTAGCAACGTTCAAAGAACGTTGCTGTTAATTAGTTTTGGCAACGGACAATACACATTGCCGTTACATGTTTTAGCAACGCTCACCTGAACGTTGCTATTAATCAGTTTTAGCAACATTCGGTAAATATTTTTGTTAGAAAGTTTTTGCAATTGGCTAATTGGATTGTATTTACTGTTCTTTGTTCATGTTAATGAAGTGATTGGCTCTATGAGCTGAATTTGGTTAGTTCCTTTTGTTTATTTTACTTCGAATATCTTCGATAGTGTCTAGGTGTTTGAAACTTGTTAGACTCGATGACATTACTGTAAGTTATCTGATTTTTTGTGAGCCATCTGTTTGATTCCTTCAAGGGACTTGAAGTAAGCATTTGTTAAAACATTTGAAAACAATTTTTTTCCAAACTTTATTTGGTTGATCATATGTTAATTAGTATCACCTTCTCATGCTGGTGGAAGTATCCACGCCAGTTGCGATACTGGTGGATTTAGGTTTTCCTGACAGAGTGGACATGTCCTGTGTCCATGTTGTACCCACCGATCTAAGCAAACTCTATGATAAAGATGGTTGCATCCCAGCTCTTTAACTTCATCCCCTGCACCAATTCTATATAAGCAAATAGCACACTTTGTTGATGAATCTCTACACTTTGCATTGTTATTATTTTCGTAACGCGTTACAGTAAGGTCATCAACATAGTCTGGTAATTTGACTAATTCACAAGGTTGAAAGGAGGACTGGAGAAGAAGGTAATCCCATGCTCAATTCAGTTGGCATGCAATCAGATTTATGTATTTCAATACAACTGAATTTGGTTGTAGCCTCATCTGAAACATTGTATATAGAGATAATATAGTTTCTTGGTATATAATGCTATGTTACTGCATAAAATTTTGTAACATGATGAGGCATCTATGAGGGATTTGTTGGCATCCACGACAGGTTTGGCCATGGTAGAGGCAGGGTATGGATTTTGAAACCTAAAGTTCTGATACCATGTTAAATTTCAAATGAATGAAGTAAATTTTCATTGATTTGATTCAATAAATAATAGAGTATATAATACACGTTTAGTTGGCTGAAAATAGGAAACAAAACTAAACTAGGAATAAAATAATATAAGATATTGACAAAAAAGGAATGAGAATTTTAGTTTCTGTTAATACTTTACAACTAAAATAATTATCCTTATGAGTATACAACTAATTAAATGAGATTTCTGTGATGAAATTTTATTTATCATTATGGGATAAAAAAAAACCTGTTTAGTTAACTATGATGCTGTATTTTATCTTGTTTAAAGTGAGTATTTGGCTTTGATACTTAAAATTTTCATAAATTCAAACTGTTGAATAAAATCAAGCACCTAATCCTTTATTTATAAATTTATTAAGGTATAGTAATTAATCTGTAACGAGTTTTAATTGCTGTTGAAACTTGCTTATGCTAATTAGTTGGCTTTAAATTTTACTTATCTATTTAGTAAGACTATAGTATTAATTGATGCCTAAAAATTGATGTTTAGCATTTATAGCGCAAAAAAACTTTTTGCTTACTGCTAATAAGATTAAATAATTTATAATTAAAAATTAAAGAACATTACATCAATTTTGTCTTTTTAGTACTCCGTTGTTTCATGCTTGTTTTCATTTCTTATCTATCTTTTATTCAAGATGTATTTAGTACTTTAAGAATTTCATTAGTTCCACATTAAAATTTAATTATACCCAATGAAACTCTAGCTCTCTAATGTTTTCGAAAATCTTGCTTACTGGTTAAATGTGATTTGTTATATTGGAGACAAAATTAAAATAAATGTATTTCTTTTCTAACGACTTAAATTTTCAATAAATAAGGTGATTTTAGTGGTATCAAATGAATTTTTCTTATTATATATAAATTTTAGTCGTACATTAAACTTTTAAAATTATTAACCCACTGTAACAGTAATTCTTGGCTCTGCCCCTGCTTTTTGCAAACGTGCTTGACTTCCTGCTTTGTAGAGTAAAATTACAACTTTCTTCCAACAATCTTATTCATTAGACTGCGTTCTCGTAAAAGCAAAGTACCAGGTATGACATTCAGGAGGCTTACTCTAGTCTACTTTCCTTTCAATATGAATATTATGCTCTCACACATTTGCTTGTGTTGCAAATTACCAAGTTTAGTTCACAATTTGAATTGTTGTTGTTCAATGTTTGATAGTATCATAATGGACAGAGAATGATTGCAATTATCAAGGTCACTGTCTGAACAAAAATCTTATAAATCTAGTTTCAAAAGTTAAACAATAATATAAAATTCTTAACGGTATTGTTGTTGTAGATTTTCATAACAATATAGAGATGGAGCACGGAAGTTTGTAGAACTAGCTCATGAAACTCTAAAGTCAGAAATGATAGGATGCCCTTGTATCAAGTGTAGGAATATAAAGCATCACAATTATGAAATAGTGTATGAACATTTAATTATTAAGGGTATGGATCCTACATATACACTGATTGGGTATTTCATGAAAAAATGCCAAGTAAATAAAATTTAATCGACGTAGAAATGCCTGAGTCATGTAGAATATTTAGGGACTTTTATACGCAACATGATGTAGATTCTGAAAATCCTCATGATGGAATAGAGGAAGATATTCAACGTTTAGTTAGCGATGCGAAAACCCCTTTGTATCCTAGTTGTATGGCATTTACGAAGATATCAGCTTCAGTTGCTATGTTTAAACATAAAGCTACATGTGGTTTATTAGATAGTGGTTTCGATGAACTCATAAATCTTGTGCGGGACATGCTGCCACAGAATAATACACTTCTTAACTCATTTTATGAGATGAAAAAACTTGTGAATACATTTAATCTTGGCTATGAAAAGATACATGCTTGCTTGAATGATTATTGTCTATATAGGAAGGAGCATGCTGAATTATGTCCAAAATCTGTTTGCTCAAGATGGAAAGTTAACCAACAAACTAAGAAAGTTAAAAAGAAAAAAGAAAAAAATTTCAGCAAAAGTTTTGCGTTGTTTCCCTATCATACCAAGACTTAAGAGGATGTTTGGAATAGAAGAGATGACAAAACAACTTAGATGACACTCAAATAATAACAGTTCAGATGGTAAAATTCATTGGGGTGGGAAATGATAAACAGAAAGTGGCCACATTTTGCGTCAGATCCTCGAAATATTAGATTAGGTCTTGCCACCGATGGATTCAATCCTTTCAAAGATCTTAACTCTAAATATAGTTGTTAGCCAGTTATTTTAACTATATACAACTTGCCTCCCTCATCATGCATGTTGAAGGAAAGTTTAATGTTGAGTTTATTAATCACGGGACCAAAGCAGCCAGGTAATGACATAGATGTTTATTTGGCACACCACTTATAGATAATTTAATATTGTTATGGAGTGATGGGGTTGAGATATGTGATGCAGTTGTGAAGTCTACATTTAACTTAAAAGCTATTTTGATGTGCACAATACATGACTTACCTGCATATGAAAATGTATCTGGATGGCCCGTCAAAGGAAAAATTGCATGTCCTATTTGTCATGAACATACATGTTCAGTATGGTTGTCACATTGTAGGAAGTTAGCATACATGGGACATAGAAGATTCCTTACATTGAGTCATCCATTTCGCATGAAAAAGAGCTGGTTTGATGGACATATTGAAATGGCATTAGGCCAACGATAAAAACTGGTGAAGAAGATTCGAATGAAGTTGATGAAATTGTAAATGATTGGGACAAAAGTGGTAAGTGAAAGAGAAAGAAGAATACGACTCAATCCAATATAATGTGAAAGAAAAGGTCAATATTTTTTAGGCTACCATATTGGAAGGTAACTCTAGTTATGTCATTTCCTTTTTTTTAATACATCTAATTGCGTGTAGTATCTCATGACACAAGTGATGTTTGATTTGCAGACTTTGCTTATACGTCATAATTTGGATGTGATGCACATGGAAAAGAATATTTGCGAGAGCATCATTAATACACTTTTGAATGTGAAGGAAAATCGAAAGATGACATTAACTGTCGTAAGGACTTGGAAGCTATGAATATTAGGCATGATCTACATCTTGAGAGTAGAGGAAATAAATTTCACTTACCTGCAACTCCTCACATTTTAACAAAAGCAGAAAAACAAATGTTTGCAAAAGGCTTGCTACCTTGAGATTACCTGATGGTTATGGTTCTAATATTGCAAATTGCATTTCAGTGGAAGAATGTAAGAAAGTTGGACTGAAGTCTCATGATTGTCACCTTTTAATGCAACAATTATTATCAATTGCATTGAGAGGACTTCTTCCTAAAGGACTGAGGAACTCCATTTTTAAATTGTGTTCATTTTTCAATGAAATATGTCGAGGAGTTGTAGAAAGGAATAATGTTGAAATTTTAGAAGATGATGTTTCTGAAACTTTGTGCATGTTGGAAAGGTATTTTTCGCCTTCCTTTTTTGATATAATGGTTTATTTAACAATTCATATTGGAAGAGAAGTTCGTCTAAGTGGACCAGCTCAATATCGTTGGATGTACCCATTTGAGAGGTAGTACTCCTTATTCCCAGAAATTAAATCCTCCCAGAAATTAAATCCACTATCAAATTGATTTCTATTTTATTACGTTTTTGGAAAATATGTAGGTATATGAATGTGTTGAAAGGATATGTTATGAATCGTACAAGGCCTAAAGGGTGCATAGCTGAACGATATATTGTTGAAGAAAATGCGATGTTTTGTAGCAAATACATAAAACAAGCATCTGAAATAGGCTCTAAGACTGCACGCAATGAAGAGTATGAGAGTGACTTCTTAGTTGCAGGGCGTCCAATTTCTAAAGGGAAGCCACTTGTACTATTTGATGAGATACTGAACGTTGCCCATCGCTATGTATTGCTAAATAGTGTAGAAGTGGCTCCAAACGTATAGTATGTTCGTGAAGTATATATTTTTTGAGATTTTAAGTTCTTAGGGATTTCTTGATATATTATTTTTTCACTTAGGATGCATATGGATGAACTCAAGAGTTCTGACAAACGACTTTGAAGAAAGGAGAATTTGTTGCATAAGAAACATGTTGACACGTTTGCTACCTGGTTGCACAATAAGGTCGAAATACATATATCGACAAGATTAGTGTTTAATTCTGTTTTTTATTCTCTCATTCCTAACGTGTTTATGATAATAACATATTACAGGCCAATTGTTGCTGGACAATGTTATAGTGCTTTACTACAATACATTTCATATTCCAATATTCTGGTGTGATTAGGCAAATATTGTGAATGAAATAAAGAAGGAAGATGGATTTACTTTGGTTAACCTTCATCAAGGACAAGGACAATTTGAAAATGATCCTTTCATTTAGGCATCACAGGGGGGGAATGAAACATCTAATTAGTATGTTGTTTTGCAAGCATCGCCAAGAGACTTTCACGCGTTACATATGGAAGAAGATATTTCTTATGAGGAAACTATTCCATTGGATAACACAACTTGAAGACAATCATGAGGAGGATGGGAATTTTGCAAGGATAGAAGTTGAAGGCAAACTATGTGATATATAAATTGATTAGTTTGGTAAATGTCTTTATACATTTGATTGTTTAAATTACAAGTAGTAGAACTTTGAATCTCATTCTCTTTCTCTTATTGTTTGCAGATTCGTACTCTCTCAAGTAGATTTTTTTGGAACCAGGTGACATTATTAAATATACGCATGATGGATAAAGGTAATGTGAGTGCATTTCAATACACTTTTTAAGATGGTAACTTTCGAACACAATTAGCTTTATGCTATGTTTTCATGTTGCATTCTTTAAGTCAAATAAGCAAGTTTCCAAGAGTTCTGAAAGACGAAGCGCTACAATTGCTGTTGCAATTCGGGAGATAAATAAGAGACTACGACCTTCAGTGAACCTACATATACCCTATCTACTCCAATTACTGGTGATCAAAATATGGTTTCGACAAGTGTAGATGCTACAAAAAAGAAAATAGGTCCAACTCATTTGAAAATGGTTGCTGAAAATAACTATCAGAAGATGGAGCTTGAATTCAATGAATTTGGGCAAGTAGTTGGCCGTAACTCTGATAAATTTGTCAGCATAGCCGGAGCCATAGTACAAGAATATGTGCCAGTTGTTATTAAAAATTGGCATTCAGTGGATGACAAGAAAAAAATTGAACTTTGGAATTTTATACAGATACATTTATTTAATATGAAACGTACATACATTATTCGTTATACATTTTTTGTTCAAAGCTTCACTGCCAATTTCGTTCAAAGCTTGACACCATTTTTTATATTTGTGATAAATATAGCAAGGATTCAATGTCAGTGACTGCCATCAAAAAATGACATTTCAATTTAAGGGAACATATTGGAGGACTTTCAAATTGAGATTGAGAAAAGAAATCAAACGTCAAGTACCATCTGCCATGAATAGAAAACGCGCTATTGCTCTTCTTAGATCGAAGAATATAAACTCTGAAGAAGCATGGGAAAAGTTTGTAGAAGATACTTTTTCTACTGATTTTCAAGTAAGTTATATTTTCATATTGACTTTAAACTTTGTAGGCAATTATTGTTGGTTTATATTTTTTTTCCTTAATAGGAAAGAAGTTCTAAGTTCAGCAAAATAAGAACTAATCACAAGCTTCTTCATACTATGGGTCGAAAGGGTTATTCACCATGGCTCACGATTTGGTACAATTACTAACTATTTATATTTTTTTATGTATCTTTATTGATTTTTTATACGTGTCTGTGATTGGGAAAATATTGTTATTGTAGAAAAAAAAGAATCCAAATATAAAAGGATTGAGAACGAGAGTATGGACTCATGGACATCTTCGAAAGGATGGAAAGCCAATAAATGAAGCGGTCGTCGAAACTTTGGTATGTGTATTGTATGTGTGTGTGTGGGGGGGGGAGTGGGGTTGTGTGTGTGGGGGGGGGGGGGGGGGGGGTGTTTGTGTGTGTATCTGCTTTTAGTGTAATATTTAAGTTTCATAAGTGCAGAGAAAGATAGAAGATTGTGCCGAGTCAATTTCTAATACACCGGTCGAAAATTCTATTCGAGATGATGCTGTTTCTCGAATTTTAGGTCTCAAGCGTCGTGGGCGAGTAAGGCGACTTGGACTTGGGGTTACACCATCAAAAGTAGATGGAAATACACAAAGCAGTGAGAAAGTGAGAGAACTTGAGAGCAAATTACAAACTTAGTTTGTAATGATGGAAGCACTCGAAGAAAATGTTGAATCACTTCTAAAGTTATCTCAAGTTATACTTTTCTATTACATATAATATGATATCGTGCATAGCTTAATATATCTTAACATTTTAATAAGTTTTAATTTTTTGTATTATTTTATAGAATGAAAATAAGAATGTGGACGACATGAGTTCACGTGCTTTTACTCCACAGGTTTTTGTATCGTATATTATTTATTATTTTTTCAATATAAATTCAGATTATATCATACTAATTTTAAGAATATTTTTATTTTATTGCGAATTTGTAGTCCCAACAAGAAGTGGTATGAAAGGAGGTATTGCACTAGTGGAAAATGCAAAGTGTCAACTATTGCACTGGTACATGTTTGAGGAAGAGTAAATTGTAGGAGAAGGGAAGATTGCATCAATAGACCCACGTGCAAAGGTGGATCACATGCCACTAGGACGAGATTGTTGGAAGGTTTGGGTTGAGGAGGTGTACATGAGTCAGTTGTCCTTATATAGACCAACAGGTGAATTTCGAGTTCTTAGTGAAGTTATGGGAAGTACTGTTGCTTGGCCAAAGAGTTGTGTTAGACTTATTTGACGAAGGTACTTTATAAATATCTACAATTTTTCATTCACATGCATACATAAGTTTACAACCATCAAGGTGGAAGTTTGTTTATAGCATTACTGATGAGTGCACAATGATTTCTCTAAAACACAAGAAATTGATCTTATTTTTAAAAATCGATCAAGTTTTAATTATGAGTTTGTATTCTTGTGTATGATTCAATTTCTGCTTTAAATGACATTAATCTACTACTATATACGTTGAATGAGTATAGTTGAATTTTAAACGTTGAATGAGTATAGTTGTGTTTCGAACGGCTTTAAAGGACATTGTATTGTTTCTTAATTGTTTGCCCTTTTTGATTAATTTGTTGCTATATTCTTTCTTTCTTGCAGTTACATGGAGCCGAACTGAGTTCTAAAGCAAAGTTCATTTGTGTGTCATCTTGGATCGAGAGTCTATGTAAAAGGAATGGGATGTGACTCATTTGAAGCTTTGGTTATATTGTTTACACAATTTTTGGACATTTTTCATAGCTCTTTAGTTAGATGGTGTGTATTTTTGAGTTGGAGTATTTATTGTGTTTTGATGAAGTAATATTGTACATGGGATCATGTTACTTAAATGAAGTATTTTGAATTTTTTGTTGTCAAGTACTTGTGCGTATATAGTAAATATGTTTTGAATTCACAGGTATGCAATGAAAGAAAAAATATGAAATAATTGATAAAAAAATAAAAATGGCATTTGCTGTCAAACCCTCTTTTTGCAACGTTCACTGCACGTTGCTGAAGCCCTCTTTTTGCGACGTGCAATGAACATTGCCAAAAGAAGGCTTTGGCAACATTCATTATACGTTGCAAAAAGAAGGACGTTGCCAAAAGAGGGCTTTGGCAACGTGCAGTGAACATTGCAAAAAGAGGGCTTCGACAACGTTCTTTGCACGTTGCCAAAGCTCTCTTTTTGCAATGTGCAATGAACGTTGCCAAAACTCTTCGCTCTACAGCAACGTTGAGACCCACAACAGACGCCCGAACGTTGCGATAGGTCTACGACAACGTTTTTTGCCCGTTGCAAGAAGTGATTTTTGGTGTAGTGTATGTATGTTGTGCATTATATTTTAAACATATAAAATCGATATAAATATTATTTTGTGACAATTGATTTTCATTGCATTATACTTTCAAATATGAGAGTATTGAATTTCTTACATAGCAATAGAGTTGTTAGTATGTTACACATTATTTGAAAAGGTAACTTCATTAAAAATAACCCATGACTATGAAAAAAATCCTTCAATGAACAATAATTCGAATATAAATTTTTTCCAGAGTGCATAAAAAAAATTCATACTATTGTCAACCAAATAGGTAATTACCTCCAAAACCAAAACCAAAATACAAATTTAGTATAATGCTAGTAATTTCAAGGTCGAACTACTATAAATTAAAGATGGAAAAAGAAGGGATGAACAAAAAAATTAAAGAAGGTTCCAGTGCGTGGCTTGCATAAGCGCCCATACCTTAGACTTTAGTATGTAACTGCCTTGACCGATTTAACTCACTAACTGCCTTGAAACTGGTCACTCTTCCTCATCAATCCAATCGTTTCTTAAGAATCTGCCTCTAAGCAATTACTGAAAATTGAAACAAGAATAGGAGGTTATAATTACGAATTCAAGCCAACTAGTCCAGAAGATTAGAAACAATTTCCAAAATGAATGATAAATCAATACATACCACTCTGTGAGTCAAAAACTGTTTGAAGAGAAGTAAACGATTTAGTAACTCGCAACATTGCCATAAGTATGTTGAGGAAAAAAACTGGTCAATTCTCCATCAGTTAATGAAATGATGGTAGCGTTTAAAGGATACCTCCCAAAAATCAAATTCAAAAAATCGGGGGCCTTCTTTGCTAGCGATCGCTAGTGAACCCATTCCAGATAAGCTTCACTGAGATGGCCAACGTGTAAAAGTTCTGTATGAATTACAAGTTGGAAAATAAGAGTGACAGAGAGGGATACACAAAGAAGAAGATGTCAAGTAAGATAGTTGACTGCAAAAGAAAATACATTTACAAAAGAGATTAAATTCTTGTGCTTCCAATTAAAAAAGTTGAAGAAAAAATCAATATTCAAAGGTTGGCAAGATCAAATAAAAAATGTGCTGTAAATCAAGAAGCATGGCTCAATGCAAAGAGTTTGCACGAACAAGATCCATTCAACGTAGAGCTTGATGAAATTGCTTCAACAGCAGACGAGGCTTATTAACGTCCACGGTAAAGCCTTGTGCAACCATCATGGTTCCTCAAAATGTAACTACTACAGAGGAAGAGAGAATTTGAAGAGTTAGGCAGGTAAAAACCAAAATGTAAAAAAAAAAAAGGCTTAGTCAGAAAAGAGAAAAGGACAGACCCAGTGTACAAGAAAAATGCCATAAAAGTTAGATCCATGAACTTCATTATTTTTGTTTCTAAACTTGTTTAATGCCATAAAAGTTAGATCCCTGAAATTCATTATTTTTGTTTCTAAACTTGTTTCTCATGAACGAATATGCTCAAATTTATATTCTCAATCCTGCAAATAGTATAAATTCATTCTGTCTGGTAAAGCGTCTAAACTGTTGGATGAAAGATGGATTTACTAACTTGGATTGGCTAAGGCTTTTAAGAGGACAACACTAATAAGAAGAAGGAAATGAAAAAAGGAAACTTGTATTTCTCAAATTCAAGACTTTACACACTTTTTGGCTTGTTACAAAATGGAGGGCACTACCCCTTTATATAGTGTTTACAAGAAGATTCTAGTCCACACATTTTCTAGAGACGCCTAGACCACACATCAAGATATTTTGCTAGAATTCTCTAGATATTCTTTATAAAACCACAGATCTTACTTAGATATTTATATAGATTTTTCTAGTAGATATTTATATAGATTTTTCTAGATAATGCTTCTAGAAATGTTATGCATGTTGGGCCTTTTAATTGATTTGGGCCTATAAGCAAAATCCTTAAGCCCATATTATTTAGTCCAAAAATCAAGTTTACTACTCAACATCCCCCCCCCTTAAACTTGATTTTGCTACTCCAAGTAGAGTTCTTAACTTGCGGAACACATCATGCTTGAGTGGCTTAGAGAGAATGTCGACGATCTACTCCTGGGAGGTTACATATTTCAGCTGCACTTCTTTCTTTGCAATGCTTTCTCTTATGAAGTGATATCTTGTATCAATGTGCTTGCTTCTATCATGGAATACTGGGTTCTTTGCCAATGCCAATGCCGATTTGTTATCAACATGGATTTCGATTGGCTCTTCTTGTAATACTTCAAGCGTCTTCAACAAGTTTCTAAGCCAAATCGCATGGCAGACACTTGATGTAGCTGCAACATATTCAGCTTCACATGTAGATAGTATTACGATCGATTGCTTCTTTGAGCTCCAAGTGAAAGCTGTGTCGCCCAAGTAAAATACATACCCAGTCGTACTCTTTTTATCATCACTATCTCTGCCCCAATCGCTATCACTATATCCAACAAGTTTGAACTCATTAGATGATGAATAGACTAAGCCATAATCAAGCGTACCTTTGATGTAGCGAAGAATTCTCTTTGCAGTTTTCATATAGGTCATGGTAGGTGTCTCCATATAGCGACCAATGAGCCCAACTCCAAAAAGGATATCTGGTCTTGTGCACGTCAAATATCTTAAACTTCCAACAAGACTCTTAAAAAGTGTTGGATTTACTTTTTCACCTTCATCATTCTTCGACAACTTGATTCCGCATTCGACGGGGGTGCATACGGGCTTACAGTCCTCCATATGGAATTTCTTTAGAATTTCTTTTGCATATCCTTCTTGTGAGATGAAAATGCAGTCCTCCATTTGCTTTACCTCTATCCCAAGATAGTAGGCCATGAGGCCGATATCTGCCATCTCAAATTCTTGAGCCATGACCTTCTTAAACTCAGTGATCATACTTTGATTATTTCTTGTGGATATAAGATCATCTACATACAAACAAACAAGCAAAATATCTCCTTTTTCATTTACCTTTATATAAAGGGCATATTTGTGAGGGCATTTTGTAAAGTCATTTTCTAGAAAATACTTGTCAATTCTACTATTCCATACCCTTGGAGCCTGTTTCAACCCATATAAAGCATTTTTTAGTTTCAGGACTTTACCTTCATGTCCTTTTATTTTATAGCCCATCGGTTGCTCCATATAAATTTCTTCTTTGAGATAGCTATTTAGAAATGCTGATTTCACGTCCATTTGGAATATCTTCCACTTATTTTGCACTGCAAAAGAGATAATTAATCTTATGGTTTCTAAACGAGCAATAGGAGCAAATACCTCTTCATAATCGATTCCCGACCGTTGGTTGTAGCCTTTGACAACGAATCTTGCTTTGTGTCTTTCTACGCCTTCTTTAGCGTTCTTCTTTGCCTTGTACACCCACTTAACGCCGATTGCTCTCTTTTTTTTGGAAAGAGTTGTCAGCTCCCATGTGTTATTTTTCTCAATAGCCTTAATCTCTTCATCCATGGCATCTCTCCATCTTTTATTTTGTACCGCTTCTTCATACCCTATTGGTTCACAATCGACAAAAAGACCAAAAAGCGTGAGATCATTTTGATTTTCGGTTACCTCATATAGCTCTTGTAGGCTCCTCATCCGTGGTGTCCTTTCGCTTGAACTTTCGCCTTGTGAAGATGATGGAGAAGCATCTCCATGAGTAGGTGATAGAGGTGGACAAATAATCTCTTGCTGCTCTCCATTCTCTTGTTCTTCTTCATTAAAGAATGGTAAGAAGTCATAGTCTTCTTCTTGGACACCCCAATCCCAAGCTCCTTCTTCATCAAAGTCGACATCTCTACTTATGATGATCTTCTCATTGCTTGGATTATACAACTTGAAGCCTTTAGAGCGAGAGTCATAACCGATAAAAACATACCTTTCACTCCTGTCATCTAGCTTGGATTGTTTTTGATCTGGCACATGAGCATATGCAATGCTCCCAAATACTCGTAAGTGAGAGATGCTGGGCTTTCTTCCACTCCATGCTTCTTGTGGTGTCTTATTCCACACACATCTAGAAGGTGATCGGTTAGACAGATACACGGCGCAATTAACAGCTTCAGCCCAAAGTTCTTTGGGCAATCTCTTACTTTTGAGCATGCAGCGGGCCAAGTTAAGAATGGATCTGTTCTTTCTTTTGGCTACTCCATTTTGTTATGGAGAGTATGGAACTGTCAATGGACGATGAATTCCGTTCTCCTCACAATATTTCTCAAACTTTTTGGAGGTGAACTCTTCTCCTCTATCCGATCTCAAGGCTTTTATACTATATCCGCTTTCTTTTTCAACAAGAGCTTTAAACTTCATAAAAATTTCAAAAACTTCCAATTTTTGTTTGAGAAAATAGACCCAAGTCTTTCTACTGAAATCATCAATAAAAAGAACAAAATAATTGCTCTTACTGAGAGAGCTTGGATTAATTGGCCCACAAACATCGGAGTATACAAGTTCTAGCAGCTTCTTAGCTCTTGTAGATGCTTCGTTTGGAAAACTTTTTCTCGAATGCTTTCCAAGTAAGCATCTTTCACATAATTGATCCGCATAATTTATTGGAGGCAAACCTTTCACCATTTTCTTCTTACTCAACAACTTTAAGCCTCCAAAATTAAGGTGCCCAAATCTCAAGTGGCAAAATCAAGATGAATCTTTAAAACAAGCTTTTAAGCATTTAGCGACATCATTTTGAATGCTTAACGCAAACATTCTATTTCTTGTCATAGAGACTTTGGCAATCAAATTTTCTCTTTGATCTTTTATTGAAAGACTATGATCTTTCAAATGAATATCATAGCCCTTCTCTAAGAGTTGTTCCAAACTTAAAATGTTATTCTTTATATTTGGCACATAATAGACATTTGAGATAAATTGATACGTACCATTTTTCAGGCGGATCAAGATTTTACCTTTTCCTTTCACTGGGATCTTGGATTCATCTCCAAAGGTAATGTTGCCGCTTACTGATTCATCAAGCTCCACAAACAAATTTTTTCTTCCACACATATGGTTGCTTGCTTCCGTATCCAAATACCAAGTATTCATTTCTTTGCTCTCTTCACCTTTGTAATCCAACAGTAGTGCAGGATTTACTTCACTTTCCCGACAAGCGTAGTTGGCTTTCTCCTCAACATGGTTAGTAATATTTCTACATACTGAGACATAATGACCAAGTTTTTGACAATTGTAACATTTAATTTGAGATTTGTCATACCTTGGTTTTTCATTTTGCCTCGTACATTTTCCTCTTTCACAACCTCTGGTAGAAAATGAACTTTATCTTCTTTCCTCCTGGTAGAATGCAATTCTTCCTCGATCTTGGCCTCGTCCTCTTCCTCTTTGGCTTCTTCTACTATTGAACCTTCCTTCACCCTCATTCAAAGTGAGCTTTGTTTGAAGAGCTTGCTCTAATGGCTCTTCTTTCACCTTCTTCCTTAGTCTTTCCTCATGGGCTTGTAAAGATCTCATGAGTTGATCGACACTCATACTATCTAGATCTTTAGATTCCTCAATGGCTACAACTATGTAGTCAAATTTAGAATCTAAAGACCTAAGTATCTTCTCAATTACTCGAGTGTCGTTCAACTTTTCTCCATTCTTTTTTAATTGATTCACAATAGTTAATACTCTAGAGAAGTAATCAGAAATTGATTTCGATTCTTTCATATGTAAGGCTTCAAACTCACCTCGAAGTGTTTGAAGTCGAACCTTTTTCACCTTCTCAACTCCTTTGTGGGAGTTTTGCAAGATCTCACATGCTTCCTTACTCGTAGTAGCACAAGCTACTTTCTCGAACATGCCTTCATCTAAGGCTTGATAAATGAGGGTGAGCGCCTTCTTGTCCGTCTTCGTTGCATCCTTCAAACTTTTCCTTTGTGCTTGGGATAGAGCAACCTCGTCTTGTGGCTCCGTGTAGCCTTTCTCTATGATCTCTCATGCATCTTGTGACCCGAGCAATGCTTACATCCTTATGCTCCAATTGTCGTAATTATCCTTGTTGAGTTGGGGGACTTGAAAAGGAATCATCACACTTGCCATTTTTCACAAGAACCTTAGGGCTCTAATACCAGTTTGTTGGAGGAAAGATGGGTTTACTAACTTAGATTGGCTAAGATCCTTGTTGAGTTGGGGGACTTGAAAAGGAATCATCCCACTTGCCATTTTTCACAAGAACCTTGGGGCTCTAATACCAGTTTGTTGGAGGAAAGATGGGTTTACTAACTTAGATTGGCTAAGGTTTTTAAGAGGACAACACTAATAGGAAGAAGGAAGTGAAAAAATGAAACTTGTATTTCTCAAATTCAAGATTTTACACAATTTTTGGCTTGTTACAAAATGGAGGGCACTACCCCTTTATATAGTGTTTACAAGAAGATTCTAGTCCACACATTTTCTAGAGACACCTAGACCACACATCAAGATATTTTCCTAGAATTCTCTAAATATTCTTTATAAAACCACATATCTTACTTAGATATTTACATAAATTTTTCTAGTAGATATTTATATAGATTTTTCTAGATAATGCTTTTAGAAATGTTATGCATGTTGGGCATATAAGCAAAATCCTTAAACCCATATTATTTAGTCCAAAAATCAAGTTTACTACTCAACATAAACTGCAAACATTTATTCAATACCAATCTAGTTGTCTGCAGCAAAAGATTCCCAGTACATTATTGAAGATAGCAGATTGCGTGAAAAATGCACTTAACTACAAGTGATCAAGAAATGAATTTGCATATACAACATAAGAGGGGAAAGGTCCACAGGAAGTTGTAGAGAGTTTAATGCACATACAACATAAGAATCCTTTCGATTTATTTGTAGTTCATAATCTAAGGGGGAAAAAAAAGGATTAACATCATGAATACCAATATCAATTCCAAAATATATATAGAGAGACACATATCAAGTAATTTAAAATCAAAATATTCAGTAAGTCACCGAAAAACTAAATCCATAATTTTTCTTCGTCAAGAACTCAATTTTTGTTCAAAATTTGAATATTTCTTTTGTTGGACCTGGAAGAGATTGTAGTGAATGAGATTAATAACGCGATATGAAGTAACAAAGATAGCAATGAGAAACAAGATTTAAAAGTAAATAAATTAATAAAGAGAGTTAATCGCAGAAGCACGACTTTTTATTAATTGACAATATGGAGAGAAATACAAGAACTCAGCAATTATTGCGTAAAAAAAACTGAAAGAGGATACCACTATTTATAGGTACGTGGTATAGCATAAAGAAGAAACTAATGTGGAATAAGGAAATAATATGTTTCCATAAAAAATCACGTGAAATATAAGGAAACATTTTTTCTTACATAAAATAAGGAAACAATTTATTTCCAAAAAAATCTACCATAATTTGGGTCACAAACCAGACAATCTAAACCTTAATCCAAATTTCAGTGCAATGAATAAAACTCTAAAATTTCAAATTCGTCTACGTGGAAATAGTCAATCTCCTCAACACAGTAATCAAAACTCTTCAAACCAAACCGTCATCCTTTGCAAAGCATCCACAAGCAACACTTGAACCCAAATCCCAGGTTCCCAAATTCCACCAAGGAAATATTGTTGACCAAATAGGATTGAAGCACACCCTGTAGTAGAAACTATACCACATGCTGGATCAGAAGGCCTATTGCTAGAATTGTCGCCTTCAACGTCCCCAAAAGCATCCCAGATATTATTGAGATCACGGTACCTACGTTTCACCCAAGGAAATATTGTTGACCAAATAGGATTGAAGCACACCCTGTAGCAGAAACTATACCACATGCTGGATCAGAAGGCCTATTGCTAGAATTGTCGCCTTCAACGTCCCCAAAAGCATCCCAGATATTATTGAGATCACGGTACCTACGTTTCATGAGTCCAACCCTAGCACATGAATATAGTGTATCCACTGAAATTTGTGGAAAAGCCGAATCACCAATGTTAAAATAATCAGCCATGAACCTCCTCATTATACATTTGACTTTATTTAACAAATAGTCACTGAATCTCAAAAAGCCTTCAGAAATTAAAAAATTTATTAACCCTGCAATAAACTAAATAATTGATGAGTTTTGTACTTCGAATTCAAAGTGACATCTGTAGTCAAGGGAAAGAGCAAGTTGTCCATCACCAACATAGCACAGCCGCAATGGAATCAAGATAGAAATGACGGACATCTTTATAAAGTCTCTCACTCCAAAAGTCGGTAAGTTCCCCCCCCCCCCCATTCCTCTATATCAGGGATGAGCAATATTTTTAACGGAATAAAATTTCCCCACCTTCAAAAACCAAGGTAACAAGATTTTTCTTTAGTCACGAGTAGTTCATTGACACTGCTTGTTTAGGCAATAATAATATTTGAGAAAGAGGAAAATAGATTGCAAATGAAAAAATAACAATCACCCATACTCAGATTTCTTAGCATATTATACTAAATTGTATAGACTTCCACTAAAAAAAAAATGAAAATAACATAGTCCACTCTTATATATCTTTTTCCCCTCTCTTTGATTGTTAAAATCATAGGAAGAAAAATGCAGTGACTCAAAATATTGAAGAGAGGCGTAGTAAAGCTTCCAATTCAATTTCTTGAGAAGTGTAGAAATGACACTATAGTAGAATAATAAATTTGGATAAAACTTTGGTCAATTTGATTAATTTGGGCTTGGACTGAAAAATAGAAATAGGAAAATCATATTTAAAGTTTGTACTAAATTAATTAGTTTGCAAAT
Organism: Olea europaea var. sylvestris; assembly: GCF_002742605.1. Taxonomy (NCBI): domain Eukaryota; kingdom Viridiplantae; phylum Streptophyta; class Magnoliopsida; order Lamiales; family Oleaceae; genus Olea; species Olea europaea. The sequence continues at coordinate 7,468,824 of NC_036257.1, read as the reverse complement.
TTATTTAGAAAAAAATAATTTGGCTTATTTAAGATAAGTAAATTAAAAAATTAGGGAGATTCGGTTCTTATTCGATTTTTCGGTTCTTGGTCTAGAATCGAGAATCGAACTAAACCCATCGGTTCTTGATTTAGATACTTGTCCGGCGCATGTGCTAAAGGGAAAGATGAATAAGATGGAATCAAAACAAGAGGATTGTCTCTTTGTAGGATATCCAAAAGGAACAAGAAGTTACTAATTCTATAGTCTTCTTAATAAGAAGATATTTGTTGGTACAAATGCCACCTTCTTAGAGGACAAGTATATAGAAGAACACAAGTTTACTAGTAAGATTTTATTGAAAGAAGTGTTAGAACATGGTTCAAACAACTCGGTTCTAGATTTCTGCATAGACTTATACATTGATGACATGGAATCTCATACGGAACCAATGGTTGCTAATTGGGTAAGTGAGCAAGTGATGCCTGTAGAACCTCAATGACAAACTGAATCATAGGTAGTAGAGAATGAGTCACCTATTGTTGCACCTGCACATTTCCCTCACAATTGTTATAATGAGGAAGTTGGTCTAAACTAAGGATATAACCTAGTAGTGGGAGTTGAGGAAGAACCTCTTGTCAGATAGGACGATCAAGCACTTTCAACCATTACTCGTAGTGGAAGGGTTGTGAGACCATCTTCTAGATACTTACTCTATGAAGAATCCTATTAGGCGATCTCTATTGAGCAAGAAGAAGATCCCACTTTGTTTAAAGAAATGATGGAGGATGTAGACTTTAAATCATAGAAATCTATCATGAACTCGAGATGGAATCTATGTATTCCAACAAGGTTTGGGATCTTGTAGATGCACCAAATGGAGTCAAACCTATATGGTGCAAGAAGGAAAAGATGTATAGATAGAAAATTGAAACCTTCAAAGCAAGATTGGTGGACAAAATTTTACCCAAAGAGAAGGTATTGACTATGAAGAAATCTTATCATCGATTACCATGCTTAAATCTAAACGAATCCTTTTATCCATTGCTGCTTATTATGATTATAAGGTTTGGCAGATGGACGATAAGACATCAATTTTAAATAGACATCTCGACGAGAAATACAACTTGAGAGGTTCGTGAAAGAATGCCATGAAGGAAAAGTTTTCAAGTTGCAAAGGTCCATTTATGGGCCTAGGCAAGGGTCCACATCTTGAAATGTAAGATTTGATCAAACCATTAAGATCTATAATTTTGAAGAAAATTTGGATGAACCTTGAATGAACAAACGTATACAAGGAAAGAAAGTAGTTTTTCTAAACCTTTATATGGATGACATTATTGTACTTATTGGAAATGTTGGAGGGACATTGTCATCTATAAAGAAATTTTTGTTACAGCAGTTTGATATGAAGGACATGGAAGAAACTAGTTATGTTTTGGGAATCCATATCTGGCCAGGTAGGAAAAATAGAAGGAGAGCATTATCCTTAGGTTCATATATTGACATGTTATTATCTAAATTCACAACACAAAATTTCAAAAAGGTACAACTTCTTAGACATGGAATCAATCTATCTAATGAGCATTCTCCTAAAACTCCAATGGAGAAAGTTTACACGAAGAAAGTTCCTTATGCTTCGGCCATCGGGAGCCTCATGTATGTTGTACTTCGCACTAGATCAGATATTCATTACGCTATGGGTATTGTTAGTCATTATTAGTCTAATACGGGATGAGAACATTGGATAGAATTGAAGCATATACTTAAGTACTTTTGGAGAACGAGAGATTATATGCTCGTCTATCCAGGACATGGTCTGACTCCTATTGGATATACTGATTCCAATTTTCAATTCGATCATGACTCTAGAAAGTCTACATTGGGATCAGTATTTACGCTGGATGTGGAGTCGTGGTATGGATGAGTATCAAGCAATCTTGTATTATAGATTTCACCATGGAAGCAGAATATATAGCCACTTGTGAAGCAGCCAAAGAAGCTATGTGGTTTAAGAAGTTTCTTTTGGACCTTGACGCGATACCTTTGGCATTGGAACCTATAACACTTTATTGTGATAATAGTGGAGCAGTTACCAACAATAAAGTACCAAGGAGTCATCAGTGTGGCAAACACATTGAAATGAGATATCAACCTATTAGATAGATTGTTCATCTGAGAAACGTAACAGTTAACAAGATTGTATCAGCAGATAATCTTGTAGATCTATTCACCAAGAGCCTATCAGCTAAGATTTTTTATGGGCATCTTGAGAGATGGGTCTTCTTGATATGTCACATATATGCTAAAGGGCGAATGGGAGATTGTTAGTTTGATAACTTTCGAATAGTATTTTGTAAAACGATATTATAAATTAATATTAGATCATTCGTGGGTTATAATTTGAAACAATTATCTAAAGGTTCCATGATAATATAGGATGTCACAAATTGTATACTTGATGGTTCAAGTATAGTGAGGCACAATTTGTGACAGGATCAAAATAATTCATAATTATACACTCATTTGCCACCTTTCGAAATGAGACTCTACTTGATTATAAAACGAGTCACCTAAATCCTGAGTAAGTAATGTACATTTGATTGATAGTTCAAGTTATTTGAAATACCAATGAGTAAAGTCTTACTTAGAAGATTGATCTCAATAATTTGGGAATTGGGCGAAATAGATAGAGATCACATACTTGCAATAATGGAATCCATTAATCATATAATGAGACAGCCGTCACTCCGAGGTATTTTCTATAGACAATTGATCCTGAGCTCAAATGATGGGATCATTAAATTCTATGTTGTGATTAGTTCACACAGACTAGACTTGCGAAAATGGGACTTGGAGGGAAATAGATGTTGAAAAGGCAAAACGGCCATTTTTTCGATTTCAACATATTGACGGTCAAATAAGGGCTGACTTGTAGAATGAAAATTTGAGGATATTGTTAGCGAATCATAATTTGCTTCCATAATTATCATTTGACTCGAGAGTGCAATTTCGACTTAGTGATATAATAAGTTAGAATTAATAGATGAATCTTGATTGATCAAGAGTTAACTCAATTAGAAACATCTATTGGAACTTTTCGCCTTGTGAGCCCAATTAGGTCTTTTTCTTTGCTCTAATAATGGTGTGTGACTTAATTGGTATCATGATAAACTCTAATGAAAGTTGTGCAATTATGAAACCCTAATTGAGTATTATAAATATACACGTCGTGGGCACATTTCCCATTGTTTTAGAGCTAGCCATACACTTTCATATTTCTTAAAAGAAATGCACCTAAAAGAGAATAAGGGAGAAGATCTAAGGGAGGAAGCATTTGGTTAGGCCATTAAAAGCTCCTTCAAAGTTATCATCTCACCTTTATGTTTGAGGATTTAAAAACAAAATCCAATAACCTCAAAATGATCTAAAATTCATTATTCACTTGGGTTAATCTTCACAAGAAAATTAATTTCCCCTTGTGATGATTAAGTCCAGTAATCAACAGTAAGAAATAAAAATGGAATTGGGAAATGCATACTTACTTTAGTTAATCGGGAATATATTACAAAATGTAATTGAGGTGTCCTTTCATATTTTAATAGATTTCGTGATATTTATAAATTCTCATAAATTTCCTAGATTTTAATAGAATTTAACAAATTTTATACGATTTGAATAGATTTCTATATTATAGATTTAATAGAATCTTATGTATTTCATAAATTTTCATAGATGTTGGACTTTTTACTAGAAAATTAATTTTTATCTCCTTAATTGCTCAAAGCAATACGTCAACCGAAATTTTTGAGAAAATTTCACCATACTATTTCAAGCACATTTTTACTTGTGGAATTTATGCAGCAAGAGGTGAATAAAGATTACATCTCATAATCCAGTGATGAAGTTTAGTTGTTCAGTTTTCAGGTTTTAAACAATTTAATTAAATATTAAATCTTTTACTTAAATGACGCTTGTATCAATAAAATAAGCATTCAAATATAGAATTTTCGTAACTTCCTTTCTATATCATTTGAAACCCCTAATTCTTCTCAAGCACTTCCATGATTTTTCAAATTCAACTTTCATAAATCTCCAATTTCCAAAATCGAAAGGTAATGGCTAAATTAAGTGTGAGATTAAAGCGAAGAAGATGGTGGAGACACCAGATAGAAGAAACAAAAGATAGCCAGAGGATAGTTCAAATAATACGATGTCAAAAAGGAATAAATCGTACGGGTCGGGCAAAAAACAGTCCACCAAGGTGATATTTTCAATCTTATCTTTTTCTCATTATTTATTTGTGACAATTATTCGGCTACTGGTATCAAAGGAAAAGTATAGGGGTTTCTATGTGAAAGATATGTTCTAAATTGTAGAATGATTTACAACAGGCTTCAATTCACTTTAACACATAACTTTGTTTCATGTTAAATTTACAGGAAAAAGTTTAATGACGTTGACGATTGTATCAGTCCTCATTTCTTATTGATTCATTCCTAGTCAGACATAAAACGTGGTTCTATGAGCTTGTCAATTTAGAGTCCTCGTTGAGCAGCATGCTATGAATCTTTATAAATTTATAGCCACAGATTTTATTTACTAGTCATATCATTTGCCTTGGTCATAGACGATATGCAAATTAACACACCTTAGTGAACTGAGATCATAGATCACTGTATGATGGCTACAAACTATGTGCAACTTGACATAACATGGTGAATTGAGGTCACAGACCATATACAACTTGACATAGCTTTGAACTGAGTCACAAACCAATGTATATTGGTCTCGGATCATACACAAATGACACAGCTTAGTGAGCTGAGGTCACAGATGATTGTATAATGGTCACAAATTATATGCAACTTGAAACAACTAGGTGGTATGAGGTCACAGATCACTATATATTGGCACAAACCATATGCAAATTGATATAGGTTAGTGAACTGAGGTCATAGAGACTCCTGAATTGTATTTGACAAAGCATGATATCATAATAATTTTTATATTTCTATTATGATAGCACATCGGTGTTTGTTTCTACTACATCCACGAGTTGGCAAGGCAAGGGAAAAATGTTAAATTGAAAGCTATGATAACGGACTCATGGTTCCAGATGAAACTAAAAAACATATACCCTAAATTTAAGCAAGATCATACTGCATTGTTTTTAGAATCTAGTTTGATCGATGTTGTTACAAATGGTAGTTTGTCTTTGAGCTTCCTTTGAGATAGTATGGACTTTTTTTTTTATGTTAATTATACCAACAAAGAAAGCGCACTAGATGCTTGTTGTCTTTGAATTTAGTACACATACATTGCATGTGTTCAATTCTGCTAGGAATGTCTATCGAGACTTTATCGTTCGTATTGGGATTCAACCATTTGTCAAAATTATTCCTCACCAAATGAACACAGTGAGACTTTGGAAAAAAACTATTGACCGCCATGGAGATGATTGCATGGACTTGAGGTTGATGATTGACAGTGGCCTTCCGCAATAGAAGTATGGGTAAGTCTGTGACCATTTTTCCCATTGCAAAGCATTTGGATAAGTGTCCACGAAGAAATATGCTGAATACTTGATCCAAATATGCTGGATAAGTTTGTGACCATTTTTCCCATTACAAAGCCTTCTGCGACATATTCACGATCAAATATGCTGAATATTTGCTCAACAACGATACAAATTCTATACCGAATAAATTTGATGCTAGGAGAACTAGGCTGGACATAGCATCCTGGTTATATAAACATCAGTGGATATTCAAGCCTACAAAGGTAGGGAAGCATATGAAGGAAGAGAGGATTGTCATTGAGTGAGGATTGACATTGTTTTGCAAATTTAGGATGATGATAGGATTTTGTAAAGAGTCCGAATATTGGCCTCCTTTTTATTTCAGTTTGTGTGATGAAACTAGTTGTAATTGTTGTGCTACTGTGGTTGTACACTGACACTTTGGAAAATTGTTTGGTTTAGCATTTGATCATTTCCTTTTGTTTTGGGTTGGTTGTGGACAAGGAGAGATTCGAACCTCCGACACCATGGTTCCTAGCCACGTACTCTAATCCTCTGAGGTACGGGATTCTGATGTCATTTTCATTTCTGCAGGTTCGGTCTTTTATGTTTGGTGACAGGAATTTGAAATGTTTGATGGTAGTTGTGTCCTATTTCATTAGCATTTTGTGAATGTAAATGATTTGTGTTAAATAACAGAATATATATTTCCAGGTCATATATTATAGCTTATAACTCATATATGTCTATCATTGATCGGGTCACATATCATAGTAATTCTAGATGGCACAAGTCACAGGTAATTTAATAGATCACCGACTGTTTTTAGATGGTCACATGTACATACAAATGTTTCTGAAACAATTGCACAGTTCATTTGCAGAAGTCAAAGAATATACAGTCACGTATTTAGGTCATTAGGTCACATTTTGCTAAATTTTTTAGATTACATGTTATGCAGCATATTTGATCATGTAACAATCACATAATTAATATGCACATGTCACAGATACCTGTAAATTGGTCACATATATTGATTGATGGTCACAGTTGATATTATGCATGGTTAACTCTTCATAGGACACATTCTACCATGTTGGTCACCTATCATATTATCAAATCAAAGATTCTGCTTCAAAAGTCACATGGTATTCATTTGTACCACTATTACATCAATGAATATTTCATTTACAGTAAAATGAATTACCAATCGATACGTTCAACCACTTTATGAAATGTTAAATGCTATCAAAAAAATGATCTGTCATCATCATCTGAGTTGCTGTTCTTGGGCTTTTGTCCTTGCTTAATTTTGCCTTAATGGAACCAAACTGCTACATCTTCTCCTATTGTGACCACGTCTTCCACAACGTTCACATTTGACAGTTGGTTTCCCTTTACTGGATGACCTTCTCCTCTTTTCAACGGGTCTTCCAGAACTCCTATTTTGATTATGAGCTAATACAATTGTGTCTTGCAATTCCCCATTTGCTTCCATTCAGTTGGATTTCCAACTAGAAATATGGAATTCTGGTATGCATTCATAATATTCGATCTTAGGTCACAAATTATCATATACACTGAGTTATGTTGCATGGTCGAATATACACAAATGTCAAAGTTCCCTTCAATGGGTTACAATATTAGATCTTAGGTCGTAGATTATCATATACACAGTGTACAATAAATATTGTTTAATAAAACAATAGTTAGTGATTTCGCACAAACTGATTCTAGGTCACTGATCATATGCAGTTTGACACAGTTTAGTGAACTGATATAACAAATCACTGTATCTTGGTCTCAGATCATATGTAACTTGACATAGTTTAGTGAGCCTAGGTCACATATCAGTGTATATTAATCACAGACCATATGCAACTTGACACAGATTAGTTAACCGAGGTCACAGATCATTGTATATTTGCCACTATATGCAAATTGACATGGCTTATGCATATTGGCAACAAAACATATGCAAACAGATTCCATGTTACATATATATGCATACACTATTAATATTTCAATGACTAATTAAATAAGAAACGTACAGATGGTGGTCAAATGTTTTAAATATGCAGTCCACTATATTGAATTCACGTCACAGACATATGCTTGTTCATAAGATTCGAGTATACATGTATGTGATCAGTTATACAAGTTCTATAAACATTGACCATAATTGAATCAACAATGCACTAGTTTCTCTAGAAACAAAAAATCACAGAGCTTGATGTACCCAATTGCAATGAATGGATGTAGTAATTCGTTAAAAACGTAAAATTCATGAATTCATGTCATGACTTACCGACGGCAACGACTATATGTATTTTCAACATAGCTTCGATTTGAAATCCTCGATTGCAGAGTCAACAATCTTCCGAACTATTCCCAAAAATACAATACAGCCATGGCATTAACTCTTTTATACTGTAATGAGATAATTCGATTCGTGAACCTTGAAATTGAGACCTTAAATGTCGATTCCGCCGTCGATAAATGTCAAATGGAGAGAGTGTGAGTTTGTATTTTAAGGAGGTAAATTTTTATTTTGGGGAGTCCACCTAAAGAAGGTAATTGCACGCTTGATTTTAGGAAACTAATTTAACAAAACACACACATACTTGACTTTTGAATTCTGGAATTGTTGGAGCTGGAAATTGAATTGTGCATAGTTAATCCTTGATTTATGATTTTTCCCCTTTTTTACTATTGGTACCAAATTATATGTTGGGTCGAGTAACTTGCTCTAAAATTAATGTCCCAAGTCTCTGTATAAGTAAATTTTCTTTATTAAAAAACTTGGATAATAGTCAAAAAGAAAAAAAAAAAAAGCGAAATAGACAACTAGTTCATGATCTATTGATGTATATGATTAACTTTTTAAATATTGCAAATGAGAATTCTAAATTAGAGATTTGAACGGAGATTGTACAATGTATTTTGGATTTTTTACTTAAATCGCTGATTGTGTACAAATTGAATATGAACTTTTAAGAAAATATAAACTAAGAAAATGATATAATTTCTAATGGGATCACACAAAAAAGAAAAATAACAACTTTGTGATTAGAAAATAAAACCCTTAAGAGAAAAATTTTCGTGATAATGATGATGATTGAGATGAATCTTCACTATCCAATTCAACAAGAAATTTATAGGAATGATACTCTTTGCAAAGAAAATTTTGCAATCATCCCCAAGTTAATAATATCTCTGCTTCTGTTTTAAATGGAAATGGAGGTACCGATATAAAAATTTTGAATCGTTATTTGAATATGCTAAATATTATCTCGATTATATTTCTCAAGGATGTATGATGAAGATCAAAATTAGAACCTTGGCTACAAAAATTTTGGAGATGATATCAAACACCTCGAAAAGGAGCTGAGAAATGAAGATGATTTGGAAATCCCCAATCTACAAGAAAATATTTACTTGAGTATTTACTACATCCATAAATCATATTTAAGTTGGATCCCCTGTCAAGAAAAATATATCTTATACCCAATTCAAGAAGATAAAACAAGTATTTGCCCAGTGGCACTTTAAGTACATTTCTTCTTACCAATGTGTCATTTAGTAGTTTCGAATCATGAGATGACCCCC
>NC_036257.1:7450043-7459674 GCF_002742605.1 Olea europaea var. sylvestris | reverse complement strand
TAACCCCCCCCCCCCCATTCCTCTATATCAGGGATGAGCAATATTTTTAACGGAATAAAATTTCCCCACCTTCAAAAACCAAGGTAACAAGATTTTTCTTTAGTCACGAGTAGTTCATTGACACTGCTTGTTTAGGCAATAATAATATTTGAGAAAGAGGAAAATAGATTGCAAATGAAAAAATAACAATCACCCATACTCAGATTTCTTAGCATATTATACTAAATTGTATAGACTTCCACTAAAAAAAAAATGAAAATAACATAGTCCACTCTTATATATCTTTTTCCCCTCTCTTTGATTGTTAAAATCATAGGAAGAAAAATGCAGTGACTCAAAATATTGAAGAGAGGCGTAGTAAAGCTTCCAATTCAATTTCTTGAGAAGTGTAGAAATGACACTATAGTAGAATAATAAATTTGGATAAAACTTTGGTCAATTTGATTAATTTGGGCTTGGACTGAAAAATAGAAATAGGAAAATCATATTTAAAGTTTGTACTAAATTAATTAGTTTGCAAATTTATTTAGAAAAAAATAATTTGGCTTATTTAAGATAAGTAAATTAAAAAATTAGGGAGATTCGGTTCTTATTCGATTTTTCGGTTCTTGGTCTAGAATCGAGAATCGAACTAAACCCATCGGTTCTTGATTTAGATACTTGTCCGGCGCATGTGCTAAAGGGAAAGATGAATAAGATGGAATCAAAACAAGAGGATTGTCTCTTTGTAGGATATCCAAAAGGAACAAGAAGTTACTAATTCTATAGTCTTCTTAATAAGAAGATATTTGTTGGTACAAATGCCACCTTCTTAGAGGACAAGTATATAGAAGAACACAAGTTTACTAGTAAGATTTTATTGAAAGAAGTGTTAGAACATGGTTCAAACAACTCGGTTCTAGATTTCTGCATAGACTTATACATTGATGACATGGAATCTCATACGGAACCAATGGTTGCTAATTGGGTAAGTGAGCAAGTGATGCCTGTAGAACCTCAATGACAAACTGAATCATAGGTAGTAGAGAATGAGTCACCTATTGTTGCACCTGCACATTTCCCTCACAATTGTTATAATGAGGAAGTTGGTCTAAACTAAGGATATAACCTAGTAGTGGGAGTTGAGGAAGAACCTCTTGTCAGATAGGACGATCAAGCACTTTCAACCATTACTCGTAGTGGAAGGGTTGTGAGACCATCTTCTAGATACTTACTCTATGAAGAATCCTATTAGGCGATCTCTATTGAGCAAGAAGAAGATCCCACTTTGTTTAAAGAAATGATGGAGGATGTAGACTTTAAATCATAGAAATCTATCATGAACTCGAGATGGAATCTATGTATTCCAACAAGGTTTGGGATCTTGTAGATGCACCAAATGGAGTCAAACCTATATGGTGCAAGAAGGAAAAGATGTATAGATAGAAAATTGAAACCTTCAAAGCAAGATTGGTGGACAAAATTTTACCCAAAGAGAAGGTATTGACTATGAAGAAATCTTATCATCGATTACCATGCTTAAATCTAAACGAATCCTTTTATCCATTGCTGCTTATTATGATTATAAGGTTTGGCAGATGGACGATAAGACATCAATTTTAAATAGACATCTCGACGAGAAATACAACTTGAGAGGTTCGTGAAAGAATGCCATGAAGGAAAAGTTTTCAAGTTGCAAAGGTCCATTTATGGGCCTAGGCAAGGGTCCACATCTTGAAATGTAAGATTTGATCAAACCATTAAGATCTATAATTTTGAAGAAAATTTGGATGAACCTTGAATGAACAAACGTATACAAGGAAAGAAAGTAGTTTTTCTAAACCTTTATATGGATGACATTATTGTACTTATTGGAAATGTTGGAGGGACATTGTCATCTATAAAGAAATTTTTGTTACAGCAGTTTGATATGAAGGACATGGAAGAAACTAGTTATGTTTTGGGAATCCATATCTGGCCAGGTAGGAAAAATAGAAGGAGAGCATTATCCTTAGGTTCATATATTGACATGTTATTATCTAAATTCACAACACAAAATTTCAAAAAGGTACAACTTCTTAGACATGGAATCAATCTATCTAATGAGCATTCTCCTAAAACTCCAATGGAGAAAGTTTACACGAAGAAAGTTCCTTATGCTTCGGCCATCGGGAGCCTCATGTATGTTGTACTTCGCACTAGATCAGATATTCATTACGCTATGGGTATTGTTAGTCATTATTAGTCTAATACGGGATGAGAACATTGGATAGAATTGAAGCATATACTTAAGTACTTTTGGAGAACGAGAGATTATATGCTCGTCTATCCAGGACATGGTCTGACTCCTATTGGATATACTGATTCCAATTTTCAATTCGATCATGACTCTAGAAAGTCTACATTGGGATCAGTATTTACGCTGGATGTGGAGTCGTGGTATGGATGAGTATCAAGCAATCTTGTATTATAGATTTCACCATGGAAGCAGAATATATAGCCACTTGTGAAGCATCCAAAGAAGCTATGTGGTTTAAGAAGTTTCTTTTGGACCTTGACGCGATACCTTTGGCATTGGAACCTATAACACTTTATTGTGATAATAGTGGAGCAGTTACCAACAATAAAGTACCAAGGAGTCATCAGTGTGGCAAACACATTGAAATGAGATATCAACCTATTAGATAGATTGTTCATCTGAGAAACGTAACAGTTAACAAGATTGTATCAGCAGATAATCTTGTAGATCTATTCACCAAGAGCCTATCAGCTAAGATTTTTTATGGGCATCTTGAGAGATGGGTCTTCTTGATATGTCACATATATGCTAAAGGGCGAATGGGAGATTGTTAGTTTGATAACTTTCGAATAGTATTTTGTAAAACGATATTATAAATTAATATTAGATCATTCGTGGGTTATAATTTGAAACAATTATCTAAAGGTTCCATGATAATATAGGATGTCACAAATTGTATACTTGATGGTTCAAGTATAGTGAGGCACAATTTGTGACAGGATCAAAATAATTCATAATTATACACTCATTTGCCACCTTTCGAAATGAGACTCTACTTGATTATAAAACGAGTCACCTAAATCCTGAGTAAGTAATGTACATTTGATTGATAGTTCAAGTTATTTGAAATACCAATGAGTAAAGTCTTACTTAGAAGATTGATCTCAATAATTTGGGAATTGGGCGAAATAGATAGAGATCACATACTTGCAATAATGGAATCCATTAATCATATAATGAGACAGCCGTCACTCCGAGGTATTTTCTATAGACAATTGATCCTGAGCTCAAATGATGGGATCATTAAATTCTATGTTGTGATTAGTTCACACAGACTAGACTTGCGAAAATGGGACTTGGAGGGAAATAGATGTTGAAAAGGCAAAACGGCCATTTTTTCGATTTCAACATATTGACGGTCAAATAAGGGCTGACTTGTAGAATGAAAATTTGAGGATATTGTTAGCGAATCATAATTTGCTTCCATAATTATCATTTGACTCGAGAGTGCAATTTCGACTTAGTGATATAATAAGTTAGAATTAATAGATGAATCTTGATTGATCAAGAGTTAACTCAATTAGAAACATCTATTGGAACTTTTCGCCTTGTGAGCCCAATTAGGTCTTTTTCTTTGCTCTAATAATGGTGTGTGACTTAATTGGTATCATGATAAACTCTAATGAAAGTTGTGCAATTATGAAACCCTAATTGAGTATTATAAATATACACGTCGTGGGCACATTTCCCATTGTTTTAGAGCTAGCCATACACTTTCATATTTCTTAAAAGAAATGCACCTAAAAGAGAATAAGGGAGAAGATCTAAGGGAGGAAGCATTTGGTTAGGCCATTAAAAGCTCCTTCAAAGTTATCATCTCACCTTTATGTTTGAGGATTTAAAAACAAAATCCAATAACCTCAAAATGATCTAAAATTCATTATTCACTTGGGTTAATCTTCACAAGAAAATTAATTTCCCCTTGTGATGATTAAGTCCAGTAATCAACAGTAAGAAATAAAAATGGAATTGGGAAATGCATACTTACTTTAGTTAATCGGGAATATATTACAAAATGTAATTGAGGTGTCCTTTCATATTTTAATAGATTTCGTGATATTTATAAATTCTCATAAATTTCCTAGATTTTAATAGAATTTAACAAATTTTATACGATTTGAATAGATTTCTATATTATAGATTTAATAGAATCTTATGTATTTCATAAATTTTCATAGATTTTGGACTTTTTACTAGAAAATTAATTTTTATCTCCTTAATTGCTCAAAGCAATAGGTCAACCGAAATTTTTGAGAAAATTTCACCATACTATTTCAAGCACATTTTTACTTGTGGAATTTATGCAGCAAGAGGTGAATAAAGATTACATCTCATAATCCAGTGATGAAGTTTAGTTGTTCAGTTTTCAGGTTTTAAACAATTTAATTAAATATTAAATCTTTTACTTAAATGACGCTTGTATCAATAAAATAAGCATTCAAATATAGAATTTTCGTAACTTCCTTTCTATATCATTTGAAACCCCTAATTCTTCTCAAGCACTTCCATGATTTTTCAAATTCAACTTTCATAAATCTCCAATTTCCAAAATCGAAAGGTAATGGCTAAATTAAGTGTGAGATTAAAGCGAAGAAGATGGTGGAGACACCAGATAGAAGAAACAAAAGATAGCCAGAGGATAGTTCAAATAATACGATGTCAAAAAGGAATAAATCGTACGGGTCGGGCAAAAAACAGTCCACCAAGGTGATATTTTCAATCTTATCTTTTTCTCATTATTTATTTGTGACAATTATTCGGCTACTGGTATCAAAGGAAAAGTATAGGGGTTTCTATGTGAAAGATATGTTCTAAATTGTAGAATGATTTACAACAGGCTTCAATTCACTTTAACACATAACTTTGTTTCATGTTAAATTTACAGGAAAAAGTTTAATGACGTTGACGATTGTATCAGTCCTCATTTCTTATTGATTCATTCCTAGTCAGACATAAAACGTGGTTCTATGAGCTTGTCAATTTAGAGTCCTCGTTGAGCAGCATGCTATGAATCTTTATAAATTTATAGCCACAGATTTTATTTACTAGTCATATCATTTGCCTTGGTCATAGACGATATGCAAATTAACACACCTTAGTGAACTGAGATCATAGATCACTGTATGATGGCTACAAACTATGTGCAACTTGACATAACATGGTGAATTGAGGTCACAGACCATATACAACTTGACATAGCTTTGAACTGAGTCACAAACCAATGTATATTGGTCTCGGATCATACACAAATGACACAGCTTAGTGAGCTGAGGTCACAGATGATTGTATAATGGTCACAAATTATATGCAACTTGAAACAACTAGGTGGTATGAGGTCACAGATCACTATATATTGGCACAAACCATATGCAAATTGATATAGGTTAGTGAACTGAGGTCATAGAGACTCCTGAATTGTATTTGACAAAGCATGATATCATAATAATTTTTATATTTCTATTATGATAGCACATCGGTGTTTGTTTCTACTACATCCACGAGTTGGCAAGGCAAGGGAAAAATGTTAAATTGAAAGCTATGATAACGGACTCATGGTTCCAGATGAAACTAAAAAACATATACCCTAAATTTAAGCAAGATCATACTGCATTGTTTTTAGAATCTAGTTTGATCGATGTTGTTACAAATGGTAGTTTGTCTTTGAGCTTCCTTTGAGATAGTATGGACTTTTTTTTTTATGTTAATTATACCAACAAAGAAAGCGCACTAGATGCTTGTTGTCTTTGAATTTAGTACACATACATTGCATGTGTTCAATTCTGCTAGGAATGTCTATCGAGACTTTATCGTTCGTATTGGGATTCAACCATTTGTCAAAATTATTCCTCACCAAATGAACACAGTGAGACTTTGGAAAAAAACTATTGACCGCCATGGAGATGATTGCATGGACTTGAGGTTGATGATTGACAGTGGCCTTCCGCAATAGAAGTATGGGTAAGTCTGTGACCATTTTTCCCATTGCAAAGCATTTGGATAAGTGTCCACGAAGAAATATGCTGAATACTTGATCCAAATATGCTGGATAAGTTTGTGACCATTTTTCCCATTACAAAGCCTTCTGCGACATATTCACGATCAAATATGCTGAATATTTGCTCAACAACGATACAAATTCTATACCGAATAAATTTGATGCTAGGAGAACTAGGCTGGACATAGCATCCTGGTTATATAAACATCAGTGGATATTCAAGCCTACAAAGGTAGGGAAGCATATGAAGGAAGAGAGGATTGTCATTGAGTGAGGATTGACATTGTTTTGCAAATTTAGGATGATGATAGGATTTTGTAAAGAGTCCGAATATTGGCCTCCTTTTTATTTCAGTTTGTGTGATGAAACTAGTTGTAATTGTTGTGCTACTGTGGTTGTACACTGACACTTTGGAAAATTGTTTGGTTTAGCATTTGATCATTTCCTTTTGTTTTGGGTTGGTTGTGGACAAGGAGAGATTCGAACCTCCGACACCATGGTTCCTAGCCACGTACTCTAATCCTCTGAGGTACGGGATTCTGATGTCATTTTCATTTCTGCAGGTTCGGTCTTTTATGTTTGGTGACAGGAATTTGAAATGTTTGATGGTAGTTGTGTCCTATTTCATTAGCATTTTGTGAATGTAAATGATTTGTGTTAAATAACAGAATATATATTTCCAGGTCATATATTATAGCTTATAACTCATATATGTCTATCATTGATCGGGTCACATATCATAGTAATTCTAGATGGCACAAGTCACAGGTAATTTAATAGATCACCGACTGTTTTTAGATGGTCACATGTACATACAAATGTTTCTGAAACAATTGCACAGTTCATTTGCAGAAGTCAAAGAATATACAGTCACGTATTTAGGTCATTAGGTCACATTTTGCTAAATTTTTTAGATTACATGTTATGCAGCATATTTGATCATGTAACAATCACATAATTAATATGCACATGTCACAGATACCTGTAAATTGGTCACATATATTGATTGATGGTCACAGTTGATATTATGCATGGTTAACTCTTCATAGGACACATTCTACCATGTTGGTCACCTATCATATTATCAAATCAAAGATTCTGCTTCAAAAGTCACATGGTATTCATTTGTACCACTATTACATCAATGAATATTTCATTTACAGTAAAATGAATTACCAATCGATACGTTCAACCACTTTATGAAATGTTAAATGCTATCAAAAAAATGATCTGTCATCATCATCTGAGTTGCTGTTCTTGGGCTTTTGTCCTTGCTTAATTTTGCCTTAATGGAACCAAACTGCTACATCTTCTCCTATTGTGACCACGTCTTCCACAACGTTCACATTTGACAGTTGGTTTCCCTTTACTGGATGACCTTCTCCTCTTTTCAACGGGTCTTCCAGAACTCCTATTTTGATTATGAGCTAATACAATTGTGTCTTGCAATTCCCCATTTGCTTCCATTCAGTTGGATTTCCAACTAGAAATATGGAATTCTGGTATGCATTCATAATATTCGATCTTAGGTCACAAATTATCATATACACTGAGTTATGTTGCATGGTCGAATATACACAAATGTCAAAGTTCCCTTCAATGGGTTACAATATTAGATCTTAGGTCGTAGATTATCATATACACAGTGTACAATAAATATTGTTTAATAAAACAATAGTTAGTGATTTCGCACAAACTGATTCTAGGTCACTGATCATATGCAGTTTGACACAGTTTAGTGAACTGATATAACAAATCACTGTATCTTGGTCTCAGATCATATGTAACTTGACATAGTTTAGTGAGCCTAGGTCACATATCAGTGTATATTAATCACAGACCATATGCAACTTGACACAGATTAGTTAACCGAGGTCACAGATCATTGTATATTTGCCACTATATGCAAATTGACATGGCTTATGCATATTGGCAACAAAACATATGCAAACAGATTCCATGTTACATATATATGCATACACTATTAATATTTCAATGACTAATTAAATAAGAAACGTACAGATGGTGGTCAAATGTTTTAAATATGCAGTCCACTATATTGAATTCACGTCACAGACATATGCTTGTTCATAAGATTCGAGTATACATGTATGTGATCAGTTATACAAGTTCTATAAACATTGACCATAATTGAATCAACAATGCACTAGTTTCTCTAGAAACAAAAAATCACAGAGCTTGATGTACCCAATTGCAATGAATGGATGTAGTAATTCGTTAAAAACGTAAAATTCATGAATTCATGTCATGACTTACCGACGGCAACGACTATATGTATTTTCAACATAGCTTCGATTTGAAATCCTCGATTGCAGAGTCAACAATCTTCCGAACTATTCCCAAAAATACAATACAGCCATGGCATTAACTCTTTTATACTGTAATGAGATAATTCGATTCGTGAACCTTGAAATTGAGACCTTAAATGTCGATTCCGCCGTCGATAAATGTCAAATGGAGAGAGTGTGAGTTTGTATTTTAAGGAGGTAAATTTTTATTTTGGGGAGTCCACCTAAAGAAGGTAATTGCACGCTTGATTTTAGGAAACTAATTTAACAAAACACACACATACTTGACTTTTGAATTCTGGAATTGTTGGAGCTGGAAATTGAATTGTGCATAGTTAATCCTTGATTTATGATTTTTCCCCTTTTTTACTATTGGTACCAAATTATATGTTGGGTCGAGTAACTTGCTCTAAAATTAATGTCCCAAGTCTCTGTATAAGTAAATTTTCTTTATTAAAAAACTTGGATAATAGTCAAAAAGAAAAAAAAAAAAAGCGAAATAGACAACTAGTTCATGATCTATTGATGTATATGATTAACTTTTTAAATATTGCAAATGAGAATTCTAAATTAGAGATTTGAACGGAGATTGTACAATGTATTTTGGATTTTTTACTTAAATCGCTGATTGTGTACAAATTGAATATGAACTTTTAAGAAAATATAAACTAAGAAAATGATATAATTTCTAATGGGATCACACAAAAAAGAAAAATAACAACTTTGTGATTAGAAAATAAAACCCTTAAGAGAAAAATTTTCGTGATAATGATGATGATTGAGATGAATCTTCACTATCCAATTCAACAAGAAATTTATAGGAAAGATACTCTTTGCAAAGAAAATTTTGCAATCATCCCCAAGTTAATAATATCTCTGCTTCTGTTTTAAATGGAAATGGAGGTACCGATATAAAAATTTTGAATCGTTATTTGAATATGCTAAATATTATCTCGATTATATTTCTCAAGGATGTATGATGAAGATCAAAATTAGAACCTTGGCTACAAAAATTTTGGAGATGATATCAAACACCTCGAAAAGGAGCTGAGAAATGAAGATGATTTGGAAATCCCCAATCTACAAGAAAATATTTACTTGAGTATTTACTACATCCATAAATCATATTTAAGTTGGATCCCCTGTCAAGAAAAATATATCTTATACCCAATTCAAGAAGATAAAACAAGTATTTGCCCAGTGGCACTTTAAGTACATTTCTTCTTACCAATGTGTCATTTAGTAGTTTCGAATCATGAGATGACCCCC
>NC_036257.1:7440416-7450017 GCF_002742605.1 Olea europaea var. sylvestris | reverse complement strand
CGCCCCCCCCCCCCCCCAAATCAAATCAGAATATAAAATCCAAATCAAAATTGCAAGCTACCAAATACATTTTGTGACAATGTTTCGTAACAATTACATAGTTTCTTATGTCATGTCCTGATGTCATAGTGGGTATGTGTGTGTTCCATCAATACATCCAATACAATCCTAAATGAATATTATATTTTTAACAATTTATTCTGTTATAATAATAATAATAATAACAACAATAATCATCATCATCATCATCATCATTATAAATAATATTGTATAATTTACTAATATAATAATAAAATCTTGTACTTTCTCTTAGTGATGCACAAAAAAAAAAAATCACTTAATTGCAAATCGAATTGAACCGAACTCATTGATTTGAAACCTTTGGTTTGGATCCACGTGGACCTACGATTTTTCCTCAAACCGAACTAAATCATTTCAAAATGGTTTGGCTTAGGTTTCAATTTTTAAAATCGCACAAAATCGATCCGAATCATTTTTTAATTGAAGATTTGTTTTATTAAATCATAAATTTTACTATTTTCATTTTAAAAAAAAATATAAAAATTTAGCCATACACATTACAACTAGCCATTGATATAATCATATAAAATAAATTAGGTTCATCATTACTGACCCATAATTTTACAAGTCGACTACACGTCTTGATTCGATATATAAACTAAATTAAAATTACACCCAAATCATATGAATTAAACAAAAGAGCATATATTATCTCTCTTCTCTCTCAGTGAGTCTAAGATTCTCATTCAAGCAATTTTCTCCATTGTTATTCTTTTTTTCTTCATTAAGTTTTCATTGTTTGTATATTCTTTAGTGTTCATTAATTTTTTCTTCATTAAATGTTCATTTTTTCTTTACTTTCGATCTCTATTGGTTGAAATATTTGTAATTTTTGAACTTATTATACACTTGTGATTTGGTTTAGATAGAAAAATGATTATTTGTATGTTTGGGTGATTAATGAATTTGTTTGTGGTTTGGAAAGAACGAATGATAGAGCTTATTAACTGTGTGAAAATGTTAAAATTCTCTAATTAGTATTACTACGTTCTACTTTCTTTAAGTAGTCTAAGAATAAAATTCATCAATTTTCAATAAGTCTAAAACCTATCAATTTTTGTACATCTAAACATACCATGTTGAATCCCTACTTTCCATCTTATTATCAAGATGAAAAGGCTTTTTACCAAACTAAAAACATGAATTCTATCAATCTTTGTTAGGTTTTCGAGAACTGTCTATAAAATAACATTAAAAATTTAGTGGTTTGAAGTATGTAACTTCTAACTCTTTCTTTCAAGAAATATGTGAAATTCATGGAGAGTTGAATAAATTAGCTAAAGAGCCTAACACTTTAACATTTAACACCATTAGTTCTCGTTAAACTTATATGTTAATTTGTTTTAAATATATTACTATAATATCGATAGATAAACAACGGATTAAAATTGAACTAAATGCGCAAATAATGATTATGTTTGGTTTGATTTGAAAAAATTCCAAACCTCGTAAAATGATTTGAATTGAAAGTATGGCATAAAATGCCAAATGAAAATCGCGTTCATCCCTACTCTCTCTTATTTTGTTTGGTAATGTAGATCCAATTTTGACCATCATATCAGGAGCAGTCGTGTTCAAAGACTTCATAATTTTGTTGAAATTTCACTAAATGTAGAATATGCTCGACCAAATGTCTTTCGAGTAAGAGAATATAAAAAAAAAAAAAGGAAGGTTGGTGAACTTTTGGAATTTTTTTTATGACCAACGATAGGGGAGCATGTTGCGAGCTTTTCTTCGATATCTCGAAGTGGCATCTTTTCTCTAATTATATTGAAAAACTTTAAAAACACTTTAGGATGCATCCTATGTATTTTCTAAAGTTTTCAGGATCCTCTTTCAATATCATATTTATTCATCTAATTTTCTAAAAATCTATTTTTAATCCAATTTGAGAACACCTAGCATTTAATGTATTTCAAAAAATCTATTAAAATCAATATTTAGGACACATAGATTTTAATGGATTCTATTAAAAATAGTTAATGACATCTCAATTTAACTGTACTTTTAAAATTCATTAAAATTTAAGGGTTCTTTTGATTTGTATTTCAGTCTTAAGTTTTGAGTTTATTTTCAGTTGTCTATTTTGAGGGCTATAGTTTTAAGATTTTTTAAAACACGTTTGGTTGATCATTTTGAAAAATAATTTCTCAAATAGAAAACTAGAGAACATGTTTGGTTTCATATGATCAAGAACTATTTTATTATTTTATTAAATTTGATTACTCAGTAAAAAGAGAATAATTTTAGTTAATATATCATCAAATGATATACATTTTAAAGTTTGTGAATTTTTGGAATATTTTTTTCCACTAGAAAAGTAAAATAAAAATAAATAATAAATTGAGTTCAGAATAAGAAAAAATAAAAATAAAATTAATGGCACAGATTTTGAACATTTTTATCAGTATTCATTTATTTTTTTTATCCATTATGTAAATAAACATTAGGAGCTTTAGCTATTTTTATTTTTAAGTTTTAGAATTTTTATTTTTTTCAGAAAATATTAAAATTTTACTTATTCAAGATTTTCATTTTTTATATTTTGAATTACATTATTTTAGAACGTAAGTTAGTTAGAATTTTAGATTTCAATTTTAAAAAAATTGAAATTTATTTTCTACAATTTTATATTTTTATTTTTAAAAATTTCAATTTTTAAAATTTATTTAAATAAAATTTTGTTTAACTGCTTGTTTTCTTTGTTTTGTGTTATCAAAATTTTTACTGAAAACACTCAAAATGTTACAAACGCATTTTGAGTTTTATGTTATAAATTTAACATTGTCTTTGAAAATGTATTTTCAGAAATATCACATGAAACACATTTTCATTGTTTTGAAAATTGAAATCTGAAAATAGCTCGAAAATAGTCAACCAAACGCATCCCAAGTGGTAGAAAGCCCTTTGAGATTTAGGAAAATTTTAACAAATGAAGAAATGTCTAAACTTCAGCCAAGATTTAAGTAATTTGGAGCTTTCATGAGCAAGAAAAACATGCGGGACAGATTAATATCACAACTCGTGTCTACAAACAATTATGGATCAGAATCCTAAAATTTCAACATTTCATACTATTTACTAAAAATACAAAAGAATTTGGAACAAGAGCCAAAAGACGTGAAGATAATTTTTAAATTAGTTCTAATGCCTAAAATGGAAATGTAAAGGGCTATAGCCCATGCGACACTTTACTTTGTTCATACCAATTGCATCAACATAGAAATTTATCTATGATGTCATTTTCCCTAATTAAAAGGGGCAATGAGAAAATTCCAAAAGAAAGATGATTCTCGAAAGAGAAAAAAATAACCAATTTTAACATTAATTTTTTTGATTATTTTCGTACTCTTTGCTTTTAATGTCCATTTTCTTTCTCCTTTTTCATCCTAGTATATACTTTAATATTTTTAAAATCTTTATTCTTGAGAGTTTGTTAGTTCGTAATTTCAGCATTTCAATTTTTTATTTTATTTATTTTATTTTTTTTTTCCTTTTTTGGTATGTTAGGTTTCAAGCGTATTAGCAATTCTTTAGACAAATGGATTAACATAATGGAGTTGTAAAAGTCAAAAAATCTTTTGGAGTTGGATTGGAATGCAATTAGAAGTCTAAAAGATATCGAAGCGCTGCACAAGTTATGTTCTAAATTCTCTGTCGTAACTTGCAATGTATTTTTTGTATAGAAAACGTTGAAATTTGCACAAGGCTACTTCTAGTAAATTTGTAGCTCTTTAAGTTAATTTTCCAACGCATTTTGAATCATCTCAATCAGATATCAAAAAAGAAAGTTATGATGAAAATACTAATGAGTGCTCAGTTGTCGCTCACCTATCGCTAGATATTTGCTCAAGTGACAGTTGTATCCGACCAAACTCTAGGTCATGATTTGAAGAGTTTTACATGGCATAAACACCTATTCGCCCCCCTCTAGATGTTATTTGGTCAAACTGCGCTATTTCAAGTGGTATTAGAGCCTAATTGTAGGTCCTGTCCTTACATTGTCTAGATGAGTACTTCATTGTCTATCTTGCCCTATTTTTGACAGTAGCAATTACACATATTGGAAAGTTAGGATGTTGGCATTTTTGAAATCTATGGATGAGAGGATTTGGTTGAGTGTTGTTAATGGTTGGTTTGCCCTAGCACCATGGTTAACAATGTTGTCACTCCCACCCCCACAGATAACTGGCCTAAAGCTTAACTAGATAGATGTAATTGGAATAGCAAAGCCTTTCATGCCCTATTTATGGCTGTTTTTCTAGAAGAGTTTTAGAAAGGTTCTATGTGTGAGGTTGTGAAAGAAGTTTAGAATATCTTAGAAACCACACATTAGGAAATCAGGAGATTACCTTTGTTGCTAAGGTTAAGAGTGGATCTGACCAGGGGAGTGAGAGAGATGAGGACTTATATAGCAGTAAGGATTTTAGAGATCATCCTGTAAATGAAGAAGATATTCAAGAGGCCTATGAGAAAATGTATTGGGAGAGTTTTGAAATTCTCAATAAAAAGAAAGCCTTAGGTACGACTGTTATGGAGCTTTAATTGGAGAAAAAGAAGTTAGTAGCACACATTAAGGAATCTTCCACAATCCTGAGTGAACTTAAAACGATGAATGAATCTTTAGAGTCTCAGGTTAGGAATCTAACCAGTGAGCTTAAGAGATTCTCTGGGAAAGTTAGTGAGTTGATCGTCGAGAATGAGATTTTAGAAATCCAGGTATGAACCTTGTGAGTGATCTAGAACATTCTAAGTCTCAACTGCTTGCCTTCACTAGTAGTTCGTTATAGTTAGATAATATTCTAGGAATGGACAAGCCTGTTTGAAATAATGGAGGTCTAGGATGCAATCCAAGACCACATTTGTCCCTACCACATACTAGCATGAACATATGCCTAACCCCGAACCTAAGTATAAGAAATCTATAGGATAGATATCCACCAGACAGCGTAGAACCCGTCAACTTAGGAATAGATGTTAGGTTTCACATAGCACAGGTCCTGGATTGGGTTTATTCCTATACGTTATCACTGTGGAAAGTTAAGTCACATATGCTCTTGATGTCATCAATACCTAAACAAAAATAGAAACATGAACTTTAAGAGGAACAAAAATCAGGTGTCTATTGGTCAGATTGGATTCGTCACTAATCAAGTGAATCGTTTAACTAAATTGATGACACAGCTGTCTGGGAACTGTTCTCCTACGAGACGGTATGGATGAAGACGAGTAATCTGTGAAATCTTGAAGTAGATCATGGTGCTCTTAAGGGAAATAGCACTCATATATCTAATTCATTAGGTGTTTTTGATGCATGTTTGTTCTTAACTGTCATATGATTTATGCATGCATCCCTTGTATTTGTATGTTTCTTTTCATTTGTTTTTGGTTTCATGCATGTTCATTTTCATTGGTTTGCATTGGCGCATGCATATTTTGTTTTGTTTTGTATGCTTGGCATTCTTTTTGTTTGTGTGTGGCATATTCATGTTTGAAAAAGACAATCATAAAAAAAATGAAAAAAAAATTCCTACAGCATGATATATAATTCTTGAATGTGTATATTGTGACCATATATGAGCTAAAATTGATAAGCTGTAGCATGATTTCCATTGCTTGCTTAGGTCATTTTGAAGTACTTAGTATGTGTATCTTCATTTACCATCTGCACTGCATACACTATGAACTTGTTAGTGGGACTCTACCACGTGTGAAATTTGGAATGACTGTCACATGTTAATAAGGTGGCTTTGAACATGAATTGACCAAATTAATTAGACCTAAACTCAAAAAGATTTCCTCATTATATAAAAGCTCAATATCTTAATGTTCTTCTTTGGGACCTATTTGAATCGAGTAATTAAGCCTGCGAAATTTCTTAAAACCTAGTGCCTATAGTCAACTGACTTGGGTTAATCGGCCTAAAGCTCGCTACATGAGTCATCTCTGTCGCCTAATGAAAAAAATATAATGAGCTTGAAAAATGTGAAAAATATGATGAGTTGGAAAAATGTGAATATTTGAAAAATATAAATACTCAAAGTTAGGGAGAGAAAAATGAAAATAACAAGTCCTAATGTACTTAAATGGTTTGACTTTCATTAGTACGAGAATATACTTATTGACAGTGATTAGCAAGTCCTTTCTCACAAAATTAAGGTTTATAGTCCAACTTGCATTAGATAGTGACACTTTACTCACATGAGTCATTTATATTATTTACTTCATTCGACTTAACTGGGTATGTGGGGAGGTTTACTATTTATTGATTTTACTTGTGCATGCTATCAACAACATTTTTAAGCTGTTATATGTTATTACTCTAGTTGATATTGATATCATTCCCTCCAATGTTTGAGACAAAAAAGGGGGAGAGAAATATGTAACTAACGGGAGAGTATACATAAAGAGCATATACATAAGGGGAGATTGATGCATTATGTTTAGGGGTCATTTGGAAGAGATATAGATACATTTTGATACTGTATAAAAATGTTGAGAGTTTGTAATA
Organism: Olea europaea var. sylvestris; assembly: GCF_002742605.1. Lineage (NCBI taxonomy): Eukaryota > Viridiplantae > Streptophyta > Magnoliopsida > Lamiales > Oleaceae > Olea > Olea europaea. Next base: position 7,443,425 of record NC_036257.1, on the reverse strand, counting down.
AGGGAGAAAATTTGCATTGCATTGCATTCCATTCCATTACATATCATAATGCATAGCTTTTTGAGTTTTGATATTTTTGGATGTTGATGTTTCGATTGATATTTTGATTGACATTAATGTCATGTCTCGAACTAGTATACTTATTACATGCTTTTACACTGGAAATTTAAGTTTTGGATATCAGGGAACATGTTTAATAAGAAATGCTAGAAACAGAGTTTGGGTATATTATATTTTTGCTTTTACTATCTTGACTTTATTGTATAGTTTTGTCACAGCATGCCAAAGTGGGAGATTGTTAGGTTTCTAGTGTATTGGCAATTCTTTAGACAAATGGATTAATGTAAAGGAGTTGTAAAAGTCAAAAAATCTTTTGGAGTTGGTAGTATAGTCCTTAAAGGAGTCCAAGATATCCAAAAAAATCACATATGATCATTGAATGAAATTAGAAGTATAAAGGATATCAAAGTGTCGTACAAATTATGTTCCAAATTCTCAGTCATTAATTTCAATGCATTTTTTTTGCATAAAAAAACATTGGAACTTTGTAATACGTTGAATTAAAAAAAAAAAAAAGTCAAACATGTCAAACAAAAAAAAGAAAAAAAAAAGGAAAACAGTGGCTATATATATATATCCCCCAAATTCTCACTAATCCATCCAATTTCACACACCACAACTGAGGGAAGTTGAAGCAAAGAGAAAGGAAAGAAGAAAAGAGAAGGAAAAAATAAAGGGGAGAAGAAAAAAAAAGGAAAATTTTCGCCAACATGATAGAAATAAGTTCTTCTACTATTAGACTTGATTTCTTTAAAATTAAAGGTAAGTAAAAAGTTACTTATTGAAAGGTTATGTTTAATTTTATAGTTGTTAGATTAAATTCAATTTTATTGAATGGGTTGAGTATAATAAGCTATGAAATTGAGTTAAATGAAAGAAAAACTAGTTTTAGTGATTAAAGAGATTTTAGAAATCGCTTAAACGTAAAATGATTATGTTTGGATATTGCATATTTAATTATTGAAATTACTTCAAATAATTAATTGTTGATTTAAAAATTATATCATATTTCATGTGGCAATACGGACATAGAGATAGCTTACCAACTCAGTTGATTTTGCGAACATAGTTCTATGAGTGGAAAAATATAAATATTGTTAAGGTATTTATAAATTAAGTATATCATCAAAGTATGTGCAATTATGTGAATTATTTGTTCCATTATGTGATTACGATGAAAGTTTCTTTTATTATGATCCATGCAAAATTTCAAGGATTATTTATGGCACATTTGTGACTTGGTATGTAAGACATGTGATATTGAGATTTGTTTGGAATGTGAGACATATAATATTGAGATTGGCCAGAGAAATACCCATGATTATATACTTCTTCTAGTTCACAGAGGGGCCTTAGCCGTGTTCTATCCTACACGAAGGGGTCTTGACCTGAAATTGGTCTTGATTGTGTACATATATTTCATAGAAGGGTCTTGGCCGTGTTCTAGAATTGATTATCAAAGGTCTTTGAGACCGGCTTTCATTCACGGAGGGGGCCAAAGGCCTGTGACGAAAGTTCTTAGCCCGAGGGGTAGAGATTTTAGTCACAAGGTACATTTTTGGTAGATTTTTTCAGTATATTTGATGTGATGAGATTATAGTATGATTACTAGCTTATGTTTATAACATAATTTTAGATGATATTTTATGATGTTATGTGGATGTCTCACGTTTTGGCTATAATTATATGATATTATCTTGCAAATTATTTAATGATATGAACTCGATTTTCGATAAAAATGTAAAATTGAAAAGGTGTAATTACTTTCGTACTTCTCCACTCACTGAGCTATCGATTCATATATTTTATCGTAATTTTTCCTACAGGTAGCAATTGATTCTTTTTAGCTAGATGAGCCTAATGATTTTAGAATGAAAACCACACGACATGTTGAATGATATAACTCATATTGATGAAGTATGAAGTAGATATTTTGGGCCCATCGCATTATGTTTTACATAAACATTTGATTTTGTCGCATATTTTGTAGTAAGTCATAGTCAGCCGTGATGGTAGATCTAACATCTAGTCAGTATCTACCATCGGCGCATGTCACGTTTTGGGTCCATAGGGTGATTCAGGACAGGTCGTGTCAGAGTGGTATCAAAGCATGTTTTTGAAAATTTTTATGGTTCATGCATGTTCAGTGGGTATGATCACATGTCATGGTGGCAGAAATCACAAGCTCTCTAACTCGAATGTATGGAACCAAAAAGGATAGAAAATATTTTTTAACAGATTTAGAAACGACTAATATGTAAGTATGGTAGTTGCAATGATCTGATGGTTGGAAATTTTACTAATTGTTGGGTTGGAACTATGTGTGTACGTAACATATTAAGATTTGAACAAATTATGATGATTTTGAGGGACATTCGAAGTTACAGATGTTATAGCCACTTAATTATTAATTTATATGTAGAACTACATGATTTTTTATGTATAAACAAGAAAATCTTTAGTTATAACTTGCACAATGAATAAAGGAAAATAATAAAATATGTGTAATTGGAGACAATCAATGAAGAATTTTAATTATCTTGGGAAGCCAAATGGTCATTAGTTTTATCAAAATTTTGTGGTGATTTGTGGCCACTTATATGGAATGATAATAGAAATTATAATGGTGTATATTTATTCTATATGGTAAGAAATTGTGGAAGACAAAATGATGATTTGTTGATTTATAGATGACAATGTGTTATTCTATATTTTAGGCATTGAGGAAATTAAATAATGTGTTATTATGTATTTTAGGCATCGAGAAAATAAAAAATTAACGATAATTCCAATTATTTTGATTATTTATGAGTGGTTTGATTACAAGGAATGTGAGAATAATAGGGATGAACTTCATAATGATTACCTATTATGAGGTGATTTGTTGCTTTAAAAATAGAATTAAATGGATATGTGCATTTAGGCATGTTTATGTGGGGGTGGGGGGGG
>NC_036257.1:7413520-7440364 GCF_002742605.1 Olea europaea var. sylvestris | reverse complement strand
GGGGGGAGAAATTAGAGAATAGTATAGTCGAAATTTGTTGAGATTGGGAAGTTAACATGCGGTATATTGATGTGTGAAATGTTCATGTGATAAATATGAAGGTTATTATCTTGTGGTATTAAGAAAAATTGATATAATTAAATGTTTTAGGTCATACGATATGACGATAAATGTCAAAGTTACATGATCATAACATGATATTGTGAATAGCATGTAAATGAATATAATGATTGTCCTGTAGTAAAATAATGTGATGATAGATTTGGATTATTAAGTTAATTAATTTTGTTAAGGCCATTTGTTGGATTATTGTGTTATATTCCATACAATTTGGAAGCGTCGAGTTAAATTTTGAAGTTAAGATGAATTTATTGAAATTTTAGTTATGTAATTTTTGGGCTATTTTTAATTGTATTTTTAGATCATGAACAAAGTATTCCATTTTTAGCAAAATATATTTGTTAAGGAATATAAGAAGGACATGTTGGCTATGTCTAAAGTTTAAGATTATCATCAAATATAGATTTTACTCATTGTGAAATAGTATCTTTAGGTTACATTATCTTAATTAAATGTCTTTATGTGATATACAAGAAGGATTATGCATTGATACTAGATCAACGAACCATTTATGGAAAAAGAGTATAGATTTTCATGGATTAATTGTTATTATTATCTCTTTATAGAAAGAAGAACAAAATTCATATGGGTATAAAAATGTCAAAAGTTTTGCTATCAGAAAATTCTGAGGAAATATTTGCTCTTATATCTAAAGATGATAAGTGATTGATTCACGATAATGGTTTATGTTATGGTTTAGAAAGTGTTCTGTAAGTGAAATGATAAAAAATAGATTATGTTGTAGATTATTAAAAAGATATTATTAAAACATGATATATGGTTGGATATATTGAGATTGATATCTAGGAATTTTGGTGTTATCATATGGTTGGAAGATCAATACTTACTGAACACACGAGGTTATGGTATATTTGTATTCGAAAAAGAGCAGAACTTGAAGCTGTGGTTATATTATCGTTAGATGATAAAATGAAACATTAAGAATATAATATATTGATCATTAGGATGATCTTTACGGTATCGGTTCAACATGTATTCCATATGTTCAAGGGTTAGTCATGCATGTTCATTTTCATTGGTTTGCATTGGCGCATGCATATTTTGTTTTGTTTTGTATGCTTGGCATTCTTTTTGTTTGTGTGTGGCATATTCATGTTTGAAAAAGACAATCATAAAAAAAATGAAAAAAAAATTCCTACAGCATGATATATAATTCTTGAATGTGTATATTGTGACCATATATGAGCTAAAATTGATAAGCTGTAGCATGATTTCCATTGCTTGCTTAGGTCATTTTGAAGTACTTAGTATGTGTATCTTCATTTACCATCTGCACTGCATACACTATGAACTTGTTAGTGGGACTCTACCACGTGTGAAATTTGGAATGACTGTCACATGTTAATAAGGTGGCTTTGAACATGAATTGACCAAATTAATTAGACCTAAACTCAAAAAGATTTCCTCATTATATAAAAGCTCAATATCTTAATGTTCTTCTTTGGGACCTATTTGAATCGAGTAATTAAGCCTGCGGAATTTCTTAAAACCTAGTGCCTATAGTCAACTGACTTGGGTTAATCGGCCTAAAGCTCGCTACATGAGTCATCTCTGTCGCCTAATGAAAAAAATATAATGAGCTTGAAAAATGTGAAAAATATGATGAGTTGGAAAAATGTGAATATTTGAAAAATATAAATACTCAAAGTTAGGGAGAGAAAAATGAAAATAACAAGTCCTAATGTACTTAAATGGTTTGACTTTCATTAGTACGAGAATATACTTATTGACAGTGATTAGCAAGTCCTTTCTCACAAAATTAAGGTTTATAGTCCAACTTGCATTAGATAGTGACACTTTACTCACATGAGTCATTTATATTATTTACTTCATTCGACTTAACTGGGTATGTGGGGAGGTTTACTATTTATTGATTTTACTTGTGCATGCTATCAACAACATTTTTAAGCTGTTATATGTTATTACTCTAGTTGATATTGATATCATTCCCTCCAATGTTTGAGACAAAAAAGGGGGAGAGAAATATGTAACTAACGGGAGAGTATACATAAAGAGCATATACATAAGGGGAGATTGATGCATTATGTTTAGGGGTCATTTGGAAGAGATATAGATACATTTTGATACTGTATAAAAATGTTGAGAGTTTGTAATAAGGGAGAAAATTTGCATTGCATTGCATTCCATTCCATTACATATCATAATGCATAGCTTTTTGAGTTTTGATATTTTTGGATGTTGATGTTTCGATTGATATTTTGATTGACATTAATGTCATGTCTCGAACTAGTATACTTATTACATGCTTTTACACTGGAAATTTAAGTTTTGGATATCAGGGAACATGTTTAATAAGAAATGCTAGAAACAGAGTTTGGGTATATTATATTTTTGCTTTTACTATCTTGACTTTATTGTATAGTTTTGTCACAGCATGCCAAAGTGGGAGATTGTTAGGTTTCTAGTGTATTGGCAATTCTTTAGACAAATGGATTAATGTAAAGGAGTTGTAAAAGTCAAAAAATCTTTTGGAGTTGGTAGTATAGTCCTTAAAGGAGTCCAAGATATCCAAAAAAATCACATATGATCATTGAATGAAATTAGAAGTATAAAGGATATCAAAGTGTCGTACAAATTATGTTCCAAATTCTCAGTCATTAATTTCAATGCATTTTTTTTGCATAAAAAAACATTGGAACTTTGTAATACGTTGAATTAAAAAAAAAAAAAAGTCAAACATGTCAAACAAAAAAAAGAAAAAAAAAAGGAAAACAGTGGCTATATATATATATCCCCCAAATTCTCACTAATCCATCCAATTTCACACACCACAACTGAGGGAAGTTGAAGCAAAGAGAAAGGAAAGAAGAAAAGAGAAGGAAAAAATAAAGGGGAGAAGAAAAAAAAAGGAAAATTTTCGCCAAATGATAGAAATAAGTTCTTCTACTATTAGACTTGATTTCTTTAAAATTAAAGGTAAGTAAAAAGTTACTTATTGAAAGGTTATGTTTAATTTTATAGTTGTTAGATTAAATTCAATTTTATTGAATGGGTTGAGTATAATAAGCTATGAAATTGAGTTAAATGAAAGAAAAACTAGTTTTAGTGATTAAAGAGATTTTAGAAATCGCTTAAACGTAAAATGATTATGTTTGGATATTGCATATTTAATTATTGAAATTACTTCAAATAATTAATTGTTGATTTAAAAATTATATCATATTTCATGTGGCAATACGGACATAGAGATAGCTTACCAACTCAGTTGATTTTGCGAACATAGTTCTATGAGTGGAAAAATATAAATATTGTTAAGGTATTTATAAATTAAGTATATCATCAAAGTATGTGCAATTATGTGAATTATTTGTTCCATTATGTGATTACGATGAAAGTTTCTTTTATTATGATCCATGCAAAATTTCAAGGATTATTTATGGCACATTTGTGACTTGGTATGTAAGACATGTGATATTGAGATTTGTTTGGAATGTGAGACATATAATATTGAGATTGGCCAGAGAAATACCCATGATTATATACTTCTTCTAGTTCACAGAGGGGCCTTAGCCGTGTTCTATCCTACACGAAGGGGTCTTGACCTGAAATTGGTCTTGATTGTGTACATATATTTCATAGAAGGGTCTTGGCCGTGTTCTAGAATTGATTATCAAAGGTCTTTGAGACCGGCTTTCATTCACGGAGGGGGCCAAAGGCCTGTGACGAAAGTTCTTAGCCCGAGGGGTAGAGATTTTAGTCACAAGGTACATTTTTGGTAGATTTTTTCAGTATATTTGATGTGATGAGATTATAGTATGATTACTAGCTTATGTTTATAACATAATTTTAGATGATATTTTATGATGTTATGTGGATGTCTCACGTTTTGGCTATAATTATATGATATTATCTTGCAAATTATTTAATGATATGAACTCGATTTTCGATAAAAATGTAAAATTGAAAAGGTGTAATTACTTTCGTACTTCTCCACTCACTGAGCTATCGATTCATATATTTTATCGTAATTTTTCCTACAGGTAGCAATTGATTCTTTTTAGCTAGATGAGCCTAATGATTTTAGAATGAAAACCACACGACATGTTGAATGATATAACTCATATTGATGAAGTATGAAGTAGATATTTTGGGCCCATCGCATTATGTTTTACATAAACATTTGATTTTGTCGCATATTTTGTAGTAAGTCATAGTCAGCCGTGATGGTAGATCTAACATCTAGTCAGTATCTACCATCGGCGCATGTCACGTTTTGGGTCCATAGGGTGATTCAGGACAGGTCGTGTCAGAGTGGTATCAAAGCATGTTTTTGAAAATTTTTATGGTTCATGCATGTTCAGTGGGTATGATCACATGTCATGGTGGCAGAAATCACAAGCTCTCTAACTCGAATGTATGGAACCAAAAAGGATAGAAAATATTTTTTAACAGATTTAGAAACGACTAATATGTAAGTATGGTAGTTGCAATGATCTGATGGTTGGAAATTTTACTAATTGTTGGGTTGGAACTATGTGTGTACGTAACATATTAAGATTTGAACAAATTATGATGATTTTGAGGGACATTCGAAGTTACAGATGTTATAGCCACTTAATTATTAATTTATATGTAGAACTACATGATTTTTTATGTATAAACAAGAAAATCTTTAGTTATAACTTGCACAATGAATAAAGGAAAATAATAAAATATGTGTAATTGGAGACAATCAATGAAGAATTTTAATTATCTTGGGAAGCCAAATGGTCATTAGTTTTATCAAAATTTTGTGGTGATTTGTGGCCACTTATATGGAATGATAATAGAAATTATAATGGTGTATATTTATTCTATATGGTAAGAAATTGTGGAAGACAAAATGATGATTTGTTGATTTATAGATGACAATGTGTTATTCTATATTTTAGGCATTGAGGAAATTAAATAATGTGTTATTATGTATTTTAGGCATCGAGAAAATTAACGATAATTCCAATTATTTTGATTATTTATGAGTGGTTTGATTACAAGGAATGTGAGAATAATAGGGATGAACTTCATAATGATTACCTATTATGAGGTGATTTGTTGCTTTAAAAATAGAATTAAATGGATATGTGCATTTAGGTATGTTTATATGGGAAAAAAATTAAAATTATTAGAGAGAGTTTTTTTTTTGTTGGGTTTGTTGGGGGGGGGGGGGGGGGGAGAAATTAGAGAATAGTATAGTCGAAATTTGTTGAGATTGGGAAGTTAACATGCGGTATATTGATGTGTGAAATGTTCATGTGATAAATATGAAGGTTATTATCTTGTGGTATTAAGAAAAATTGATATAATTAAATGTTTTAGGTCATACGATATGACGATAAATGTCAAAGTTACATGATCATAACATGATATTGTGAATAGCATGTAAATGAATATAATGATTGTCCTGTAGTAAAATAATGTGATGATAGATTTGGAATATTAAGTTAATTAATTTTGTTAAGGCCATTTGTTGGATTATTGTGTTATATTCCATACAATTTGGAAGCGTCGAGTTAAATTTTGAAGTTAAGATGAATTTATTGAAATTTTAGTTATGTAATTTTTGGGCTAGTTTTAATTGTATTTTTAGATCATGAACAAAGTATTCCATTTTTAGCAAAATATATTTGTTAAGGAATATAAGAAGGACATGTTGGCTATGTCTAAAGTTTAAGATTATCATCAAATATAGATTTTACTCATTGTGAAATAGTATCTTTAGGTTACATTATCTTAATTAAATGTCTTTATGTGATATACAAGAAGGATTATGCATTGATACTAGATCAACGAACCATTTATGGAAAAAGAGTATAGATTTTCATGGATTAATTGTTATTATTATCTCTTTATAGAAAGAAGAACAAAATTCATATGGGTATAAAAATGTCAAAAGTTTTGCTATCAGAAAATTCTGAGGAAATATTTGCTCTTATATCTAAAGATGATAAGTGATTGATTCACGATAATGGTTTATGTTATGGTTTAGAAAGTGTTCTGTAAGTGAAATGATAAAAAATAGATTATGTTGTAGATTATTAAAAAGATATTATTAAAACATGATATATGGTTGGATATATTGAGATTGATATCTAGGAATTTTGGTGTTATCATATGGTTGGAAGATCAATACTTACTGAACACACGAGGTTATGGTATATTTGTATTCGAAAAAGAGCAGAACTTGAAGCTGTGGTTATATTATCGTTAGATGATAAAATGAAACATTAAGAATATAATATATTGATCATTAGGATGATCTTTACGGTATCGGTTCAACATGTATTCCATATGTTCAAGGGTTAGTAAATAGACGCCAAATTTAACTTATGCTATAAGATTATCAATGGAGTTGAAAGAGAAAGAAAATCTTACATATGATGAAGAACATGTTCAGATATTGGACAGGAAGAAATAAGTCTTGCGAAGTAAGATTATTTCTTTGATTAAAATCTTATGGAGGAATCACATTATTGAAGAAACAACATAGGAAAGTGAAGAACGGATGTGTTTCCAGTATCCCCAGATTTTTCGCACTTAGTGAATTGAATTTCGAGGACGAAATTCTTTTAAGCAGGTGAGTTTTGTAATACATTAAATTAAAAAAAAAGAATCAAACATGTCAAACAAAAAAAAAGAAATAAAAAAAAGGAAAATGGTGGCTTATATATATATATATATATATATCCACCAAACTCTCACTAATCCATCCAATTTCACACACCACAACCGAGAGAAACTGAAGCAAAGAGAAAAGAAAGAAGAAAAGAAAAAGAAGGAAAAAAGGGGAGAAGAAAAAAAGGAAAATTTTCGCCAACATGTTAGAAATAAGTTCTTCTACTATTAGGCTTGATTTCTTCAAAGTTAAAAGTAAGTAAAAAGTTACTTATTGAAAGGTTATATTTAATTTTATAGTTGTTAAATTAAATTCAATTTTATTGAAAGGATTAAGTATAATAAGCTATGAAATTGAGTTAAATAAAAGAAAAACTAGTTTTAGTTATTAAAGAGATTTTAAAAATTGTTTAAACGTGAAATGATTAAGTTTTGGCATCGCTTATTTAATTATTGAAATTACTTAAAATAATTAATTGTTGATTTAAAATTATATTATATTTCAAGCGGCGATACAGATATCGAGACAACTTACCAACTCAGTTGATTTTGTGAATATAGTTCTGTGAGTGAAAAAATATAAATATTTTTAAAGTATTTATAAATTAAGTATATTATCATAGTATGTGCAATTATGTGAATTATTTGTTCCATTATGCGATTACGATGAAAGTTTCTTTTATTATGATCTATGCAGAATTTCAAGGATTATTTATGGCACATTTGTGACTTGGTATGTAAGACATGTGATACTGGGATTTGTTTGGTACCTGAGACATGTAATATTGAGATCGGTCAAAAAAGTACCCATGATTATATAGTTCTTCTAGTTCACAGAGGGGCCTTGACCATGCTCTATCCTACACGGAGGTGTCTTGACCTAACATTGGTCTTGATCATGTACATATAGTTTACAGAGGGGCATTGGCCGTATTCTAGAATTGATTACCAGAGGTCTTTGAGACTGACTTTTGTTCACGGAGGGGGCCAAAGGCCCATGACGAAAGTTCTTAGTTCGAGAGGCAGATTACAGATTTTAGTTAGATGGTACATTTTTGGTGAATTTTTTCAGTACATTTGATGTGATGAGATTATAATATGATTACCAGCTTATGTTTATATCATGATTTTAGATGACATTTTATGACGTTATGTGGATGTCTCATGTTTTGGCTATAATTATATGATATTATCTTGCGAATTATTTAATGATATGAACTCGATTTTCGATAAAAATGTAAATTGAAAAGGTGTAATTATTTTCGAACTTCTACACTCACTGAGCTATCAACTCATATATTTTCCCGTAATTTTTTCTATAGATAGCAATTGATTTTTTTTAGCTGGAAGAGCCTAATGATTTCGGAATGAGAGTCACACGACATGTTGAATGTTATATCTCATTTTGATGAAGCACGAAGTAGATATTTTGGTCCCATCACATTATGTTTTATATAAATATTTGATTTTATAGCATATTTTGTAGTAAGTCATAGTCAACCTTGATGGTAGATTTGACATCTAGTCAGTATCTACCATCAGCGCACGTCACGTTTCGGGTCCATAGAGTGATTTGGGATGGGTCGTTTCGAACTTAGACAAATGCATTTAGCAAATTTGTAGTCCTTTGAGTTAGCTTTCCAATACATTTTGAATCACCTCAATCAGGTATCGAAAAAAAAAGTTATGATGAAAATACTGACGACTGCTTAGCTGTCACTAGCTACTAGCTCGAGCGACCGCTATATCTGGCCTAACCCTAGGTCGCAATTTGAAGAGTTCCACATGGCCCATGACACCTATTCATCTCCAACTATAAATATAGAAGTCATGGACAGTTTTTGAGAGGTTGCTACATTGTGTTATCATTGAGAAACACTTTCATATCGTTGTTCAAGATATCCAAAGCGCAATTCATTGGCGAATCCATCATATTCATTCTTGTAATCCGGCAACCAAGTTTTGAAAAAAATCACATCTTTGTAATCCAAAACACGTGGTTTTCTTAATTCATCGAGGAAGTGACTCTCTCATTGGGGATTGAGAGCTGCGGACTTCAAGCGAGGAAAAGCTCCAGAATAGGAGTTATGGGAATTCCACTTGGAAGAGGCAATTAGTTTAAGATCAGGAAGCGGGAAAAGATAGCAAATATTGTGGGCTGCAGGAGGTAGATCGGGAGATCTAGTGGAATGGCTATACAGTATCTACGGTCGTAGATCATGAGACTGGAAGATTGACAACGAGTCTTAGAGATTACATGAATTATTACAGATAGAACTATAGAGAGTTGCTAAATTGGAATCACATTGTAACCGTGATTGACTGTAGTTGAGGGAGCTGGCTTGGTTCCAGAATTTTTCCCATGTTGAGTTTCTCTGTCAACAAATCTTGTGTTGTTACTGCTTTTCATATTTATTATTATTGCGGCATTCAAATATAGAAAATTGGATTGTTTGTTTAATCATCTAGAAAACTAATTAAAAATGACATGTTCATTTAATTATTCAATTTTACATGTATGGTCGAACTAATCGGTAATTTGGAACGTAAACTTGGTAATCTTAAAAGTTCAAGTAGTGTGTTGCGTCCCCGACCTAAACTTTCAGAGTGCAAATCTTAACATTCACATTGAAACAATGCATATTTTTGCCTATGCTCTTTCTCTCTCTCTGAAGGTTAGTATTCATATAACTTTAATATATCGATTTTTGAATAATGTTGTTTTGATGACACTTCTCTATGTAGAAGGGGACTTCAAAAGGAAAACGAATCGTCTTTATGTATACAATTTATTAGTAGAGTAGTTAAAGATAGATACAAAAATGAAATAATTACTTTCATGTATATTTGAAGTTAACTTGTATATTTGAAGTTAACTATTCCCTAAGAGTAGTTGCATAGAACCAATTTTTTGCTGATCTTAATGCAAAAAATAGATTTTTACTCTTTATGTATTTTCTACCGAGTTCTTGTCACTGATGAATAAATTATGTTCTGAAAATTGTGGAATATAGATTAGATTTTCAAAAGCCCGTTTCAATAAATGCTTTAATTTTATATTAGATAAATTGATCATGGACGTTATGTTGGCAATTTGTTACGAGAGTTTTCAAATGATATTGAACATAACATGGTGCTTGTAGGCGATAATAGCTCTTTTATTACTTTCCTAATAAGATAGCACGACAACATGTTTATTTTGATGGAAAAGGCTAAAAAACCAGAGATACATGGTCTGTTTAGTTCCAGTGAAGAACAAGTTCAACAAAACAGTACAACGCCAAGGAAAATGGATAGAGAAAAAATGCTAATAAGCAAGTCCAGAAGGGATATTTGGTAGTTGAGAATCCCAAAATCCCTATTACGGCACAGACAACCAAAATAGTTAGCACTTCAGCTGAATAATCCCATGGCAAGTCCTTCACATACACAACTGCTAGCAGAATTGTCAAATTCGAGATGTTGTTCATTGCAACGCTATTATAAATCTGCAAGTTGAATGAAAAATGTTTCACCAGGGAGTCCTTCACAAATTCTTTAATGCTCTATTGTAATGTGCATACATATGAGCATGTTTGAGTGCTTGTATGTGTGTAGTGTGAGAGAGAGAGAGAGAGAGAGAGAGAGAGAGAGAGAGAGAGAGAGACCTCGGAGAAAATTAAAGATGCCGTTTTCTGAGTCTTTTCGCCAACTGGAAAGATAGCTTCTATTAAGGTTCTTGTATTCATTGCCAATGGCACTATCACAAATGAGATGGAGAAAGAAGGCACCCCTATGGCATATGATAACTGTAGGATACTAGTCGTGAGAGGTCCTCCAACAAAGGTCATTATAACAATACCCAAAACTATTCTTGATACACATTTTACAAAATTCCAGAAAGTGCGTCGATGAACGAGCTTCTCCCATACTATCTGCAAGTTAAGGGAGGGAAAAGGAAAAAATGGATGACTTCTCAATAAATTGTACAAAGCGTAACAAAAAGCTTATGTAGAAGATTTAAATAATTTACTTCTCACCCTGTCAAATTCTTTCACGCTTTTAGTCTTATCAAGACATTTGGCAATTTTAACGGCTTCATCAAGCCATTTTTTTATTCCATGGACAAATTCTTCTTTATCTATTTTATCATCACGTTTATAATGGAAATGGTAAACAATTGTTTTCACCACATCGTTGAGTTTCGGCTCCAAGTCTCCGAATTTGACTGGTTTGATTAGTTTCTTTAATTCATCTATTGATATCTCATCGTTACCATCAATAACATATTGTCCAAAGAGGCTGCCAGAATAAAAAGAATATTGTGAGGAATTTCTGTCAAACAAAGTAAACAAACAGGCAAATTGTAATAAATTACTCTTTAATTTTCTCAGTGTTGGCTTTTCCATCTTCTCCGATAAGCGATTCTCCTTCAGGTAGTTTGCTTTGAGCGTGCACTAGAAATTTTGACATTATTGGATGAATTCCCAGTTTATGATGTTTTCTCATCAGGTAAAACTGTTGAAAGATCTGCAGATCAACCCGAATAAGATATATATTTATAAATAATTTCAAAAACTATAATTGATGCACATTGCACTTGAAAGCGGCATGGTGTTTAAGTAAATTGTAGCTGAATTATGCTAAATTACGAGCGATAGAATACAATCAAGAGTTTGGATATTTTTGTTTCATCCTATACAGTAAAAGAAGTAACATAATAATGATAGGACTCTAAATACATTTATGGAAGCAACATCTTGCAAATAAAACTTTCACAAGATAATTGCATTAGTGTCAATAGTTTTAAAATTTGCTTGAATTAGGAAGCTTGCCTCGTCCGAAAATTCTCTTGAAAAGAAATCACCGTCTTTAGATAAGAATTCACATGCTTTGGTGAATTCATCTAGGTTGATTTTCTTGTCATTGTCGTGATCAAAATTTTTAATTGTCTTAGCAACAGCTGATTCTATATCACCGTCGGACATCCCTGGCTCGATTTTTTTAAACAACTTTCTCAATTCATCATCTGTTATATAATCGTCATCATCTTTATTTGCTTCATTAAATACCCTGCAAAGACAAGTCTATAATGAGAGCCTTCACTGAATATGATTAGCAAATCTACACATAATATTTCAGAAGTTACTCTTTGATGCGATCATGGTTAAGATTCCCAGCATCATCAACAATTTTTCCCTTTTCTTCCAAATAACTCATAAGCACTTTTGTTACAAACTCATACTGCAAGTAGTCTGAAATTAATAACTGCATCCAGGGATCACAAATCTGAAAAGCAAAAGAAAATTAGCAATATTGTACATGAAATCAAGAGTAATACAGGTTAGCCTTTAATCATATTACCTGATAGATAAAATAAGTAAGTAAAAATGCGGCAGACACTATGCATGCTATCAAAAGCACTGTGCGGGATGCATTGAAGATATCAACTAGTTGCACAATAATGTAAGGAACCAAAGATAGAAGCATAATCCCAGCTAGAGGCTGAGTTGCCTCATGAAGTGTAACACCGGTATCTGCAGTTAAGAAAGAATTGTCAGTTCTTATATATTCTAATAGCAAAGATCAACTAATTCATGTGAAGGAGGCAAACCTTTTAATTTTGATTTTTCTCGAGATCCTGAATCCGCAGACTCTCCGTTATTTTGCAAATAATTCGCGCCATAAATCAGACATATACCCCACTGCAGCGTGAGAGTAAATACAGTGACTCCAGCAAAGATACCCACTCCAAGTGACACCAGAGACTGAGCTGTCTCTTTGCTACCGAAAATTCCAGATACTACAAAAAATGATTGTTTCCTTTATCATTTTGTAGATTTGCTTAAGGTTTTGAATTTTGTTATGAAGTAAACAAAAGATCAATTATAACTTACTGATCATCATCATCATTGATGGTAACCCCATGAGGATGCGGAAAATGATACCAACATATTTGCTTGTGTGAAATTTTATTTCAAGGATTTTAAAGAACACCTTGCTCCCAATGCTCAGCTGCATTCCTCCAAATACTAGTAGACCCTGATAAACCAGTATTTGGAAAATGTATCCTCCAGCATTTTCTGCACATGGTAGGAAGCCATATGTGTGCTGACAAGTGCTTGTGGACACAAGAACATCATTCGCGGTAAGAGTTTGAGATTGATCTTGAACATGATCAATTCCATCTGAGATTAAATCATCAGAGGAATTGATTCTCAGAATTCGGCCGTGAACGGAGCTGATAAAAGATATAAACACCAAAATGCTTAAACTAGCAATTGTTGCAGTGAAAATTTGTATATTGCATGGAAGACTGTGAATGCGCATAGCCATATTTTTTGGATAATCAATTATGCAGTAATGAGTGTGCTTCTTAGTGCTGTAAGGAAAATGGAAGCTATTGATCTCCTTTTATACTAGTGGACGGCTTGAAGGGGTATGAATGAGACAAATCTTCTATTTAAAAATGAAAATTGCATTCCTAGTCCTCCAACTTATTAGTGTCAATTAGTTGTTCTAAAAAAGTTAACAAAGTGGTCCCTAGTCTTTCTAGTTTATAGCATATATGCCATTGTTTTTAAAGATATTAAACAGAGGAAAAAAAGTGAAAATGTTAACTGACGTCAATAATTGTGATGTCATACTAGTTACTAAACAAGTCAATAATGTTGCCAGGTGGTTACTTAATTTCTTTATTTTAAATTAATATTATTTAATTTCACTAGGGTGATAGTCAAATTTATGTAGCTCTAATGTGACATTAAATAATAAGTTAAATGAAATAATTTTACCTTTTATTTAATCTATTAGTTAATATCATATTGATGTCACATGCAGTGTGGTTATAATATAAGTGGAGCTAAATAATATTTTATATTATTTCGTGAAGATAATGAAGTGACGTCAAATAAATGACCAAACATTCTATTTTATGAAAGCTGGTAGCTGAATTTTCAACCGGTCAATTTCACGTTTAATTATGGGAGGTTCTGGAGACTATAAAAAATCGAAATAAATGGTACATCATTCTCTCTGATTATTACCCATTTTAACCCAGAGTATTTACTTTTTCCAGATGTGTAATGCATATGTTATTTTGAAGTGATCTATTAATTTATTAATAAGAACAATAAAGCTACTTGTACTAAATTGAATTACAAAGTGTGTTGGAAAAATTATGGCCATTGATTTGAAATGATTTAAAAATATGTTTTTAAAATGATTGGTATGGACGTTATTTTGTCAATCAACTTTGTAACCCACCTTTGTAATTGTAGCATAGCTCTAATAAGAATTTACAATCCGTCTCCATTAATCGCTCGGGCATCGACCCAAGAAGAATCCACTTTAGGCTTATTGGTAATCTATGATCAACTTCCTTTCATAGTATCCTACCTCCAAAAATTATCAAAACTATGTGATCGAATTAGAACCGGACAATCGGCTGATTGTTTCTCCAATTCTACTCAATTTTTAATCAATTCTTGATATTAAAGTTTAGAATCGATCGATTTCAATCCGACTCTCAATTACAAAGTCAAAAATAAAAAATCCCGATTTAATTCGAATTTTTTACTTTTTATTTTCAAAGGTGACTAGCATAATGCATCAACTACTATACTTTTTTCATATGAAATTCATCATAATACATCAAACTCATATCCAATTTAATATGGTATTATTTATAAACTCATGTTAAAGAAACCAATAAATTCAAAAGATGTAATTTTAGATTAAAAAGAGACTTGAGTTTCTTACATCTTTTCCAAGTCAGCATTTTTTTATCGCTCGAAGTATAAATAAAATGAAAGTGATATTGAAACATGTTTTTAAAGAACTCTTTGAAACCAAAAGTTAAGCATTTGATATATAAATAGTTGTGTTTTGTTAAACTTTAAAATGCAAATCATTGCATCGGTCGACATCGGTTTCTACACAAATGATGTAGTCAATAGATTTTTGCTCGTGTCGACATAGCTTATCTCCAAACAAGCCAAAAAATTGTTAGGAGCCCATGACCTTTTCTAATTTATATTGAGTGAGTTTAGAAAGCAAATCATTTTAACAAATTTCCATTGGCTTCTTTTTCCCATCGCATTCCATAAATACGGCTTGTTGGCATTATCTTAAAATTGAAATATGGTCCTAGGTCCTAACATGCAAGTGAACCTACCATTTATCAACGAAAAACATGTGATATAAATCAACTAATTATGTTGTGACTCGTGCCGAAAAACAATTATTGATCAGACCTTAAATTTCAACATTTCACAATACTGTTCTTTAAAAAAATACAAAAGATTTTGAACAAGATCCTAATTTCGTAGTCAAAAAAGAATAGGTAGGTTAGTATTGAATATTCACAAATTTAGACTTTTAAGAGTTTGAGCATCAATTTCAAATAATGCATTGGTTTTCAATTAGCTTAATTGATTCATGGACGCTCTACTGACACTATGTTATAGAAGTTCTCAATTTCATATGAATGAACATATTAGTCCAAAAAACAAAAAAAAAAGGAAAACACTTGCTTTGACATTCGTGGAAGGCCTCGATCGTAGCAAGTATGCTCTCGGCCGGCCAAATCTATTTGTGTGAATGAACATACTGTGTATAGAGGAGGACTATATGCTCGCTTGAGTAGGCAAGGCTTGGTTTTGGTGCACGAGTACATAACTTACCTATTGATGAAATTTACAAAAAAGCTTGAAATGCCATTCCTATATGTAAAATCAATTCCATTTTCCAGCATCAAAATTTCCAAGGGAGAAGCCATATGGCCATGGTTAAAATCAGGTCAAAAAATAGAGAGCCCCTTTGGGGGGGGGGGGGGGGGGCTCCTTTGTCGGAACATCAATCATTTATATAATTCACTAATTAAAAAAACCAATAAGTAAAAAAAAGAAAAAAGAAAAAAAGAAAAGTCAAAAATGTCATGCCATAAAAAAAAAAAAAAAGAAAGAAAGAAAAAAGGAAAACCAATAACAATTCACAAAGACGGACGGTGTTGGATTGAAATGGACATTCACCAAGTTTAATCCATTTGATTACACACACAAACAGCCAGAGAAGAAGGAGAGCAGGGAGAAAGGAAGAGGAAAGAGGAAAGAGAGAGAAAGAAGAAAGAAAGAAATAAAAAAAGGAAAATTCGTCAAGTTGTTAGAAAATAAGTAATTTTTACTATTAAGCCTACATTTTTCAATTTTGAGAGGTAAGTAAAAAGTTTCTTATTACATACTTATGTTTAAGTTTAGAGTTGTTAAATTCGTAGTTTAAATTCAATTTTATTGAAAGGGAAATATTGAATTAAGTATAGTAAGCTAGGAAACTAATTTAAAGGAAGAAAAATAGCTTAAGTGATTAAATAAATATGGAAAATTGCTTAATAAGTATAAAATGATTAAGATTTGGTATTGCCTATTTAATTATTGAAGTCTTTTAAAGTGGTTAATTTTTAATCTAAAAATTATATCATATTTCAGGCGGCGATGCGATAACGAGATAGCTTATCAATCGAGTTGATTTTACGTACATAATTCTGTGAGTGGAAAAAAATTATATATTTTCAAATATTGATAAATTAATTATACTATTGCATTATGTGCAATTATATGAATTTATTGTACAATTACATGATTATTATGAAATGTTCCTTATTATGATTTATTTATGAAGTATGTGACATGTAATATTGAGATCGATTAAAAATGTACCAGTGATTATATATTTCTTTTAGTTCACAGAGAGACATTGGCCGTGTTCTATCCTACACGGAGGGTCTTGATCAGATACTGGTCTTGACTGTGTATATATAGTTCACAGAAGGGCCTTTGCTGTGTTTTAGAATTAATTACCAAAAGTCTTGAGACTCGCTTTCGCTCAAGCAGGTAGCCAAAAGGCCCATTGCGAAAATTCTTAGTCGAGGGACGGATTACAGATTTCTATCAAATGATACATTTTTTGTAGATTACATGTGGTGTGATGAGATATTATAAATTTGAGTTGAGAATTATATCATGACTATGAGATTATAAATTTCAGCATTATAAGAATGTCTCCCATCTTTATTATTATTATTATTATTATTATTATTATTATTATATGCTAATTGTAAACTATTAATTGATGTAAACTTGAGTTTAGATAAAAATGTATAAATGAAAAGTATATCTACTTTCGAATTTCTCCATTCACTGAGCTATCAACTTATATATTTTTTCACAATTTTTTTTTATTAGGTAGCAGTTGAATTTTTGGGTATTTTTGGAGTTGAGTCTTTGATTTTGGAGCCAAAGCCATATAACAGAGCTTACTAGTATAACTCACTTCATTGAGCATGTAGTTAGTGTTTTGAGACGCATGTTCATGTTTTAATGTGATTTTGCATCACTTTAGGTAGTTATGGAGCTCACTACGCATTTTGTATCTATATGTACATTTCATTTTATTTTCTTAATAAAAGTTAAGATTTCGGCTTATCTCTATTGTATTACGTTATATATTTTGGAATTTGTGTATAGTGGATTACAGGTTGGTTAGTCCTATTTACAAAGAGAAATAATGTTGAAATTCTATAAAATAATTTATAAAAGTTGCATATTGTATTAGCCTTGATGGTGGGTCGAACTTTTAGTTGGTATCTATCATCGACGCACATCATGTTCCGGACCCACTAATGTTACTCGAAGTGGGGACATGTCAATTTACATGATTGATTCTAGTGTCAATGTTATGGACTTTATATATGCATGCCTATTTAACTTTTACAATGAGATTTCAACATGATAGTTGCACAATTCAACGTACCAAAAATGTAATAAAAGTAAAATGCATGTCTAGATATTTACTTTTAGCATCACTTATTGCTTTCAAATTTTTGAGTTTGTATTTTTAAGCCTTAAATTAAACACTTGATAAGATTATACTTAACAAATTTGAATGCATAGTTGCCTAATGTTGCTTCCTGTAGAAACTCTCCTAAAAGATAGAGCTTTTGAGAAATTAATTTTTAAATACCAAATTAAGATAGATTCATTTGAAAGGTCTTCTACAATAAGCAAAAAATAAAAGTAAAACCCCTACCAAACTAATTCTAAATATCATTATCAATATTTTTAATAATGCACTACGTGGCTACCTATTTTCATTATTATAATGAGATAATTATGTGATAACAAACACAAGAGATTATGCATCCATAGTTGCGTATAGAATTAACGCAAGTATGATACCAACAAATATCTTATAGGCCAATTCCAGCATCCAAAAAGCGAAGAAACAGTTTCTACCTAATTTTGTTACCTTTTTATTTAGTTTAATCATCATATCTTTTGTTTTGCTTATTTCCTTATTTAATTGTTTGGAGGATTGTATTTATCAAGATTTGAAATTTCATCTTATAATATCAACATTATTAAGAAAAATAGGCCAATCTTTTATATGTTAGTCTAAATATCGATAATTATCCAATATGATATTTATTCATTAACATGCTTCTGCAAGATGATGACTTGTTTGAGCAGATCAATCTTGAAATTTGTGTGTATATTTTTTAGTTTTAATATTCAGATCGAATTACCTGTTGGAGTTTAAAGTGTTAGAAGTGTGACTCAAAGAGGAGTCTAAATTGCATTAAATTTCTTACCTTTTTGGGACTCTTTTAGGGCTAGATTTTATACTATAAATACAAGACTCCTCTGTCAGTTTTATTGAAACCTTTTTGCTGTATTGTGCTCTTCTTTCATAGTGAATTAATAAAACATCGTTCCTTCTGCCAATTCTTCTTTTACTTACTTTAATCTTGTTCTTGGGTTATTTGTGATCTTGTTCAATACATCAATTACAATAAGTGGAATTCATTAAATCTCAATTCCTGCATTATTGGTCAATCGGTCCCAACAAGTGGTATAAGAGCGGGGTTGTTGGTGGATTTTTGGCTTGAAACTGATCGAAAAATCGTCTGAAAATTACTAGAAAATCAGAAAATGAATTTGTCCATTTTTTCGTTTTTCTGTCGGATCTATTTTTGCGTTTTCTGGTCAAACCAAAAAGATTTTGGAGAAACGAACACCACCAGTGGACTCAGCAGGCAGAAACGGTCCAGAAAGGGTCACAGGTCGTCGGCGCGTTTTCCGGCTAATCGCCGGCGATGGAACTCCGGCGAGGAGAGTGGCGGCATGTGCGGTGGTTTTCGGCGATGGTGTCTTCAGGTAATTTTATCCGGACGACGAGACGGACCTTGTGGTTTTATCCAATTTCAGTCTTGGGCAAAATTGTGGTTCTGGACTATTTTGCCCCTTGCACGTTCGGTAGTTTTCAATTTTGGGTGTTGCAGGTTGCAAGTTTTTCGTCATTAGATTGAGATTTTTCAAAGATGAATTCGTTGAAGTATGAAATTCCACTATTGGATACGCAATACAAGATTTTCGTTGTGGCAAGTAAAGGTGAGAGCTGTGTTGACGCAAATGGATCTTGATGATGCTTTGCTGGGTTTTGATAGGATGTCAGCAAGCTTGTCTATGGAGGAGAAACAACGGAAGGATCGGAAGGCTTTAGCGCAAATCCAACTTCATCTATTCAACAATTTGTTGCAAGATGTTTTGAAGGAGAAGACAGCCGCTGCTTTGTGACTCAAGCTGGAGCAGTTGTGCATGACAAAGAGTTTAACGAGCAAACTGACTATAAAGCAGAAGTCATATTCTCATCACATGGCGGAAGGAGGGTCACTGCAGGACCACCTTGCTGTGTTCAAGGAGATCATTGTAGATTTGGAGACGTTGGAGGTAAAATATGATGAAGAGGATCTAGCCTTGGTCCCGTTGTGTTCACTACCCAATTCTTTTTTATCATTTCGTGATACTATTCTGTATAGTCGTGACACGTTATCCATTGATGAGGTATACGATGCCCTGTTCTCAAAAAAGAAGATGGAGTTGTTGGTTAGAGATCCTGCATCTAGGAGTGGGGATGCTCTTGTTACTCATGATGATCGATGGAGGGGTAGATCGAAGGTGAGGTACAGTAATGTGTATTGTTATTACTGTAAGGGGAAAGGACACATCAAGAAAGATTGCGACAAGTTGCAGGGTAAAGGTGATTTACATGTAAATCATGCGGGGCAATCAAGTAATTCGAATGAAACTAATATTGCTGAAAATTTTTGTGATGATGGAGATGTGATGTTGGCTGTATCTAATGGGGAATCCAAACTTGAAGAATGGATTCTGGATTCTGCTTGTTCATATCATATGTGTCCCAATAGGACTTTATTTCAAACATATGAGACGGTGACGCAAGGTGGAGTTGTCATGGGAAATAACCAATCTTGTTGGGTTGCAGGAATCGGTCGGGTCAAATTGAGGCTACAGGATGGAATAGTGAGGACACTTGATCAGGTTCACCATGTTCCAGACTTGACAAAGAATCTCATATCACTGAGTACCTTGGATGAAAAATGATACAAATTTTCTGTTGGAGGCGGAGTCTTGAAGGTTCGAAGGGGTGTCCGGGTTATACTGGAGGGACCGAGGAAATCCCAATTGTACATCTTACAGGGGAGCGCAGAACTAGTTCAGAGACATTTGGACAAGTTCAGTACCGTGGTGGACATTCAATTTGGTACAGTACCTCTCGGCTTTGGCTTTATGTCAGTTAAGAACTTTGCTCAAAGGAGTGTTGGTGATTCTGTTTTACCACCAATTTTAGCGGGTACACTGTGTTCTTGTAATGCCAATGGACTCATGGAGCGTAGATACAGTTTTGGAGATGTCTATAATGCTTTAAAAATCATTGAAGGTGACAATATTGGCAAGGGACCTTCTGATTGTGCATTTGGTGTGGTTTGTGCTACA
This sequence comes from Olea europaea var. sylvestris, assembly GCF_002742605.1. Taxonomy (NCBI): domain Eukaryota; kingdom Viridiplantae; phylum Streptophyta; class Magnoliopsida; order Lamiales; family Oleaceae; genus Olea; species Olea europaea. The sequence goes on along the minus strand of NC_036257.1, from coordinate 7,419,779 downwards.
GGGTGTGCTTCGACCCTATCCAGTGATTGTTAATTCCAAGAGGAATTTTGGGAACCCGGGTTTGGGTTTGGGTTAGGGTGTCGCGTGTGGACGTCGGGCGGAGGAACATGTTTTCGTGGAGAGTTTGGTTACTGTGTTGAGGAGCTTGGTTATTCTGATGCAGACGGATCATTTCTCAAGGTGGAGACATTTTGGAGTTTCGTTCGTTGCACCGGAATTTGAGTTAAGGTGGAGATTGTTAGAAGTGTGACTCAAATAGGAGTCTAAATTGCATTAAATTTCTTATCTTTTTTGGGACTTTTTTAGGGCTAGATTTTATACTATAAATACAAGGCTCCTCTGTCATTTTTATTGAAGTCTTTTCCTGTATTGTGCTCTCCTTTCATAGTGAATTAATAAAACATCGTTCCTTCTGCCAGTTCTTCTTTTACTTACTTTAATCTTGTTCTTGGGTTATTTGTGATCTTGTTCAATACTTCAATTACAACAAGTGAAATTCATTAAATCTCAATTCCTGCATTATTGGTCAATCGGTCCCAACATAAAGAACTCTAGTACCATATTAAGATTTGAGATTTCATCTTTAAAGGTCAACCTTATTAAGAAGAGTGGTATAAACCCACATATGTTGGTCTATATTTCTACAATTATCCAATGTGATTTTCTTAGCAGTATCCTATGTAAAGCAGTGCAATTTTGTAGTCATCAGCATTGAGAATCAAAAAACTCGACATATGGCTTTCTAATGTTTTTTCTATCATAGTTTCAATAAAACAATTTTATTTAGGTTTATATTTCTGTAATTATCCAATGTGATTTTCTTAACAATATCCTATGTAAAGCAGTGCAATTTTGTAGTCATCAGCATTGAGAATCAACAAAACTCGACATATGGCTTTCTAATGTTTTTTCTATCATTGTTTCAAAACAATTTTATTTATTATCATAGGTGATATCACCAATCTATTTGGAAAATTAATGTCATGATATGTTCAAAAATGAAATGCAAAGATATATGACTCATTTTACTGAACTTATTATTAGTTGACAGCTGAACAAGATGGTGAATTTTGAAAAGATTCTCTATAATAGTTCCTAGTTTTAATGGAACTTTAGTAATTTTCTTATAATAGCAAAGTATATCGAGAGTTTACAATTTACATAAGGATAATTATATTCTTATCGGAGTTTTTGTTAACTACACTACATTTTTATTTCAATTAAAGTACTGTCTTTACTCATTTTTGCACTTATGTTCCCAATTTTTCATCTCATTCGTATGTTTAACTTTCAATTAATTAGTCCAATTCTCTCTTATGAGAATTTTATGTTGAAATATTTTGTTAGGGTACTTCGAAATGAAGTGCAAACATTTTTGTCGAACTTTGTTTTAGTGACCTTGTTTAAAAATCATAGGGACAAATAAGTTTTTTTTATGTACTCCTAACAAAAGTTTTAGGTATAAACCAAAGATAATATGCACTAATTAATAAAAGTTAGATGATAAGAATGTGATGAAAAAAGGTGAAGAGAGTTCCTGAAAAATAAGCAAAAGACTAAAAATTTAATTGCAATGAAATTAAGATATAGTTAATAAAAGTCGTGGTGTGAATACCCAACTAAGGTCCACGCTGTCAAGTTTTTAGGTCCGGCTGGTTCTTATTTTTCAATATCACCATTAAATAACGGAATTAATATTTAATAATGTTGCCAGGTGGAAACTTAATTCCATTATTTTAGGAAGATAATTAAGAATCTTCAAACATGTGACCAAAAATTTATTTTGTTTGTAACGAAAGATGGTAGCTAAATTTTCAATAGCACGGTTCTCGATTATAGAAGCACGGGGCGTAAATTCAGCATTCACATTTAGCCCATGTTTGATTTGGATACAAATTAGATTTTTAATAGGTTTTAATACAAATATAAATTTTTTTGTAAAATTTGTGGTGAAAAAATTAATAAAAGTTGTGAATTTCATGAAATGTATAGTTAAAATTAAATTTGAGAAAAACTATATTTTATGAAATGGAGACTAAAACACGGATTTAATGATGTCTCTAAATTAAAAATATATTCAAATTTATATAAATTTAGAGTTTTCTTTATGTAAACTGTAAACTATAAAAAATAGTAAAAATTTTATGGATAAATATGCCATGGAATTTTGAGATCTTAAGGATAATTTTCTTTAGTCAATAATTGTTTTATATTTAATTAATATTGTATTTTAACATTCACGTTCTCTCATATGTTGATGGCACGTTTAATGTATCAAACCCAAAAAGTAATTGACTTATTCAAGCATTTTAAGCTCTCGTTATATATCCAGATGTAATGTTCCATTTTAAAATGTTAATTTTATTAAAATTCGTATTCTAACACTTAATTATTGATAATTATTTTTATCTGCTTGATTTTATAAAAGATAAGAAGGAACTTACAGATTAAGATATGTTGCAAATTGTCAAAATTATAGAAAGAGATACTTCATTGAGAACACAATAGTGAAAGAAAGAAAATGTCATAAAAGCTAGTAGTTTGTTGTGAATCTTTTAATTTCAATGTCATGTTTCGTGACGTTCCATGGTGATCATCTCATAGTTCTACTTATTTTGAGTAATTGTTTTTTCTTTCATCGATAATATTTTTGTAGCATAATAACTGTTCTACTATGATAACATTAATTAGTAGAATTTATGTCTTTACAAAAATATTTTTGATAAATAATAATTCATTTATCATGGAAGACTTGAGATGAATTTCAAATTTGTTGTACTTCCATTGATGTGTGATAGTTTTCTACACGAAAAATTGGTATCTTAATTTATTATTAACATGTTACATTTTGTAAGTTTCTCTTTCTTATTTGAATATTGGTTATTTTGATTATGTAAAAAATTAAAATTATATGTTGTGCACAAATATTCGACATTTTTAGGAGAGAATAATCTCATATCAAGCCGTGTTCATATCGATTATTCATGATATATTTAATAAACTAAAGTATATAGATCTGGATAAACAAAACTTGAAGAATGTTACATCATCCAATTAATAAAAATATATAATTTTTCTATTTGAAATATTATAATTAAATATATTGAGTGCAAGTTGGAGTCATTAGAGCATTTTCAAGAAACTATTTAAACAGAAAATGTTCTCTATTTTATAGAGTAAGAAACTCTTTAAACAGAATATGTTCTTTATTTTATAGAGTCAATGCTCAAAAATAAATTTCAAAAGGCTCTTTATACTAACTTTATGAAATAGAGAATGAGTTTGACTCTGGCCAATTGAATTCGAAAAAAATAATTTTTCTTTTTGTTCAAAGAAAGGCGAAAATTCTAAGCAATTGAAATAGGTCTTCCTTTTATCCTAAATAAAATGTTAGTATTCTTTTTATTTTAATTTACCAATTGACAAATTAGTACAATTATTTTATATAATTATACTCCGACCACCATATCGATTTGGTCGAGATATATATATTCTTTTAACATTGTTTTATATAACATATCAATAATCTAGAAGATTATTACATTATTCCTCTCAAAGAAACATAAAATTTTATATATCAATATTATTAAAGAATACCGTGTCGTGATTCATAGAGAACTATGAATCACAATTTATTAAACTTATGTTCTATAAGAATACCAAATTGTTGTTTCTTGAAAATACATATTATATGTATCTAAATATCATAAAAGGATTATTTTTATTTGCACATAAAATTACATTTTCTTTGTCAATTTATTTTGTGTTTGCATTCCTGAAAGTAAATATATAAATATTTTTAATTGTGCATTCCTGAATAATACAACTTTATATTATATTAGATCATCACATGTTAATAATGATATGAATTATTATTGAGATTATCTAATGAAAATTTGAAGGATTTTTCAATGACATGAATATTCACTTGTTCTCATTTAATATAAGTACTTAAGGCCTTCACTAGCTAAAGTTACAACATGGTTCCTTCAACGCCTAGAATTAAGGTGGTATATGTGGGCCATTCACCCTTCAATTAGACCATTGACCATTGACTTTAAAAGATACATCTAGTAGACGGTGACAAGTGAGTCTATTATCCATTTACAATTTGAAGTTTGTGAAAAATTTGCTGAAATACTTCTCATGAGAAGAAATTTTCACATTTCTGTTCGTTGACATGTTATTGATATGCACAACTTCTCGAAATCATTAAGTCAACCTTTTAATTATAAGTCTCCTATTACCATAGGTTTTCTTTCAAACAATGCTTGGAATATGTTTTGGGTCTTATATCCCTTTTATACAAAACAATCACTGGCGGGCAACACTTTTACTATGTGATTTGCAGACTTTCATTTTTTACAATGCAGTTGTCCCAAAATTAGGGAAGAAATTAAATAGTTGAAAAAGAAATTACATAAATAGTAATATAGCTATTTTCACACATAGTAATATGAACAAGAAGTTCAGTAATAATAGAAAATCAATTGTCATATGCAATACTATCAGGATTACATCCACCATCTATAAATGATTCAATCTTGATTGATGTTCCAAGTGAATAATATATTACTATTAAAGTTAGTAAACCTAACACATGCTTGAAGCGTGTTAGATAAATTGTTTTCGAAGAAAATAGTCTTTGGAAGACAGGAAAATAGAACAAATAATTAATTTGATACTATCGAAAAAATGATCTTAAAGGGACCGTAAAAATAATAAAAATAACTATTTGAATAATCCTAGAAAAAGTTCAGGTAAATGAAATCTTTTATATAAAAGGGTCCCGATAAGGTTATATTACAAAAGAGATTATATGGAATTAAAAAAATAATAATAATAAATAAATAAATATCATTGTCTTTAAGGTTTGTAACGTTCTATATTATTGATGGTAGCAAGGATGTTGAAGCAATGTCCATCAAAGAATGAGGTGTAGAAATTTTTGGCCAGAAATAAAAATACGCCATGCAGGGTGTTGACCTCGTTTCCGGTTAGGGCTGATGTGGACAATAGATACCGAACCCATCTGTGCACACACAAGCAAAAGTCCAACATGTTAAAATACACTAACTGTCTGAGAAAGGGTGTGAGAGTAGCTCAAAGGCACGGGACGACAGCATTCGGAATTTGTCAATACATATGTAAAATGATTGTACAATAATTACCAATTGTGGTTGATGAACACTATGTAAACTTAGTTGTATTTGTAAGAGAATAAAATGGAGTGAAAATGTTTTGTATTGATTCTAGTATTAAGTTTTGCATGCAAAGTTGCATTAGCCTTGCAATGAGGACATGGGGAGTATTTATAGTAGTGCAAGGTGAATTGTGACCCTTAGATGGGAGTACTCGTGGGCTCATCTCCAAAATTCATACATCTAATCCTTGGCATCACCTTTGACTTATTAGCACATTTTACATTTATTAAGTGGCAGGACCGCCACTTTGTTTGACAAAACTTGACACTCAAACCCTATGATAAATGTTACATCAATCATTTGAAAAGATACTTGTGAAGGAGTAGATCTCTTGGGAGGGAGTGATAGCGAAGGCGGTGATAAGTATGTTTTTACACACTTACTTGGTTCACAAACTTAACTTAAACATGGATAAATGGTTGAATTGTGACTTAATCTAGTTAAATTCATGCAATGTAGGTACTTCAATGAAAATTGTGGAATTCAGGAGAAAAGAACCGAAGAAGGACCAAAACGTAACAAAGTGATAGTTCGAGGACCAAAGGTGCAAATATTGAGAAGTTGAGCTAAATGCAAAACGAGAGTAACAACATGCCGAGTATGAGCTTAAGGACAAAGCAAAACAACTGGAGGGAGAAAGTATTGAAGAGGGACTGAAATGAAGACAATTGAAAGTTGGAGGACTAAAGTGCAAATACTCGAAAGATGAGCCGAATGAGTGGCATGAGATTTGATGGTGTCAATCATCAATTGGAGGATAAAATTTGTTGAAAAGATGAAGAAATCGAAGAAAGAAGTCAAAAGAAGCAACAAGGAAAGTTCGGGGACCAAAATGAAGGGACTTCATAGATGGCCAAACTATGCGACCGCATAGTGTAACCATCTATGCGGTCGCATAGATGGATGCAGGGAAAAATTGGTGAATTTCAAGTGACCTATGCGACCGCATAGGATCCTTCTATGCGGTCGCATAGGTATAATTTTGGGGCGTTTCTACAGTTTCCTTTTTCGACTCCAACTCTTTTTTTTAACCTAATTTGGACGCGATATAAATA
>NC_036257.1:7412435-7412781 GCF_002742605.1 Olea europaea var. sylvestris | reverse complement strand
ATTCGGTTAAGGTCACATTAGTTTAATTAGAGCTAATTCAATCCTTGTGGGAACGATACTTGGACTCATAGTCTATTTTACTAGTTGCTAACGAATCGTACACTTGCGGTGGGATTTTAAAATTAAAAGAAATGTTTCGTGAGTTTTATTAGATTTATTTTATTATTGTTTATATTGAATTTTTGTGTTAATTCTGCCATATCAGGGCTTGTATGCAAGGAGCACCTGATTAAGACTTGGTCCCTATAGATCCAGAGATCGAACGCACATTTCGTCACAGGTAAAGGGAAGCAAGAGTGGTACAACAAATGGCTAACGAGCAAAATCGACCGGGAATTCCACTCAA
>NC_036257.1:7409278-7412183 GCF_002742605.1 Olea europaea var. sylvestris | reverse complement strand
AGATACCAAGGTATCTCCGATGATGCTATAAGACTGCGCTTGTTCCCGCACACCTTGAGGGATAAAGCACTTGAATGGCTGGATTCACTCCCTATCGGAAGCATCACTACTTGGAACGAGCTAGCTCATAAATTCTGCACCAAGTTCTTCTCGCCAGCTAAAGTAGCTAAAATGCGGCATGACATCTCAATATTCAACCAGATCGAGTCAGAATCATTTGAAGAGGCATGGAACCGTTTCAAGAACATGTTAAGGAAGTGCCCGCAACATGGCTTTGACAAGAAGACCCAGATCAGATTTTTCTACACTGGATTACTCCCATTATTCAAGAGTATGGTGGATGCATCATCTGACGGGTCTATCTCTACAAGAACAACTGACGGAGCCTGGGAGCTGTTTGACAGGATGGCTACAACTTCAGCTATGTGATCTACAGATTGAGTAGTTCAGAAGAGAGCACCTGGGGTGTATGAAGTAGATACTTACTCAGCACTGTCGGCGAAAATAGATTCTTTATTCCATAAGGTTGAAAGCATTTCACAAACCGCCACTGCTAAGCAAGTTATGAAGCAGAGTTGTGAAGAATGTGGAGGAGATCACAGTACTGCTACTTGCCCAATTCTAGCACAAGGAGTAGAACATGCAGAATTCTCACAATGGGGTCAGCGCCAGCAGAATAACCCACATTTAGAAACCTTCAATCCAGGCTGGAGAAAACACCCAAATTTCTCGTGGGCTAATCAGAATCAAAATAGACCACAAGGGCAATATCAGCAGCAAGACAAAAAGCCACCATTGGAGGACATGTTTGAGAAATTCATGGTACAAACAAATCAGTACATGGATGCCAACAACCAGTTTATGCGAAGGACAGAAACAACTCTTCAAGATCAAAGTACAGCAATCAAGAACTTGGAAACACAAGTGGGACAAATGGCAATTTTCATGACGGGTAGAGCACCAGGCAACCTACCTAGCAACACTAAAGTCAACCCTAAGGAACACGCGAAGGCTATAACAACCAGAAGTGGAGTACAACTGCCGGAGCCACATGTAAAAAGCTCGGGGGCCAGCAAGGAATCAACATCAACCTTGGAGGAAGAAATTGTGGAGCAAACTGACGATGCAATAAGAGATGAGGTTAAGAAGAATTCCAAGACATCACAGGGAAAAAATACTAATCCTGTCAACCCTCATGAGCCTCCTATTCCGTTTCCACAAAGGTTGAGAAAGCACAAAATGGATCAGCAATATAGTAAGTTCCTTGAAGTCTTCAAGAAACTGCACATCAACATCCCATTTGCTGAAGCACTTGTCCAGATGCCGAGCTATGCAAAATTCCTGAAGGATATCCTCTCCAACAAGCGAAAGATAGAGGAAAACGAAACAGTGATGCTAACTGAGGAATGGAGTGCTAGAATCCAAAGAAAACTACCTCCAAAACTAAAAGATCTAGGGAGTTTTACTGTACCTTGCACTATAGGAAATTGTCATTTTGATAAGGCTTTATGTGATTTAGGTGCAAGTATTAATTTAATGCCTCTCTCTGTTTTCAGGAAACTCGGCTTGGGAGAAGCAAAAGCCACAACAGTCACATTGCAGTTAGTAGATCGATCCCTTACACATCCAAGAGGGATCATTGAAGACGTCCTGGTAAAAGTGGAGAAGTTCATATTTCCAGTCGATTTTCTCATCTTGGACATGGAAGAAGATAAGGATGTTCCACTCATATTGGGGCGACCTTTCTTAGCCACTGGAAGAGTAATTGTCGATGTTCAGAAAAGGCAACTGATGTTGAGGCTTGGTGACGAGCAAATCTCATTCAACGTGTTCAAAGCAATGAAAATCCCTACTGAGGCAGATAGTTGTTTCCAGATCGATGTAGTCGACCGAATAGTTCAAGATACATTTCGGCTACATCATCCTTCCGATGCATACGAGGCATGCATTGCACATTCACAATCCACCCATTCTGATTCAAGTGAGATTGAGACATGTGCTCGGTTTTTGGAAAGTAACCAGCCATATATGCGCAGACGCTACTATGAAGAGCTGGGAACTAGGACTGCAAAATCAGTGCCATCTATTGTGAAACCTCCCAAATTGGAACTCAAACAACTGCCACCACATCTTCGATATGCGTACCTGGGGGAATCTTCTACACTACCGGTTATTATATCAAGCACTGTCAGTGAGGTAGAGGAAAAGAAATTACTTCGGGTGCTAAGGGAGAATAAAATAGCCATTGGATGGTCAATTGCAGATATCAAAGGGATCAGCCCGTCTATATGCACGCATAAGATACTCATGGAGGAAAAATTCAAACCAAGCATTGATGGGCAGCGGAGATTGAATCCACACATGAAGGAAGTGGTTAGAGCTGAGGTATTAAAGTTGCACGATGCAGGCGTTATTTATCCAATATCAGATAGTGCATGGATCAGTGCGGTGCAAGTTGTCCCCAAGAAAGGAGGAATCACGGTGATAGAAAATGAAAAAAATGAGTTGATTCCTACACGGACAGTGACTGGATGGAGAGTTTGCATTGACTACCGTAAACTTAACACAGCTACTCGAAAGGATCACTTTCCATTACCGTTCATTGATCAGATGTTGGAGAGATTAGCGGGACATTCACATTACTGTTTTCTAGATGGGTACTCCGGGTATAATCAGATTCCAGTGGCACCAGACGATTAGGAGAAGACCACTTTCACTTGCCCCTATGGTACCTTTGCATACAGAAGGATGCCATTTGAATTATGCAACGCTCCCGCAACCTTTCAGCGCTGCATGATGGCTATTTTCTCAGACATGATTGAGAAATTCATCGAGGTATTCATGGATGACTTCTCTGTGTTTGGATCTTCATTTGATGAGTGCTTGGAGCATCTAAGTCTTGTGC
>NC_036257.1:7404949-7405348 GCF_002742605.1 Olea europaea var. sylvestris | reverse complement strand
AAACGCACGACGACGACAGCAATTGAATGAGGAAGGTCAAGCAGATGCAGACCTTGATATGCCTCAAATTCCTCCACCACCATCCCAGGTTGATATGGACAATCAGGTATTGAGGCAGATATTCGCCACCACCACTAGAACTAGCCGGGACATACAACATCTCCAGTAGAGTTTCGAGACCATGACTACCACTGTTGACAAAGTGCAGAGAGACCTCTACTCTTCTCGGGACTACACAAGGGGTGCTTTGAATGAAGCCACAGCGGCACGAAGGGAAGTGGAGACCATGAATGGTAGGTTCAACATGTATGCTGGGAGAATGGATGACATACAGTGGCGAGTGATCGAAACCTGGGATCGATTGGGAAGTATGGAGAATAGGCTTCAATCCATTCAGGC
>NC_036257.1:7384276-7404753 GCF_002742605.1 Olea europaea var. sylvestris | reverse complement strand
GATATAGTACAGGATTTAATTAGCGAATACTTATTGATGCAATGCTTGACATTCTTTTGCACACCACTCATGCTTTCATGTTAAGTTATTGATTGGGATTGTTGGAGTAAAATATGAGAAACCTAGGTTTACCCTCTATAACATTAACCCGTTAAACCACCTTAAGATAGTTTGGAGATGGTTGAGCCACTATAGGAAAACATGGAGATAAGTAGAGGCTCAGTGCATGAAATTATATTGTGTGGATTGCCTAGACCCAGAAGGTGAGAAATAGGTGAAAGCTTTAAGTTGAGGATGGTTGTTGAGATCAAATGTCTAGAAAAACAAGTAAAGGGCATAAAATAAACATGGAAAAATCATCACTTCTCTCAAAAGCCTTTATGACTCGAGCAAGTAAGTTTGTTAGGGTTTAAAACCTGATATCCTAAAGCCAACTGGTTTGGGAATTATCGGCCTAAAGCTCGTTACAGGGGTCATATAGAAAGCAAGAAAAAGGAGTAGTTGACAAAAATTCATCTTATCGAGCCTTTATAACTCAGGTGAATAAGGCTGCAAGGGTTTAAAACCTGGTGTCCTAAGACCAACTGGTTTGGGAGTCATCGCCTAAAACTCGTTACACGGGTTATATAGAAAGCAAATGAGAAGATGAGAAAAAAAAAGGGGGGCCCTTGTTGGGCATTTGGTTGATATAACTTTAACCTTGATACGAGGTAAGTAGCTTAGTTTAAGCCTAAAGGTTGAAAAAATCAAATTAAAGAGAGTCTCTACTCGTTGATATGTGTACTTGTAAGGGTAAAATCTATCCAAACTAAGATAGGGTAAGGATTATAGTTGTTAAACTCCCAATCTTAGAACACACCCCGAGATAATAGAGTGAAAAGAATAAGTTTGGGGGTAGTGTATCTCTCGAGTGATGCAAGGATAAATTTGACCACTATGGGTTGGGAATAAACCATTCATAAGCTTGATATGTTGGCATGAGTTCACAAACACACGTTGAGTATTGCATTTGATGAGTAAAGGTTAATTTTATTCTCGCACTATTGATATCGTTTTATTGTTAATGTTAAGTTCCAATCCTGAGATACGGCAAGCTATTAAGCCATGTTTGTTTAGCATTGAGTCACTGCATTGTTTGAGGACAAACAATAGTTTATGTTTGGGGGATTTGATAAGTATGTTTTTACACACTTATTTGGCTCACAAACTTGACTTAAACATGGATAAAATGGTTGAATTGTGACTTAATTTAGTTAAATTCATGCAATGTAGGTATTTCAATGGAAATTGTGGAATTCAGGAGAAAAGAGCCGAAGAAGGACCAAAACGCAACAAAGTGATAGTTCGAGGACCAAAGGTGCAAATATTGAGAAGTTGAGCTAAATGCAAAACGAGAGTAACAACATGCCGAGTACGAGCTTAAGGACAAAGCAAAACAATTGGAGGGAGAAAGTATTGAAGAGGGACTGAAATGAAGACAATTGAAAGTTGGAGGACTAAAGCGCAAATACTCGAAAGATGAGCCGAATGAGTGGCATGAGATTTGATGGTGTCAATCATCAATTGGAGGATAAAATTTGTTGAAAAGATGAAGAAATCAAAGAAAGAAGTCAAAAGAAGCAATAAGGAAAGTTCGGGGACCAAAATGAAGGGACATCATAGATGGCCAAACTATGCGACCGCATAGTGTAACCATCTATGCGGTCACATAGATGGATGCAGGGAAAAATTGGTGAATTTCAAGTGACCTATGCGACCGCATAGGATCCTTCTATGCGGTCGCATAGGTATAATTTCGGGGCGTTTCTGCAATTTCCTTTTTCGACTCCAACTCTTTTTTTAACCTAATTTGGACGTGATATAAGATACGAAAATACGTCCAGAAGAGGAGGGAACGACCAGATAGACGAATTGGAGGCACAAAAATACAATATTGGGTTGATTTCAAAAGGATTCAAGAAGGATTTCAAGATTTCATACAAGAAAACAAGGATTTTCATACGGGTGTATTCTTTATATCTTTTAATTTCATTTTTATTTCTTGATTCAGTAATCATGATTGTAGGCTAGGGTTTTAAATTCATTAGGAGATCGATGAACCTTTGATTACTATAAAATTCTTATATCTCATGAATTCAATATAAAGTTTCGTTTGGATAATATGCTTGATTTATATGTTTTCATTGCATCCATAATTATTGGTCATATATTATGTGAGATTAGATGATTTATTTCTTACATTCGAAAGAAGTGGAATAGATTCGATAAAATATAAATCAACATAGGGTCCGATAGGGGATAGAAATATACCCTTATACTTTATGCAATTCGTTAATTGTTCATAGAAATTCATGCATTCTTGTATATTTGCATCATCCATAGAAATATAGGCTGGTGGTATGCAATAGTAGGTTTAATATATATCGAGAGAGTATATTGGATAGGTTTAGGAACATTGAATTGGTATTTTTCCATCGATTCATTGAATTTGTGAAATTAGAGTTTTTGGTAATCAATTGGGGATTCGAGATCCTAATGATTCTATTTCAATTTATTTCTATACATTAACTTCCAAAATTGCATATTTACATTTTAATTGAGTTGTTGAGTCATTTAATTAGGGGAATTTCGAAATTAGGGTTTCCAATTTCGAAATTAGGGTTTTCTTCAAAATTAGGGTTTCAAATTGGAGGTTTCTTCCAAAATTAGGGCTTTTCACACTTAGACCAAATTTTCATTCAATTGGATTCGGTTAAGGTCACATTAGTTTAATTAGAGCTAATTCAATCCTTGTGGGAACGATACTTGGACTCATAGTCCATTTTACTACTTGCTAACGAACCGTACACTTGCGGTGGGATTTTAAAATTAAAAGAAATGTTTCGTGAACAGGCGGCTCGGAGCCATAGCCTCAGTTAATGGGCCTCAACACGAATCGCCTCGACAAGTGTACTTCGGGTTTGGAAATATTGAGCGTCAGTTGAGGCATTGACCTTGGTTGATTCGTACAGGCCTAGGGGCCTTGGTCAGCATGCCACATGCCTCGGTTTAGGTGGGCCAAGGGCCGTAATGGATCGGCTAAGTGGAGCCACTTGTGACGAGACGTAACATAGGGATTGAATTATATGAAGTAAATCAAAGTGTTTAGACTTGTTTTCCGAACACTTTAAATATAATCTCCATAGGATTAAAATGATTGAAAATTTATAAAAGATTTAGAAGCCATGAAAAATATTTCTATGTGATGGACATTTTACACTTCGATGTTTGAATAGTTTGTTTGCCTTAGAATGACTCAAAATGCCGCCTGTTGACGTAGTAATGCATCTCCATGACAGTGACATTCATGAAACTCTTTGAAAGAATTAAATGCCATAAGTAAATGATTCATCTTCGAAAGCTATTTGTTCAATCAAATTACAAATATCATTATATAAATTAAAACAATTCGGACGTAAGTGGTATATCCACCTTAGATAATATTTGTTGAAAGATGATTATAAAAATGACGACATCTACCATGTGCTTTCATAAAGGAAATATGTATTGAATTTGCAATACTTATATATCAGTTTATGTTGATAATATAAATCTAATCAGAATTCCGAAAGAACTTAACAACATTGCAAATTATTTGAAAATTAAATTTAAGATGAATGATATGAGAAGAAAGCCAAATTCTGAAAAATTGCAAATTAATTATTTCCCGAATAATTATATGCTCATCAATCTTCATATAGAAAAATATATTAAACCATTTTTGTATGAACAAAGCACATCTACTGACATAATCTACGGTCCTTCTATCAGTAGAGATGAAAAAGATCAATATTTCTCACTTGAAGATGTGAAAAAGCTTATTGATCTCAAGTACATACCTAACTGTAACTGTATCATTAATATATCTTGCAAATTGTACTCGATCAAACATAACTTTTTCTATCTCCTTACAAGATATAACTTTTCACCAATTCAAAGATATACTAGAGTAGTGTTAAATACATTTTTCTTTACCTACAAAATACTATTAAGATATGATTAATTTATTCATAAAAATTGAGTGGGATATGCATATATATGTTCTCTCTCTCTCTCTCTCATCTATACAAAGTTAAATCGCAAACATGATACATGTTTACACGTGGAGAATAGCTATACCGAAAAAGCCATGAAGCAAACCTTGACAATAATATCTTCAATCAAATGACTGTTCAACGATATTGTATTACGACAATATATCTTGTAATGTATAACTCAAAGGAGGTTATATCAATAGGAATACAACAAAATATATTTCTCCAAAATTCTTTTATGCACATGATTTTTAGAAGATTGGTGACATCGATGTCCAATAAATTCGCAAAATTGATAAATGATTGATAGTTTAACAAAATTATTGTTGATGTCTATATTTAAAAAATTGATACACAAAATTAGAATGGGTCAAGTTTCTTAGGTGATTGACATCGGAGGGAGTAGATGCACAATATTTTCTTTATCTAGATTTTGTCCTATCGAAATTTTTTGACAATGCTTTAATGAAGAAGTCTCTTGATACTTCAAATTTTTTTACCAATTGACTGTCTTCTTTTTCTTTCCCCTTAGTTTTGTAGTTTTCCCAATGAATTTTCCCAACAAAATTTTAATGAGGAAATTGTTCTATATATAGTCATTCAAGGGAACTATTCTAAATTAATCATTATATATGAATGATCGTTGTAGCCATAATTCTTACATAAAAATATAGGACTTTGATTCCCTGTAAAATACAGAAGCTCTATCGACACTCTCTATTTTCTTTAACTTATAATGGGACAAGATTTTTCCAAAGTCGTTGGAATAATTTATGGTAATTTATGGAAAATTTGACATGTTGCTAGCAAACTTGTGTCCACAATGAGATGAAGGCATTGAGTATATGTCTAAGGTTCTTTATTCTAGTGCAGTTGGTTTGCTGATGTATATTATGGTTTGTACAAGACCTAATTTGGCACATGCAATCAGTGCAGTTAGCATATACATGACAAATCCTGAAAAGGAACATTGGAAAGTAGTTCAATGGATTCTTAGATACTTGAAAGGCTCTACAAATGCATGTCTGCATTTTGAAAGAAATTCAGATGGAGTAATAGGATGTGTGGATTCAGACTATGTAGGGGATCTTGACAAAAGGAGATCACTCACAGGGTATGTGTTTACCCTTGGAGGTTGTGCTATAAATTGGAAAGCTACTTTGGAAAATATAGAAGCTTTTCTACAATAGAAACAGAGTACATGACCATTATTGAAGCTTATAAGGAGGCTATGATGTTGAGAGGATTAAATGGTGAAATCAGTGAAGACTTGCAGATATCTACAGTGTATTGTGATAGACAGGGTGCTATATTTCTGACTAAGGATCAGATATTCCATGAGAGGACTAAGCACATATATTTTGGAATTCCCTGTGTTTGAAATTTAGTTCAAAGTGGAGATTGTTGTAGTGTAATCCAAATTCTTAGGGTGTTAAGAGTAGTAGTTGAATTGGTCTTGGAGAAATTAACTTTTTGGACCGGAACGTATGATTCCTTATTTTCGCTAGCTGGACGCTCAAGCGCTTGAAGTAGAAAGTTTTCGCCCGCTTCTCGCCCTGTCGCTCGACCTCGCTCGAGCAATGTGTCTTCCCGACTTTTCACGTTTTAATGCGTTTTGGATTCCTATTGGTCTACGACTAGATTTTTTGGGCATCTCTGTATATACAAACCTTCGTCTATTGTATTAAACACATGAAAATCTTGAGAGATTGAGAGAGAACAAATCTACAATATCTTGAGAGTCTTAAATTCAATTGAAGGTATTGAGTCTTGATAATTGTAAACATATTCATATTGATTATAGTGAATCTTCTCCTCTTCAGCTCGTAGTTTTTCCCAAATTGGGTTTCCACGCAAATCTTGGTGTTGTTTATTTTACTGCATTATTTCATTATTTTCATATCTTGCAATCCGTATTCATAACAAATTCAATGTACCAAAAATGAAATAAGACCTAAATGCATATCTAAGAATTTACTTTACATCACTTATTGCATTCAAAGTTTAGAAATTTTATTTTTAAGCCTTTAATTAGAGTAATTAACACAAAACTTCCCTACTTTTTACTATTATTGTGAAAAAAAGGTTCCTAACTTCCATTTTTTGTTGTTGATTTTTTCATCCTAATTACAACTTTGATTGAGCAAAAAGTCATTCCATCCATTTTCATTGAACTTCTCCATCAAGGGTAGTCAATTTTTTTTTTTGAAAAGTGAATGATATTTTCGTGTTAGAACATATTTCTTCTTTCTTCCCCATTTGAACCCATTGTCTCCTCTGTTTTTACCTTTGAAAAATAACCTCTAGTTTCTTCAATAATGTTAACCTTTTTGAAGTCCATTTATCATATCCCTGTTCTCGAGTTTGGGGGCTTTTGAAGGGTGGAAGCTTTTTGATGACAAAAAATGGACTACAATATCTTTACTGGGAAAGATTTGAGCTTTTGAAAACAGGTTTCAAGGTGAGACAGACAAATTTCCAGTGCACTTCTACGAGGAAATTTCTACCATAATTCTTTTGCTTATCCTAACCGACTTGAGTGAATAATGATAGACAAGTGCATGAACACATAAGGATTTTCTTATTCTTCAGCTGCATCGACGACGCTTAAATCCACATTCAGATCAAGAACCTGAACCGCAAAATCCATCAGTATCCACAATTTGGGATTTCTTCCGACAAATTAACGGTTGAGGATTGCGGTTCTAAAGCAACTCGTATTCAATTTAATATGTGTTATTTATAAACTTGGATAAAAATATCCAATAAGTTAAATGGATTTAATTTTAGATTTATAAGAGGACTGAGTTTCTTTCATCTTTTCCAAGTTACATTTTCGGTCCCTCAAAGTATAAAGAAAATAGAAGTGATGTTGAAACATGTTTTTAAAGAACTCGCTCGAAGTAAAGTTACACATTTAATAAATTGTTGAATTTAGTTAAACTTATAAATAAAAATCATTGCATTGATATACATCGTTTTTTAGAATAAGCTTTTTTTTTTTTAAACGAAGAAGCATGACTATAATAGTAATTAGTGAAGTTTTTTTAGTGAATTATTACCGCAAATATAATTTTTATATAAGATTTTTCGTTCTCATCAAATTCAATTCGAGTTATTTAAACCTTCGAAATCATAAAAATTCATTTTCGACCATTTCATTTACTTTTTGAAGTTGTATAGTGACAAAAAATTACACAATGATTCTTTATTTTTTTCAATAAAAAAAAGGAAAGAAAACAAACTTACCCACTAACGTGTAAATAATGACATAAAATTAGTGGAAAATTTGATTAACATCTAATAACTGCTACGTGGCGACCTATTTCCATTATTTTAATTAGATAATTATGTGATAACAAACACGTGATCTAAACTTTGTTTTCATTTTTTTATTTAAGTAATGTAACAATTGAAAGTTGTTGAATTTGGTGATGCAATTTTCGCGTCTAATTTTTTAAGGTTCTCAATTTTTCAAACACGGGACATGTTTTCAAGCCTTTATAGTTTTTAAGTTAAACTACGATGATTACTTTTAATCTTTACTTTCTTTTGTATTTTTATTCTCAACTTTTGTTTCTTGACATAAATGTGTCTAACATTGTGGAAGAGTTAAAAATAAATAAATAAATAAATTAATTAATTAATAATAATAATAAATTCAATAGAATCATTAAAATCCACAGAACATGAGGTTGAAACTTCAATGAAAATTTAGCCTATGTTTGAACTCCATTTAATTTCTCAAAACTCATTTTCTATCTTACATTTATTAAAAAAAAAAATCATAATTTCAAAACATACTTTTCCCAAAAAATGAGGTTCAAACAAAGCCTCCGAGTAGAAGAAAATAAGGTGATGAAAAACAAAATTAGTAATTGAATCTCTGAATTTAAAATAAAAGATTTAGAAATGGAAATCCTCAATTTTCATGTCTACTTATTTGAATCAATTTTTACTCCTTGATTGATAACATCACGTTGTTATGTGTGATGGTGATTTCATATGACATCATGTTTTCTTTCATTTTGGCTCCGTTTGGTATTCATTTTTTTTCAAAATGCATTTTTCTTTCTTTTCTTTTCAACCACGCATTCTTTATTAAAATAATATTATACATAAATAAAAAACTTTTCCTTATTTTTCAACCACACATTTCCCATCAATTTATTATTCAAAAATGTATTTTTACATAAAAATGTCTTCCAAACACCCTCTTTATCTATAACATTTCAAACGGGTCTAAATTAGTCAGAATACATAAGTTTATATTATCGCAGTTTTTCAATAGGATAATCTCAAACTAAGCCGTATTCATGTATATAACTATTTATAGTAAATTCAATATCTTGAATTATATAGGATTGAAGAAACAAACTTAAAAAATTAAAAAATAAAAATAAAAACCACTGCCTTAGAAAGAGTTAATTGTTTCAATGGTCACTGAATTTAGATCCATGTTTTTGATTGGCCACTGAAATTTAAAATATCGAGTTTTGGCCACTGAACTTTGAAAAATGCCAAGTTTTGGTTACTGAATTTAGGTCCATGTTTTTTATTGCTCACTGAAGTTTAAAATATCGAGTTTTGGTCACTGAACTTATGTCAATATTTTCGATTGCTCACTGAATTTAGGTCAATGTTTTCAATTGTTCACTTAAATTTAAAATGTCGAGTTTTGGGCACTGAACTTCGGAATATGCAGTACGTTATTCACTAGCATAACTGTTGAACTTTGAAAAATATTGAGTTTACAGTGAGTAATGTACAACATTTTCCAACATTCATTGAGTAATGTACAATATTTTTCAAAGTTCAGTGACCAAAACTTGACATTTTAAATTTCAGTAAGCAATCGAAGACATGGACCTAAGTTCAGTGACAAAACTCGACATTTTTCAAAGTTCAATGGCCAAAACTCAATGTTTTAAATTTCAGTGATCAATCGAAGACATGGACCTAAGTTTAATGATAAAAACTCGACATTTTAAATTTCAGTGGTCAATCAAAGACATGACCTAAATTCAATGACCATTGGAACAATTAACTTGCTTATAAAATTACATGATTAAACCATAAACAAGTAATTTTTCAAGTTCAAAAAATTAGAATAATTCTCATTTATATTTAGAGGCTGTTTGAACCCCTATTTTATTTTAAGAATACATTTTAGAATAGGAAATTGATGGAGAACGTGTGATAAAAAATAAGGAAAAATATTAGATTTGCGAATAACATTATTTTATTAAAAAATGTGTGATTAAAAAGTATAGAGGAAAATATATTTTCCAAATATTGAAGATCAAACAAAGGCTTAGTGAGTTCAGAAAGCCCATTATGTTAACAAATTGCCAATTGGATTCTCTTTCTTTTCATATGTTCTATAAATATGGTACAAGTGAACCTACCATTAATCAACGATAAACATGTGGGATAATTCAACTAATTATGTCATGACTGTTGTCCAAAATCAATTATTGATCACAATTTCAACATTTCACAATACAAAAGAATTTGATCAAAATGCTAAAGTCGGGGTTATATCTTTTTGAAAATTGAAAAATATTGTTTGATCTCTACCTTACAAAGAAAAAAATAAAGTTATGCCTGTTTGGTGGAGATCGAAATTAGAATTTTAATATATTTTGATAAAATATAATGAAATGTGTGGTTAAAAGTTGTGAATACCATAAAATGTGTTGTTATAATTAATTATTGACTTTTAACTTTAATAAAAAATTAGATTTTAATTTCAATCAAACTGGGCCGAATATTTTTGAGTTAAAAATTTTATCCCCCATTTGGAAAAAATTAAAATTTAGGTCAAAGCCAATAATTAAACTATATATTTTATGTTATTTATAATTTTTCAACCACAAATTTTATCAGCATTTATTAAAATGTACTAAAATTTTAGTTTTAATCCCACTAAAAAGGATGTGGAGACTATAAAGTTTCAGAAGCCAGTTTCAAATAATGCATTGAATTTATAGAGAAATAATTTATTCAGGGATGTTACACTGGCATTTCGTTATGGAAGTTCTAAATTTGATATTTATGAACGTATTAGTCATGTTGGGAAAACACCTTCAAAAGATTGCCCAAAATCAAACAAAGCTTGACAATGTGAAAAATTTCAAACCACTTCAAGAACAAGAAAATGGGGAAGAAATGATTTCAATGGATAAATGGAGAACAATGTATTTGGATTACTTGAACAAGCCTCAAGTTAATCCCCAAGAAAGAAAATAACTTTGAATTTATACCCAAGATGAACAACCTCAATCTTGTAAAATTCTATCCAAGTTTTCTCCCTTTTTCTCTCTTAAATTTCGGGTGTCTAGGTCTTGTTATTTGAGAAGGAAGAAAATTGGCTATATATATAGCCTATCGGGGCGCCTAGGCGCCATGTTTCTATCTGATTTCTGCACTCGGGGCGCCTAGGCGCCATTCACTTCCTCTTCAACTCCTTCTCTTCTCACAAGTCATATGTCGGAAGAAACAGTTTTGACATTCATGGAAGGCTTTGACCGCTGCAGGCACGCTCTCGAGCGAGACTGATGGTGTGCAAATGAATAGGAACATGCACAGAGGAGGGATATTTCAATTATTTAATAAAAATGGAAAACAAGCTCGAAACTCTATTGCTACCGGTTAATAAACATTCAGTTTTCCAGCATCAAAGTTCCCAATACTAAGCCCCTTTGTGGGAACATCAATCATTTACACTATTGATTCTAGTGTCATTGATATCAATTTTATACTTGCATGCCAATTACAATTATACAGTGAGATTTTCTCTATGATACTTGCTCAATTCAATGTACCAAAAATGTAATAAAACTAAAATGCATATCTAATTATTTACTTTACATCACTTGTTGCTTTCGAAGTTTCGAGATTTTAACTTTAAGCCTTTAATTAGGGTAATTAGCACAAAACATTCCTAACTTTTATTATTATTGTGAAAAATGTTCCTAACTCCATTTTTTGTTGTTGGTATTTTCATCATAATTACACGTTTGATTCTGTAAAACGTAATTCCGTCCATTTTCATCAAACTTCTCCTTTAAATGTAATCAGTTTTTTTCAAGAGGGAATGATATTTTCTTGTTAGAACATATTTCTTCTTTCTTCCCCATTTGAACCCATTGTCCCCTCTGTTTTTTCCTCTGAAAGATAACCTCCAGTTTCTTCACTAGTGTTAACCTTTTTGGCCTAATTTATCATATCACTGTTCTTGAATTTTGGGGCTTTTGAAGAGTGGAAGCTTTTCGTTGACAAAAAAGGGACTTCAATATCTTTAAAGGGAAAGATTTGAGCTTTTGAGAACAGGTTTCAAGGTGAGACGGACAAATTTCCAGTCCACTCCTACGAGGAAATTTCTACCATAATTTTTTTGCTTATCCTAACCGACTTGAGTGACTAATGATAGACAAGTGCATGAACAAAAAAGAGAATTTTCTCATTCTTCAGCTGCACCGACAACACTTAAAATCCACATTCAGATCAAGAACCTGAACCACAAATAAAATCCATTAGTATCCACAATTTGGAATTTCTTCCAACAAATTAACAGTTGAGGATTGCGGTTCCAAAGCAACTCGGTTATAATAATTGCCTATCGTAGGCAGTAAATGTAATTTTCAATGCCTTCTGACAGAAAGGATTATAAAAAATCAAGGGATTTGGAGAAATTAGGAAGCTTCCCAACACTTTTCTAGTTGTGTTTGCTATCAAACCAGAAGAAAATCTCTTCTTGTCGACTTTGTAACACCATATCTATCCTTTTGTCCCAAACCAATACAATGTGGAAAAGTACAATTTGTCTGAGTTGTTGTGTCCAAATTGTCGTGTATCGACAGGCTGCATACACAAGAGGACCAAGACCTAGCATGCCAAGAACATATACAGTCAAATACTCAAATGTAGGAATATTATACGGCAAACAGTTTAAAAGGTAAGAATGTTGCACATTAAAAGAATTTTTAGGTAATGGAATTAGGTAAGAGGGGCAATGATGGATTTATTTCATTTTGGATACAATTAAAAGAACTTTCTATTTTTAAGTCTCATTAGATATATTTTCCTCTTTATCAAGAAAGTTATAAAATTACTAGTGAAGTAATAAAATGTACTCTTCTCCTGTGGTTGTCGCACTCAAGCAGCCAAGCTGCCAAGGAACATAAATTCATAACGAAGAAATTAAATGCTATTTTTCAAAGGAAAAATAGAGGAAAAAATAGATTCAAATGGGGGTAGAAAGAGGAAAAATGTACTAAAGACGAGAATAGCCTTTCCTTTCGGAAAAGAAATGACCACACTTAATGTAGAAATTGGATAGAAATATATGGAAAGACATTTTATGCAATTAAATGTGCAATTAACGGTGAAAATGT
This sequence comes from Olea europaea var. sylvestris, assembly GCF_002742605.1. NCBI lineage: Eukaryota > Viridiplantae > Streptophyta > Magnoliopsida > Lamiales > Oleaceae > Olea > Olea europaea. The sequence continues at coordinate 7,392,281 of NC_036257.1, read as the reverse complement.
AAAAAAATGAAATACATGAATGCTTGGCACAATAACACTGAAATGCATGGAAGTTATTTGCTAATTATCTCCTTAAATTAAGCACTTGACAAACTTAGGCTAAACAAACTTGGAACGAATGTATAGTTACCTAATGTGGCTTACTCTAAAATCTAAAATAGATAGCTTTTTAAAAATTAATTTTCAAATGCCAATTAAGATAGCTTTCTCAAAAAATTCTTCTATTACTACAAGAGAGATTACGGGTCTATAGTTGTGTATAGAAATAGGGCAAGTATTAAATCCCCTTTCCTATAAAAGAGAGAGTGCAAAAAGTACTGTTCACCTTGAGGCAGAGGATTTACACATAACTGGTTTCGTACTGTAGATAAATCGGTTCCGGTAAAAAGCATTAAAAAATTTATTAATGACAGTATTTAATGCCTTTGTGCAAGAATAACAGAGAAAAACATTTATTAACCTTCATTGTTGACTTTTATACTCTTTGTGCCGGAAGAAAATATTTATTCAACCTTCATTGTTGAAAATTTTGTTGTTGTCTGGCATGTGTACTATTTTATTGGATTTATTTGTTTTATGTGAGTGAGTTACTGTAGCTTATAAAAAAGGTATTTTGTGGCGGCATAAAATGTTATTCACATTATTAATGAGAGTATTTAATGATTTTGTGCAAGATGAAAGCTTTTGTGCAAGAAAGTCAGAGAAAAACATTTATTAGCCTTCATTGTTGACTTTTTTACTCTTTGTACCAGAAGAAATTATTTATTCAGCCTTCATTGTTGAAAATTTTGTTTTTGTTTGGCATGTGTACTATTTTATTGGATTTATTTGTTTTATGTGAGTGGATTACTATAGCTTATAAAAAAAGTATTTTGTGGCGGCATAAAATGTCATTCACATTATTAATGAGAGTATTTAATGATTTGTGCAAGATGTGTTCTGACAATGGAAAAATATTTATTTAACTTTTACAGTCCTCGTAAATCGTGACAGAAGATTATTTTGTTGCCTAACATTTGTATTTTTTTATTTATACTAAATGAAAGAGAATTGATATAAATGAATTAATGATAGTATTTTATTGGATGTATTTGCTTTTTGTAAGTCGGTTACTGTAGTGGCAATAAATGGTTTCTTGTGGCGGCTAAAAATGTTATTTACATTGATGAATTTAATTAGCCTTCATTGTTGACTTAGAAGGCGGTGCTTGTCTGTCCAAAAAAAATATCAGTATGATTTTATCACATAAACTATCCATAAATTGAAATAAAACTTTCAAAATGACAAACTGATTTCATTACAGAGAATTGAGTTTCGTGAAATTTTTCTCTTAAACAAAAGGAAGACAATGTTTTTTTTGTGTTGACAAAAGCCGAAAATTGTTTGTAAAATAAATACTCTTTCTTTAGACAAGCCGTCAAGTTGCAAAAAGAAGTAAAAAAGTTTCTCTATCGACGGAGGAAAGGGACTTCAAGCGGGAAATTGAGGAGTTGAAGGCTAAGGTAAAGTTTCTGAAACTTTTTTTTTTTTTTCACTTTTGTCTTCCCTTCAAATTTGTTCATTATTGAGTTTTATAAAAATAATCTTTAACCTTTTGTTGCTAAATCTGTTTATCGAGTTTGCTTTTATTTTTGAAAATTAGTATTTACTTCATACTTCTTTTAACATTTGATAAAATGTAATGGTTATTCATAGATCGGTTATATTTGTCTCATGATTTTGAAAAGCAGAGAAGTGATGAATTTTTGCTAAATTTGTGAGTCCTGTTTTATGGGATTGAAGACTTATTGAAATTATTTTTCAAGATTTATTATTTTCTTTTTTTAGTGCATTAATAAATAGTTTTTTGTAATAATGATTTGAAGGAATTATAAAATAGCTTAGAATGAATGAAAGGAAAAGAAATAACATATAATTAAGAATGATATGGTTAACTATTTTTTTAGACATTTAGAAATTTACAACGACAGATTGAATAATATTATCAAATGTTTTTACTTTTCTGTATGGACATATTATCTATTATAGAAGTGAATGGATAAAAATTAGAAAAAGTAGAGAAAGAAGAAAGCATTAAATGCAGTTTTTCAAAATGAAAATATTGGTTTGGGAAATGAGTATTGTGTTAATCGTGTATCTATACTATTGTGGATTAACGAAGAAATTTGTGCGTATGATTTTTCATATAATATAGGAATAATGACAGTTTTGAAAAGTTATTATATTTAAACTATATATTTTTGCAAGGTGAACCATCTGAAATTTCAAATTTTTTATTTGTTTAGTTTTTTTCTGTCTTTAGTTTTAACTATAACTGTAACTAAACTATTTAATTGTCTAGCATGAGTTCAGGCATCTAAAAAAATTAAAATTTAGTTTATTTTTAACTTTTTTTTTGTTTGCTTGTTTATTTGTATAGTTAAATACTTTTTTTTTACCATTATTGTTGTTTTCTGTTTTCTTTGTCCTTACTTAAAGCACATTGATGTATGTTTCTCATTAATATTTAAATTTTGTATTATTGATGTTTATATAATTTTTACATTGTTAAAAGTTGAATGAATTTAATATATCTTTAATAGTTTGTCGTAACTAATTTTCAATTGTATATATTTTGGTTTTTGTGTATGAATGGTTTAACACATTTGCTAATAATGTTTATGGATTATTTTAGATTGTATTGCTGAGATTGGAGTTGAATATTTAGTAGTTCTTTCTGCTATCGTGATGGATATTTTGGAAACGTCTATTCATGAAGATCATGTTATTATTAATTTTGATGCTGCGTCTGAAAGTGGGAATGAGTTGCACAAAGCCTTCAGTCGCCAACAACGAGTTCAAAGAGAGAGAGAGAAAGGCGAATAAGATTTAGAAATAATTGTAGTTATTATCATAAACGAAGAAATGATCCTATGTTATCGAAAAATAATTATTTTGTTGTTACTCAGTTACATGAATCCATAATTCATTAAAATTCTAACGCTTCAACTTCAAATCAAAGATCACATAATATTTTTGATTCTGAATTTGAAATAACTTTCAAAGGATTCAACATACCATCTATTGTAATGTATTGCCAACATCCAGTTATTGTAAACATTGTAATGCATGTAAATTTTATAGAGAAAGTAAAGGGTTTTGTTGTTCAGATGGAAAAGTTAAACATTTTATATGTGATTCACCAGTTCAACCGTATAATTTATTTACTTCTAAAGAGCTACATTGTATGGAATTCAAAAAAATTGTAAAGGGATATAATAATCATTTTGCTTTCACTTCATTTGGTGTAAAATATGATAAAGACCTTTTTAAAACGTCTAAAGGTATTTACACATTTAAAGTTCAAGGACAAGTGCATCATTATATAAATGAACTTATGCCAAAAAATAATACGCCTTATTATATGCAGTTATACTTTTACGATACAGAAAACGAAGTTGAAAATCATATGAAAATTTCATCAAACTTTGTTGAATCTACTTAGTTGATTTAATCAAAATTTTAAAAACAAATCCATACAGTAAATTCTTTATATCTTTAAGTAATATGACTAACTTGCATAATCATCAAATACAAATACGATGTGATCCAGAATTTGATCAAAGAGTTTTCAATACTACTACAGCATCTCAAGTAGCTGCTATATGGGTAGAAGATGAAATGCTAATGTTCGTGCTTGTGATATCACTATATATGGTCATTTTGATGATTCACACAAAGTTCATTGCTATTATAGGTGTTATGATCCATTGCAGTATCCGTTACTTTTTTCATATGGGGAATCTGGTTGGCATGAAGGCATTGAGAGATGTAGAAATATGAATTTTCAGCCTGATCGTATGTCAACATTGGATGTTTTTTCTAACACAACTACTTCTGCAGCTGAAATTATTGAAAAAGAGAACAAAGATTTGTAAATATATCCTTTGCTAGATTTTTTATGTTTTACGTTATCTTACTTTATCAATAAATATTGAATTTAGTTTCCCTTTGAGTTTTATACTGCTCAATGAAGCGAAAAAACGTACTCAGGTATCTTGTCTAGAATATTATTCATATAAATTACAGATTAGTTCTTCTGGTAAGTTTGTGTTACTTCACGCCGGTAGATTATTTCAACAATATGTTGTAGATATGTACGTTAAAATAGAAACTACTAGATTTGATTATTTTTGTAATAACCAAAAACAAATTCGTGCTGAACTTTACCAAAGTATTGTAGATAGTGTTCAAAATGGGGAAACAAGAGGATGCGAAGTTGGAAGAAAATTTGTTTTACCACAATCATTTACATGTGGGCCTCGTGATATGCTAAGAAGATACATGGATGGAATAATTCTTGTGCAACCTTATGGAAAATCGGATATATTTTTTACTATAACATGTAATCCGAATTGGTCAGAGATTAAGCAAGAACTAAAAAACAATGATGAAGTTCAAAATCGACCAGATTTAATTGTACGTATATTTAAAGCAAAATTAGAAGAACTGAAACATGATTTATACAAAGCAAATATTTTAGGCCATGTTATTGCACATATATACGTGATTGAATTTCAAAAAAGAGGCATTCATCATGCACATATGTTGTTAGTATTTAACTCTGAAAATAAAATTACTTGTGCTGAAGAAGTTGATAGGATAGTGTCATATGAAATTCCTAACAAAAACAAATACCATCGTCTTTATTTTGTTATTGTTAGATATAATATGCATGGTCCTTGTGAAAATTTAAATCCGAAAAATGTATGCATGGAGGCAAATAAAAGTTGTAAATATAAATACCCTAGAGATTTTTGTAATATTACTGTGTTTGGTCAAAACTCATATCCGTTGTATAAGCGTCATGATACTAATATTTCTATTCGAGTTAGGGACCAAATGTTAAATAATCAATGGGTTGTACCATATAATCTTTATTTAAGTGCAAAATTTGATTGTCACATTAATGTTGAAGTATGTTCTTCTATCAAAGTTGTAACGTATTTGTTAAGTATGTTTACAAAGGATATGATCGTATTAATTTTTCAGTTCTTAAAAATGAAACAAAGAAGGATATAGATGAAATTTCTGCTTATCAATCTGCTAGATGGATATCTCCACCTGAAACTATGTGGAGGATTTTTTCTTTTAATACGTCAGAAATTTGTCCTACAATTTACTCTTTACAGCTTCATATCGAAAATCATCAGCAAGTAACATATGACAATGAAGATGATTTATCTACTGTTGTTGAAAATGAAAATGAAAATAAAAAAAGAACTATGTTGACGGAATTTTTTCGCATGAATAAAGAAAATGAGTTTGCACGTACACTTTTGTATAGAGATTTCCCAACATATTTTGTTTGGAACACGAATAAGAAAATTTGGACTCGCAGAAAGAAACAAGTTGTTATATGATGAATTGTCATGGTAAATCCATCTGAAGGAGAACAATATTTTCTTCATGTTCTTTTGAATCATATTCGAGTTCCAACATTATTTCAAGATTTATGAACTTTAAATGGAGTTACTGTTGTTACATATCGAGAAGCAGTGCTTCTACATGGTTTATTGAATGGAGATAATAATTGTGAAGAATGTTTATCTGAAACTATTATTTATGAAATGCCTATTTCTTTAAAACGTCTATTTGCTACACTTCTTAGCTTCTGCAACCCTAATGATCTTATATGATTGATGATTACATACATGAAAATATTTCTTCACATGATGCTGAACTTCGGGCATTAAACGATATTAGTTGTATCTTAAAATCTTTAGGTAAAAATATAAATGATTACGAAATAGTATCATTCAATGTAGCTATGTATGAAAATGATAAATTGAGGAGAATGGTTGAAGATGAGACAATAAATCTGAATATTGAAGAAAGCTATGTTTGTGCAGCAAGTTTAAATAGCAAACAACAAATTGCATATGATATGATTATGGAAAAAATAATGTTGGGATCAAGTGATGCTTTCTTCGTCGATGGTCCAGGTGGCACGGGTAAAACATTTTTATATAAAGCATTGCTAACTGCTGTAATGTCTCAAAATGCAATTGCTTTGGCAACTGCGTCTTCTGGAGTAGCTGCATCCCTTCTACCCGGAGGTAGAACTGCTCATTCAAGGTTTAAAGTTCCTTTGGAAAAAATAGGTAAAATAAGTTTCTCTATTAGTCAACAATCTGCTTTAGGAATATTGTTGAAAATGTGCAAGTTAATAATTTGGGATGCAGCTCCTATGGTAAATCGGTGTGCTGTCGAGACTATGGATAAAATGCTAAAAGATATTAATGATTGTAATTTACCTTTTGGTGGTAAAGTTATGGTTCTCGGGGTGATTTCCGACAAGTTTTACCAGTAGTACCAAGAGGAAAAAATGAAGACATAATTAAAGCTAACTTAGTCTTTTCTGATTTATAGCCTTTATTATTACATGTATCATTAGTTGAAAATATGAGGGCAAAATTTGATCCTATTCTTTGTGATTACTTGTTAAGAATTGGAAACGAAATAGAGCAACAACATTCTTGTAATTGCATTCAACTTCCAAGCAACATAATTGTACAACTTGAGGATGAAATAAAATCTTTAAAAACTTTAATACATTATGCTTTTCCAAATGTAGAACCATATGCTGACAATTTACATATGATCGCAAATCGAGTCATTCTTATGCCTAAAAATGAATGTGTTGATCATATTAATAAGATTTTATTATAACAAATTCCAGGTGAGATTTTTATATATTATAGCTTTGATGAAGCAATTGATAAATCAGAACAAAGCTTGCAAGAAGATTTCCTTAATAGTTTGACTTCAAATGATATTCCACCCTATGAGTTAAAACTTAAAGTGAATTGTCCAGTCATGTTGCTACTAAACATCAATCATTCTGAAGGGTTATGCAACGAAACACGACTTACTTGTCGAAAATTTGAGAAAAATGTCATTCTAGCGGAAATTACATTAGGCGAATGTTATGGAAATTTTTTTTTTACCAAGAATTCCTATTATACCACTTCAAAATGATCAAAGTTCAATTTCATTCAAAAGAACTCAATTTCCAATTAGGCCGTGCTTTGCGATGACGATAAATAAAGCACAGGGACAAACACTTGATTTTGTTGGTTTATATCTTCCAGAGCCATTTTTTGTCATGGTCAACTTTATGTAGTATTATCAAGAGCAAAAACAAGTAAATCTCTTAAAGTTTTAATTAACCCATCAACTGATGAAACTTTGCACAGTAGATGCACTAAAAATGTAGTGTATAACGAAATTCTTTCATTTATACATCCGTAGAAGATATCGTCGAAGCAATACATGTTTGTTGTATTTGTAATAATATTATAAACTTAGTTTTAAATAATTTTGCTGTTAGCTGATATGTTCTATTTATTTTTTCAGTTGCAACTTTTGTTTAGGTGTGAAAAGGATCCAAAAATTTTTGATCTATCGAGCAACTCAAGTATGTCGATTTTATAGTTTTTCCTTCTAGGTTTATAATTTTTGTAGTTTAGATTTGTTTATTTTTTAAATTGGTCTTTCTGGTAGACTGTTACCATGATTTCTTATAATTTGAGTTTCAAATCTGCTGTATAACTACGATATGTCAATTTTATAATTGTTTTAGTTTAGGTTTTTAAATAATTTCTTGAGTTATCGATTTGTCATCATTTCAATTTCATATCTGGTATTTTGAATTGATTTTTTTCCTTTATTTATGTGTGTACAATTTTCTATTCTTAGTTCGTGGAATCAAGAGTCATCGTAGTACTTTATAATTCAGTTGTGAAATTCTTCAAAAAGCAGAAAAATCAAACATAGATAAAATATTTGTGACTTGATGTATGTTCATTTCATATTATAATTACTGTAAATTGCTTTGTTATGTTGCTTCGACTTTCGTTTCTCTTTGTTCATATTAAGTTTGTTTTTGTCTTATAAAATAATTTCTTAAATTGATGATTGTTGATTGGTGGAACTTTAAATGTTGTGTTTTTAAGTTATTTCC
>NC_036257.1:7327787-7377873 GCF_002742605.1 Olea europaea var. sylvestris | reverse complement strand
GGATTAGAGGTAACTAACACAGATCCTGGTGAAGGCAAATAAGCCAATGGACGTGTGCCACGTTGACAGCCATTAAAAAAATCGTTTTCCCACTTCCTAAAAAACGTGTTGCTTGTTTTTGAAAACACATTTTAAAAGGGAATTGTATAATTTTCTTCTGAACAAAAAATAATAATTTATTATTTGAGGAATAAAAAAAAGGACAGAGGGGACCCAGGATAGATGCAGCTGAATGAAGTTATTGTTTTTGAAAATTTTAAGGTTTATACTAGTTTTCCATGGTTGCATGTCAATGAATATTATCATTGTCATGAATCTGCATAAATAACATTATTATTAAATAAACGAAAAAGATGCACAGCAAGGGCAGCTTGTGGTACGAATCACTAGCAAGCACTAGTTGCCGTCCATGCTCGCTCCTTTGAAATTTTTTTCTCCTTATATTGAGCAACCGTTAGAATGTCACTCTCAAAGTGGCCACTTGTGCTCATCTCTCATCGCCCGTGCTCATCTGTCACCCTGGATCCGCTAGTGGTAGGAATACAGGTGTAAGCCGGCCCAGGTGACGACACTGGTCTGCATATCCCGATTTGGGCAGGGCTGAGACAACAGACAAAGCCTTCCTTTACCGTCATTCTAATTGACTTTATCTCTTGCATAATTTTTTGTGTCCTTTCTTTCAAATACATGCCTGCACAGCCCATGTAGGCCGTCAGCCTTGACATCTAGTCCGTGCATTTCACCTTTTGAGCTACTCAGACTTGAAAATTTGGAAGCTGCAACACTCTAGTGTACAACCCCTTGCATGGGGGACGGCTGTATACTAGAGTGTACAACTCTAATATACAAATGGAATTACCCGAAAAATTTCAACATGCTGGGAGTACAATTTCCTGTCTCTTTCTTTGGTTTCTTACAGTCTCCACCATATGGAAGTGTATTCAAATGTATCTTATAAAAGAAATATTTTAAGTACGTTATTAAATATTACTCGCATAATGTCATGCAGTAAGCATCAGCCTGGCCGGCAATAGCGACTCTACAAGATAGACATTAATCAAACTAAACTTGCATTTTCTTGAATAGAAAATAGAAAGCAGCCATATGATTGCATAATTATTTATTACAATTTGCAACTTTTATATTGTTGAAAGGTTTGATTTCATAAAAAGGCCATGGCTTTGTGCACTCGCGTGTTATTAACATTAATATAAGTTTCAAATTAATTATTCTGCTGGTGCAGACTTTTCTATTCAAGTTTCCCATTCTCCTCCTTATATTTCAATAGGTTGGGTTTTTTCATTCCCCGATTCTCCAACAATGGCTGTCCTAGGATTGCGCTTTATTGTGCTTATATTTTTTATCAGCTTTGTTCAATGTCGAATGCTAAGACTCAATTCTTCCGATGATTTGATTTCAGATGGAATTGATCATCTTGACAAGCAATCTTCTTTTCATAGTGCAAATGTTTCTATTGCCTCTGCAAAGACTTGCCAGCACCAATATGGCTTCCTACCCTGTGCAGAAAATGCCGGAGGCTACATTTTTGAAATAGTGATCTATCAAGGTCTACTTAGTTTTGGAGAAAAACAGCTGAGCACAGGGACAAAGTTCCTATTTAATATTCTTGGTACTGGCAGAACTGTGGGCATTATTTTCCGATTCCTGGTGGGATTACCAGCAATGTTGATGATGATTGGTATAGTTCACTTCCTGATCACTTGTTTCACCTTTCTTGTTCATTAACTCTTTGGCAACAATTTCAATGTTCGTATTGAGACTGTGGTTAAAAATGATAGGAATATTAATTTTTTGGATGTTTTTTTATATTCATGCCTTTGAACAAAGTACGTTTTTTCCCCACTTGCAGTATCTGGAATTCTCAGTAGCAAAGACGATGCTCAATCTACAGTGTCACTTGGAGTTGGTATTTATGCTGGAATCACTGTCTTTACTCTTACGCTGCAGTGGGGTATATGCTTAATTTTTGGCAGGAGAAAGTCGCAAAAGGAGTCGATATCTGGTCATACTGAAGAAGCTTCAACTACGTCAACTTGTTTGCTAGCGAAAGAAGTAGTCTCCGATTTAAAGGGTCTAACTCTTTCGCATAAGTCATTTGAGCTTTATATTTGTGTATAAGAGCTGACGATTCTTTATTAACTGTAGATACCGGTGTTAAAATCGACAAAGAGACTCGTTATACAGCTGGGATTATGCTTCTGTCTTTGATTCCTTACATTATAGTGCAACTAGCCGATATCTTCAAAACAATGTTTGGAAGCCACGTAGTTATTTTGATAGCACTCATTGTATCATCCGCATCGCTGCTGTTATATTTTGCCTACCAGGTGGCACAATTGATACATTGCTAACCTGTTTGCCTGGTTTGATATATAATTAAATAATATTTTTAATTTTCTAATTCATTTTTCAGGTTATGAATCCTTGGATTCATCAAAGAAGCTTAGACTATTCAAAGTATGAGCTACTAAGAACAGGTTTTCTGCAGCACATGCAACAACATGGAGAGCTCATCGATGAAGATGGAAAACTCAACCTTCCTGTCATCAGAAAGTAACTTTTGAAAAATATTATTTGTGAATTAGTTCTATATGTTTATCAAATTCAATGCTAATTCTATGTACTGGATTTTGCAGTTTATTTTCTGAAACAGATAAAGATGCAAACAAATCTATTACGAAGGGAGAAATGGAAAGGTTGATGCTTGAAATGATCAAGACAGGGGAAGTGAATGTTGACAAACAATTTGCTGTTACTGAAGTGATGAAAGTATTTGATTCTAACCATGATGAGAAAATCAACTATCAAGAATTCGTCAATGGTTGCACAAAATGGATAACTGAAACCAAACGGTTGACCAAAAGTGGCAATTCATTTTCAAGAGAGATTACTCGCGAGGCAAGAACCTCTTCATTGCAATTTTATATTTCTTGGTGCTAACACAAGAAACATTCTCTATTTGTCATGAATAAATTTATATATTTTTAGCAAATTGAATCTTTTATATTTATTGATTTGAGTTGTTGTGCGGACCTTCCAGCTCATTAGTCAGAAGAATGAAAATAATCCAGAGGAGATTGATAGAGTAATGTCGAAAATTTTAATGCATGCTGAAACCAGATTACTTCAAGCAGAATCACTCATGACAGAGGATGGAAACCCGAATATAGATGGAATAAAGAAGTAAATAATTTCTTACTTTACCTGTTTGTGTGTTCTTTTGTTCGTCTTACGTAATTTCTATGCTGGCAGTATTTCCTCACAATCTTACTTTTCTGGCAGTATATTCAAGCAATTTGACTTGGACAATAACAACGTGCTATCAAAACCTGAACTAGAGCAATTAATCCGTACAGTCAAATTCGGAGAATTTCAGCCGAATTATGAGGATGTCGTAAAGGAGTTGTTTAACGACTTTGATAAAGATGGCAATAACACAATTAATGAACCAGAATTCGTCGATGGACTAAAAAAATGGGTTGATAAAGCCATCCATGCTGCTAATTCCTCGGACAAGGCAAACATTATTGATGAATATGACAAGGTAAGTATTACAGATCCTATCCATGAAACTTTTATTCTTCAGGCGGTTCCCTTTTTCCAATTACAAAATCATGTCTTTCCTTTTTTAACCTTTGAAATGCAGATTGTGGAGAAAAAAATTGTACATGGAAAGTCATTAGTATGGACTATTATCAAATCTGTATTACAAGTGTTGCTGGGTATTGTTATATTGACCTGCACAGGAGGACCTCTCATTGTCAGTATCCTACAGTTATCGAATTCCATGAATGTACCTTCTTTCGGCATCTCGTTTGTGATAGTGCCGTTAGCCATGAATGCACGAGCGGCAATAGCAGCAATCTCAACGGCCAGTCACAAGAGTGAAAGGGCTGTTTCTTTAACATTTTCCGAGGTATGTCTTCATCTCCATTGAACAAGCCCATCACATTTATTTATTTAAATTTAGTTTTCAACACGCCCCTCATGCGTGCTCGATCACTTATTTGATTGATTTGACTTGCAGATTTATGGTGGAGTTGTAATGAGTAACATCTCAAATTTGACAACACTGTTAGCAATTGTGTATGCGAAGGATTTGACCTGGAATTATTCAGCTGAAGTTCTAACAGTTTTGGTCGTTTGCGCAATAGTAGGGATTCTGGCATACTCGTGCACAACTTATCCTCTTTGGACTTGCTTATTAGTGTTTTTCCTCTATCCATTCTCCTTCGGTTTGCTTTATTATGCTCAATTTGTTTTGCATTGGAATTAACCCACTTACTTTATTTGGGTTTCTTCCCTCTCCGTCAAAATAAACATGTTCATTGGCAAGCCTCTATTACTATTGTAAGGTGAAAAAAAAATGACAAAGGAACACAAGAATGAATTTCTCAATTTGGAGAAATTCAATGTCTTTGATTCAATTACAATTTGTTACGTCAAAACACCATAAGTGTTTGTAAGATCGCGAGCTATTCAAAACAGAAATAAAGTTTCAGAAAAGAAATCAAACACAACGATATGTTTTTGCCCTCAAAAGAGAGCATGTTCAGCTTTCGCTTAGTCACCCGTTGAGCATCCCCAAAGGGAGATATAGCTCAAGATTTCCCTAAGAAAATCACCAAGAATTAGTACAGATGTACGAAGGAACCAAGTTTCTTCGATATTCCTTTCGCCTCCTTTAAAAACTAACTACAAGACTCTCAATCACTCACAGATCGTACACAACAATCTAAAATATCACAAAGTATACAGATTGAGAAGATCACGAAGAACATTTTCAGTATTCAAAGTAAAAAACCGAAACCCTAGTCTCTTACTCAGAGAAGATGGAAGAGGCGAAAGGACAGAATGATCGAAGGATCCAGAATGAGAGTCAAAATCAAGATAAATATCTGATCAGTCAACTACCACATCCAAGGGTTGGGATTAAGCCACGTTGACGGCAGATCCCCTCCCATAAGAGGCATAAAATCGCATTTCACTAAGGCACGTTTTTATCAACCCGAAAACGATAATGGTCCAAGTCCATTTGGTGGGTTTCCTTTTTGTTTTGGCCCATCAAGGAATAGTGAAGCACCCCATTATTACTAACAACGTCCACCTTGCTGAACTATTTCTTGACTTTAATTAGTGAATCTCAAGTTTCATCTCACATTTTGATTCATTTGCTCTCAGTACCTGCAAAAACAAAGAAAATATTAGTTCAAAAAATTTCAATATAAACACTTGAAGTTTACAATGTTACACCTTCATGTAATATTCAAAATCTTCAAGCAATTTTTGAATTTATTCAGGGGTAACACTTTGGTTCCTAAATCTGATGAGTTGAATTCTATAGGAACTTTAACCAATTCAATCAAACCCTTTTCTACCACATTTCTCACAAAGTGAAATTTTATATCTATATGTTTAGTCCTATCGTGGTATACAGGATTTTTGCTCAGGTGTGTGGCACTTTGGTTATCAGTATAAATCTTAACAGTATTATTTCCAAAACCCATTTCATTTAATAAACCCCTAAGCCAAAGACTTTCTTTTACTGCATCACATGCAGCAATATATTCAACTTCTGTAGAAGAAAGTGCAACTAATTTTTGCAGTTGTGATTTCCAACTAATGCAACCATCACACAAAGTGAAAACATATAAAGATGTTGATCTTCTTCTATCTAAATCACCAGTAAAGTCAGAATCTGTGTAACCTTTTAACACTACTCCTTCATTGCTTCTTTTAAACATTAAACCCAAATCAGAATTTCCCTTTAAGTATCTTATCATCCACTTCATGGCTAACTAGTGTGTTTCATCTAGATTTGACATAAACCTACTCAAGGTACTAATGCCATGAGCTAAGTCAGGTCTGGTACAGACCATAAGGTACATTATTGATCCTACAGCATTAGAATACTGAATCTTTTCCATTCTTATAAATTCATCATTTGTTTTAGGTGAATTTTCACTTGACAGTTTAAAATGATTAGCAAGGGGTAAGGTAACAGGTTTACATTCAAACATTGCAAACTTTTCAAGTATTTTCTTCACATAAGTGCCTTGTTTCAACAATAACATGCAATTATTCCTATCTCTTTCTATTTCCATTCCAAAAATCCTTTTTGCTTGTCCTAAGTCTTTCATTTCAAATTCAGATTTTAATTTTGATTTAATGAAATTGATTTCAGATCTATCATGACAAGCAAGCAACATGTCATCAACATATAATAACAGATAAATGGATTCAGGTCCACCTGAACCTTTATAGAAAAAACAGGAATCATAATTGCTTTTGACAAAACCCAAAGTCTGCACATAGGAGTTAAATTTTATATACCATTGCCTGGGAGCCTATTTTAGTCCATACATGGACTTCTTCAACAAACAAACCTTGTTGATCTTTGACTTTACTTCAAATCCCGGAGGTTGATTCATGTATATGGTTTCATTTAGATCTCCATTAAGAAAAGCAGTTTTAACATCCAGTTGATCTAATTCCCAATCAAAATGAGCAGTTAGTGCCAACACTATTCTTATAGATGTATATTTTGCCACTGGGGAAAAAATTTCATTGTAATCTACCCCCTCCTTTTGAGTAAAACCCTTGGCCACTAATCTGGCCTTGTATCTTTTATCTTGTAAGTTAGAGTCTCCTTGTTTAATTTTAAAAATCCACTTGTAGTCAATTACCTTTTGGTTCTTAGGCCTTTCAACCAATAACCAAGTTTTATTTTTGATGAGGGAGTTCATTTCTTCATTCATGGCCTCTTTCCAGAACTTAGAATCTGGACATTTATTTGCTTCATCAAATGAAGAAGGTTTAGAATTTAATAAGTCCAGACCAGAGAAGAAGGTAACAAATTCCTCATTATTAAATCTGATTGAAGGTCTTATGTTTCTCCTTTCTCTATCCTTGGTTAACTGATAATCTGCAAGTGTGGGATCTGAAGACTCCTCCTCAGTTTCAGTGTCATTTTGATCAAGGGTTTCCTCAGACTGAGAGGTCTCCACCTCAGTTAGACCATCTGGATTTTCAAATTCATCATTTTTGTTTTCCAGGATGGTTTCTTTTATTTGTGCAGATTCTGAAGTTTTAAGATCGGTTGATTTCGCACAAGGCATGTCATTTTCATTGAAAATGACATTTCTACTAATTATGACTTTAAAATCATTTTGCTCTCTAACCCACAGTTTATACCCTTTTGTTTCCTCTCCATAACCTAGAAAAACACACTTTAAGGACCTGGGTTCTAGTTTTTCTTCACTCTGATGTGAATAAGCAGTGCACCCAAAAACTTTTAGTTTACTATAATCAGGAATTTTTCCTGACCATATCTTTTCAGGGACTTGAAAATCAATAGCACTTGATGGACTTCTATTTATTAGATAAGTTGCTGTTTTTAGGGCCTCTCCCCAAAAGAACTTAGGAAGACCAGAACTGTACAACATACATCTCACCTTTTCCAATAAGTATTTATTCATTCTCTCAGCAACACCATTTTGCTGAGGAGTGTATGTTACAGTTCTGTGTCTTAAGATTCCATTATCTTTACAAAACAGGTCAAATTCAGAGTTGCAAAACTCAAGACCATTATCAGTCCTTAAAACCTTGATTTTCTTATTTGTTTGGTTTTCAATCATTAATTTCCAATGTTTAAAGGTTTGAAAAGTATCAGATTCATCTCTGCAGGCAACAGCTGCAGATCCCTCAGAGTTAGGCTTATCTTTCATATCTGAGATTTTCTTGAAGCAATCTTTTATTACATGGCCACTTTTACCACAGTAATAACATTTCCTGATCTGGTTTTTAGTCTTCCATTGATTCTTATTCTTTTCTTTAAATCTGGAAAATTGAGGTTTCCCTTTCTTATTAGAGTTTTGATTTAAGGGTTATTGTTTCTTATTTTGATTATGTCTCTCCTTTATGAATAACCCTTCACCATACCTAGAGTTTTTAGACTCAGATTTTATTTCAAGTTCTCTGTTTCTCAAGGCTGAAGTTATTTTATCAATAGTAAGTTCCTGCCCCCCATACTCTAATGCATTTCTAATGTATCTATATTTATCACTTAGTGAATTTAACAACGCCACAGCTTGTTGGTCATTAGAAATTTCTTCTTCACAATTTGTTAAGTCCTGAATCAATTTTGTGAATCTGTCAAGATTTTCTTCCAGATTTGAGGTTAGGTCAAATCTGAAATTGTAAAATTGCCTTAGAAGGTAGCATTTATTAGGCATGGTTCTAGTTAGAGATAATGTACCTAACTTAGTCCAGAGAGCCTGAGCAGATGTTGTCTCTCCAACTTTCCTAATTACATTATCAGACAAGTGCAAGAAAATTGTGCTCCATGCAGTGTCATCTAATTCCTGTCTCCTATAGGCACTAGTTTCTGCAAGCCAATTTCCATCAATGGCTGCAGCACATCTCTGCTGCAGCAATAGTGCTCTCAGTTTTTGGCGCCAAAGACTGAAGTCTCCAGAACCATTCCATCTCTCAACTTCAAATTTTTGAGACGTGGACATGATGACAGATTATGTACACAATCAAAAAATTTATACAGCACACAGAGTATATTGATTCAAATATCTTATTGAATGAACAAAAGTGACAGAATGAATGAGGCAGAAAATTATAATTGCATCTACTTATCATGCAATAAACAGTTCAATTCAGAGAGCCAAAAGAAAGAATCTAAGAGGGGTCTAAGGGGTGAAAATCCTTACAACCCACTACTTCCTCAGATTCCCAGATCCTCGTAGAGGATCTTGGACAAAGGTAAGCAGTGGAGGATTAATTACCTTAATGACCAGCACTAAACAGATTACAAATACAATTTAATAGAAGGGGGTTTTTCAAAAAATGCCAGAGTCTGAGAAACACAATGTTTCAGAATAAAGAGAACAAAGAGTAAGTGACAGAACCAGAACAAGGAGGAAAATGTAGGTTTAAGAAGCTAACGAGTCACCAGAACTCAGTAGTGAATCAGGAACTCACCACAACCCGAACCGAGTCAACTCAACTTCGCTACAACTCAGTATAGAAACAATAGATCAAACAGGGTTAGAACCGAGTTACAATGAGTTAATAACGAGTTAAAAGTGAGTCAAAAGAAAATTAAAAAATTCAGCTTTCAAGAACAGCAAAAAGACGATTTTTCAGAAAATCAGATCTGTGACCCCAAGAACCATTTAATAAAAAATTGTTCGAAAAAATTTCTTTTTTTAAAAAAAAATTGTGGCTCTGATACCACTTGTTACGTCAAAACACACTAAGTGTTTGTAAGATCGCGAGATATTCAAAACAGAAATAAAGTTTTAGAAAAGAAATCGAACACAACGTTATGTTTTTCCCTCAAAAGAGAGCCCGGATGTTCAGCTTTCGCTTAGTCACCCTTTGAGCATCCCCAAAGGGAGATATAGCTCAAGATTTCACTAAGAAAATCACCAAGAATTAGTATAGATGTACGAAGGAACCAAGTTCCTTCGATATTCCTTTCGCCTCCTTTAAAAACTAACTACAAGACTCTCAATCACTCACAGATCGTACACAACAATCTAAAATATCACAAAGTATACAGATTGAGAAGATCATGAAGAACATTTTCAGTATTCAAAGTAAAAAACCGAAACCCTAGTCTCTCACTCAGAGAAGATGGAAGAGGCGAAAGGACAGAATGATCGAAGGATCCAGAATGAGAGCCAAAATCAAGATAAATATTTGATCAGTCAACTACCACATCCAAGGGTTGGGATTAAGCCACGTTGACGGCAGATCCCCTCCCATAAGGGGCATAAAATCGCATTTCACTAAGGCACGTTTTTATCAACCCGAAAACGATAATGGTCCAAGTCCATTTGGTGGGTTTCCTTTTGGTTTTGGCCCATCTAGGAATAGTGAAGCACCCCATTATTACTAACAAAATTCAACTCCCTTGCAATGAAAGTTGGATTGGTTGTTAAACACTTCAACATGAAGTTCAACTGGCAAGAAGATGAAAACTCAAAGTCAACAAAATTTTCAAGAAAATTAAAAGGGAACATAACAAACAAAAATTAAAGATGGTTGTTCTGAAGTTGTAGTCGTGACTTTTTGATGATCTTCTGCAATCAAGAAATTTGTGCAAATGTGAACAGGAGACTTGTAAAATTTGATCATCTTCCCAGAGTGAGTGAAGATTTGTGACATTTGTCCTCGAATCATACGAGGTCTCTTCAACTGGTCTCCCGTAATGTCAGAAAATTACTAGACGAGTTGACCAAAAAAGATAAAAATGCTCAAACTCATCAAACAAATGTCACGACCACCTAACACATGCATAACCAACTGGACACAGAATCACCGATCCATGTAAAAAGTTGTTGGAATCAGTAATATCATTTCTGCCCCTCATAAACTACCTTTTGCGGAATGAACAAGCATAGCGGGACTTGAGGAGAAGTCCAAGAGGCCATCGCGTCAGGTCGAGCTCTTTAGGGAGCCCAAAAAATGAATTATTTATTATTATTATTATTTTTTAAAAATCCCACTAAGTACATTTAAAACCTCCAATAATTGTTGTGTAGGGCCACCAATCTCCAACCGTTTTACAGGCTCAATTTTCAAAATCCAAATCAACACCACAAATCCAACGATCCAAGAACACCGCTAAGTTTTCACCTATGGTTGCTAGCTATTAACTCACTTAGAGAAAACCATAAACGAGATGCAAAACCACCAAGAAAGTAACCACAAAGACACGGTGGAATAGAGGCAGAAAGACAGGAGACAAGAAGCACAAATGATGCCCAAGGAGAAAGACAAGTCTCACCCAAATCAACACCACAAATCCAACGATCCAAGAACACCGCTAAGTTTTCACCTATGGTTGCTAGCTATTAACTCACTTAGAGAACACCATAAACGAGATGCAAAACCACCAAGAAAGTAACCACAAAGACACGGTGGAATAGAGGCAGAAAGACAGGAGACAAGAAGCACAAATGATGCCCAAGGAGAAAGACAAGTCTCATGAGGCCAAGAGTAAACAAGAATATATAGGTAGTCAATTGCCCAACAAGGTAAGCTCATTAGGTTTAGTTAATGGGTCATGAGCCCAATGGAGGTTAATGGGATTGTAGAATGGGCCTCTAGTAATACTAGCCATCCAAGTAGGTGGATAATCGGCCCATGAGCAACTCAACTTAATTGGTTGCTTCAAATGGTCCAATTGATTTCTTGAGTCGGATTGTTCTAATTTGAGTGTGATATATTGTTCAGTTATATGGTCAAAGCCGACTGATAGCTAATTCGAATTTACATCATCATCCGATAAGTCTTCGAAAACAATTTGTCCAACAATCTCCACCTTGGTGTCAAAATACCTACAAGGAAAAAATCTCCCATCAGTGACACCTCTAATAGGGAATCAATAAAACTGGAAATCATTTACTTGTATCAATATTTAGAAGATCCTTGCAACTTCTAAACTTTACCTGTGGCAACACCTTTGTGTCCATGTCTGATGGATTGTACTGTGTATGTATTTTTTCAAGTCTTACCACTTCTTGTGATACGATAACTCTAATGAAATGTTGCCTAACTGCAATGTGCTTAGTGCTTTCGTGAAAGACAGAATTTTTAAATAATTGTATAGAAGACTGACTATCGGATTAGACTACCACATAATCATTCAAGACACACAGTTCATGGAGTAGACTTCTAAGCTGTAGAGCCTCTTTAATGGCTTCAGTGGTAGAAATATATTGACTCTGTCATGGACGGTGCGACAAGGTATTGTAATGTGATTTCTAACTAACACAGGAATTTGATAAGGTAAACACATAGGAGGAAGTTGATTTTCTACATCTCTATCTCCCGCATAGTCCGCATTTACAAAACCCTTCAATTTCACTCCTTTACTAGCACCAAACTTTAGATCTACATCACTAATACCCTTCATGTACCTTGGTAACCACTTTAGAGCTTCCCAATTTTTAAGACATGTATCTACTGAGAGTACTTACAGCGAAAGTTAAATTCGGTCTAATGCAAACCATCAAATACATTATGTAGCCGATCACATTAGAATACAGAACTCTACTCATGTATTCTACTTCACGTTCATTGCAAGGAGCTTGATTTTTAAATAATGCAAAGTGATTAGCTAGAAGCAATATGACATGTTTGCAATCATTTATATCAAATCTCTTCAACACCCTAGAAGTATAAGGAGACTAATGTAGAAACAAAGTAGAATTTGAACTATCTCTTTTGATTTCCATGCCTAGGATTTTCTTAGCTTTACCTAGGTTTTTCATGTCAAATTCGCAACTTAACTTTGTTTTTATGTTAATTATTCACTTAGGTGATGAACCAATCAAGAGCATGTCATCCACATAGAGCCACAAAAACAAATAATTATTTTCAGCATCATTGTGTTGAAAGTATAGACAATGATTAAATTTACTTCTTTGGAACCCTATAGTGAGTACAAAGGAATCAAATCTTTTATATCATTGTTTAAGTGACTGTTTCAAGCCGTACAAGGACCTTTTAAGAAAACAAAAATGATCAGGTTTTAATTTGCCCTTAAAACCTTTTGGTTGATTTATAAAGATTTGTTCGTCAAGCTCAATGTGTAAAAAGTAGTTTTTACATCAAATTGTTCAGGTTCCCAATCAAAATGCACAACCAATGCAAGCATGACCCTAATAGTAGTGTACTTAATAACTGGTAAGAAAATCTCATTATAATCAACACTTTCCTTCTGTGTGTAGCCGTAAGCTACCAACCTAGCCTTAAATCTTAAGGGTTCCGAGCTACTAGTACTTTCTTTAACCTTAAAGACCAACTTGCAATCAACGGTTGATTTATTCTTAGGCCTAGGTACTAGCTCCCAAGTCTGATTTTTCTCTAGAGAAATTATCTCCTCATCTATTATCTTGAACCACTCTTTAGATTGTTCACTCTCCATCGTCTCGTTAAAGGTTTTTATCCCTCTATCAACTAGTTCTTTATAACTAGCGTGACCGAAAGCTAACTCAGATTCATATCCGAAAATCTCCTAGGTTCTCTTGTTTGTCTTCTCTCTCTATCCTAAGCTAAATTCTAGTTTGCTAAGGGATTTTTTTCCTTAGGATGCTCTTCTATCACTATTTCATCTCTATTCTCCCCTCAGGTTCCTGAACTCGAGTCTCCACCTCATTTGGAGTACTAAGGTACATGTGCTAAGTTTTCCTAACTCCATCTTACACCGATCTCTATCTTCACCTGGTTCTATTTCACTCACAGGGTTAGTTTCATTTTTAAGGCAAGGCAGCTCATCCTCGTTAAACTGACATCTCTACTCACGATGATCTTAACCACCTTTTGGTTTCTATAACATAATTTGTATCCATTAACACCCTCAGGGTATCCTAGAAAGACACACTTTCTAGTCTAAGTTTAAGCTTTCTCTTACTCTGATGAAAAAACACAGCACAGCCAAAGGTTCTAAGTATAGAATACTCACTCAATTTACCAGACCAACTTTCATGAGAAATATCGCCATTTAAAGCAGCGGATGGAGTCAAATTAATCAAATAATAAGCAGGCATAACAGTTTTACCCCAAAATAATTTTTGAGACACCAGAACTTAACATCATGCAACGCACTTTATCAAGTATGGTTCTATTCATCATTTTCGCTACCTGTTTTGCTGGGGAGTGCAAGGAACGATCTTATGCCTCATTTTCTTTACACATGCTGTCAAATTCGGTGTTACAAAACTTTAGGCCATTATTTGTTCTAAAAATTTAATCATTTTGTCAGTTTAATTTTCTACTTGTCTTTTCCAATTATTAAAGTTGTGAAAAGTATTGGATTTATCCTTTAAAAGATAAACCCACACTTTTCTCCTGTAGTCATCAATAATAGAGAAGAAATACCTATTCCCACCCATGGTGTGATTACTAACAAGACTCCACAGATTAGAATGCACATATTCAAGCATGCCTTTAACTTTATGAACACTAGTGGATAAAGATGTTCTATAATGGTTACCAAGCATATAGTGATCAATGAATGACAAATCAGACACGAAGTCGTTACCAAATGCACATTTTTCATTAAGAAGTTTAAGTCCCTTAATGCTTTCGTGCAAGCCTATTATGCAATATGTGTGTGTGATCAACCATGGCAGAAAAGATAGAGGAGTTTAATCCTCTAATTACTTCTCCAATAGTGATATAAATGTCATTTTCTTATTTTCCTTAATAGAAACTAATGCACCATTAATCATCTTTAACATTTCATTTCCAATTTTACCGGTAAAGTCATCTTTTTCAACTTATCCTATTGAAATCAAGTTTTGGAATATAGCTAACGTCTTTCAAGGTGTACACTAAGCAAGTGTCAAATTTTATATTAATATCTCCAATTCCAGCAATAGTGTAGGCAAAGTTATCACACAGTACAACATGCCTAAACCAATTCTTTTCAGATGTCACATGAAAAGATGCACTTGAATCAATTATCCACTCATGCATGCAAGAATTAGTAGTTTAATTTAGTTCAGCAATAAAAGGAACATGACTTGTAATCATATAAGCCTCAATGCCATCAACATCGAAAGCAGAAAACAATACATTAACCTCATCTCTCACCTTAACCTTTTGCTTACCCTTCTCCTTATAACAATCTTTTATAGAATGCAATGTGTTCCTACAGCCATAGTATTTCCTAACCTTCGTTCTAGACATTGATCTAGACATACCCTTGTTCTTTTTCTTCCATACATTACTACTTACTACTTGACTCACCACTACTTTGGTATTCATCATGACTGTTTTGCCTAAGCTGAGTTCTACCCCGTATCATATATAACTCATAGTTTTTCTTATTATGTTTTTAGCTTAATTTTCATCTCTTTACTTCTAAGAGAGTCTATGACAATTTTAGGCATTAAAGTATTATTGTCATACTTAATTGCATTTTTAACTTCCTTATACGAGTCAGACATAGAATTATGGCCTTATAGATTTCAAACACATCCTCCTCACAGTTAACAATATCTTGCAATAATTTGTTAAAGACATCTAAATTGTCATTGAGATCTTTTCAATGATCCATTTTTAAAGCTAAAGAAACGTTCAAGTAAGTAAAGCTTGCTTGAGATAGATTTGAGCAAATATAGATCTTCCAGTTTTTTTCAAAATTCTTTGGTGATTTTCAGTTTACACACCTTTCTTAAAACAGCGTCAGACAAGTATAAAATGATTGAAGTATAAGCAAACTCATAGATTTCTTCTTTTTGTTCTTTTGAAAAATCAGTAGGAAAATTGCCTTCAATGACTTTTGAAACTTTTTGTTGGACCAAAATACCCTTCATTTTTTGTTGTCAGATTGAAAAATCACATTTTCCGTTAAAAATCCCCAAATCGAAGTTGTAAGTTGTCATTTTCACAAATTAACCAAAAATGCACAAAACACAATTAAACCACACAAAGTTGTCCTGGGGTCATAGATAATATATTTCGTTCTAAATTCTCAGGGTTTCGTAAGACTCGTGGTCTTAAATTAAAGGAATGTTCGAACAGGTAAGGTCTCAATATTTTAGTGGAATTGATAATGCAACGAAAATGAGAATGCAACAAAATAGATATGTTCAATAGAAAACAAGTATCACAACAATTATAGTACAAAGAGTGATACATAGATTTAACAAAAGTAAATACTCAATCAAAACAATTAAGAGCAAGTAATCCTAATTGCTAGCACAAGCAATGTTATCCCTTCACGATAACCACAACCCTACTGTCACCCCACACGATGAAGTGCTAATACTCGAAATTAAACGGGTTAAGCCAATTTATCAGAGCAGACCTCCGAGTCAGTAAAGTCGAAAGATGCAATTTGCTATTTTAAGGCCACCACTATTCGCCATAAAAATACAGTAAATATACCAGTACCAATCAGCTATAAATGCAGATTGTTATCCAGAGGCAAAATCGTCCAAATTTTTTGTGTAACCTAAAACACTAAACAAACAATATCAGTATGTTTAGGAGATTAAAATAAGTATTCTGCCTAAAGAGCTCGTCAAAAAACCACCACACGCACCACTGTCTCCCCCATGCACCCTACCACGGAGGCACCTAGGTCTACGGTTATGGGTTTGACCTCCGTTCTTCCAACGGAGGTCGCATTTGGCTAGAAAAAGGAGAATTTCAACTTTGGGTTTAATGAAAATTGCACCTCTCCAGTAACTTTTCTACCACCTAGACTCTAATACCAGTTGTAGAGTCACCAATCTCCAACCACTAGGGTTTTATAGGCCCAGTTTTCAAAATCCAAATCAACACTACGAATCCAACGACCTAAGAATACCACTAAGTTTCCACCTACGGTTGCTAGCTATTAACTCCACTTAGAGGACACCACAAAGGAGAAACAAAACCACTAAGAAAGTAACCACAAAGGCTTGGTAGAATAGAGGCAAAAAGACAGCAGAGAAGAAACATGAATGATGCCCAAGAAGAAAGACAAGTCTCGTGAGGCCAAGAGTAAAACAAGAATATATAAGTAGTCAATTGCCCAACAAGGTAAGTCCATCGGGTTTAGTTGATAAGTCATGAGCCCAATGGAGGTTAATGGGATTGTAGAATGGGCCTCTAGTAATACTAGCCATCTAAGTAGGTGGATAATTGGCTCATGAGCAACTCAACTGGTTGCTTCAAATGGTCTAATTGACTTCTTGGGTTGGGTCATTCTAATTTGGGGGTTGATATATCGTTCAATCATACAGTCAAAGCTAACTAATAATTAAACTGGAGTTACATCATCATCTGAGAGGTCATTTGACAACAATTTGTCCAACATGTCCCACTAAATCAAAATCTAGGCCTTCTCCTAAATTCTTAACTTCTACAAAATCCAACCCGTTTATACTCATTCACTTTTGCTCCATACAATAAGGCTTCTTCAACAACGATATCATGAATCCTTTAACAATACTATATACATTTGAAGTTATATTGCTTGATTTTTTATTTTTTAATTTTTTTTGTTGATTTCAACATTCTATTTTGTTTATATTTCTTTTATATATGATTTGCATAAAAGAATAATTGTTTGTAAGTATATCTTGATTTTTATTAGTTTATGATGACTTTTATAGATGTCATGGTTTTTAGATTAATCGGTTTTTATGAAACAAAACTTTTTCATGGATTTCTATTGGTTTTGCATTGTGTTCATGCTTTCTTTATTTATTTAATTTTTTTGCCCATTTGGAAAACTCTATATTTTATGATCAAGTAAAAAACAGAGAGCCATTGAGGGTTGAGAGTTTTGGGAAATTATATATTGTTTTGTTGTTCATATAAGTATTTTCAATAATAAGATTGTTGTGGGATTATTTGCTTTACTTCGTTGAATTCGCATTGCTCCGTTATTTGTTCTTTGTTTTGATGCCAAGCGTGAGTGTGGTGGATTTGGGGGTACTACAAGTTTTGGATTAGAAATACTCATTTCATTGTGTAATAAAAGTGGGGATGTGCATCAATATTACTGTCGATTTAAGTGTATTCTATACCCTTTTCTTTGGATCAAAATTTTCACCTGTTTTCTGAACATGCTGCACACATTTTGGTTTCTTCTTTTTTTTTTTTTTTATATTGATGGAATATTAGATCTACCTTTCAACGTAAGTTATGCAAACATCTCCACAAAACTTGGATAGTTTCAGCCCAATCACATAAAATAGGAGGCGTGGGTGAAATTTTAATATGGTTTTCTTTTAGTGATTTCTATAAAACTTGATGATGGCATATATGGATTCAACTTCCTTTGGTTTATGACTTATAAGGGTTCCATGAATATAGTACTTTCCACTGATTAATACATTATTATGTATTAATTTATGTTATCATTCTTATGAAGTTACTTATAGCTGAACAATTCGACTATTCAAAATTAATTGATTTTTTGTCTCTAAAATCGCAAGACGAGTTGTATTTAAGTTATCATTTAAAACATTATAATATAAATATTTTGAATATTTATCTCATTTTATTTGTTGTTTTATTGTTGATTTTAACTTAACAAATTTAATATTATAAAACTCTTATAAATGAAAAATAAAAAATTGATTGCTAACTATGATTTAGGAGCCCAAATTCTGAAATTCGTCTCAGGTCCTCTGAAACACAAGTACGGTCCTCTAAATAAGCTTTGAAAGAAACTTGAATCAGTGTAGGTGCATAGCAAGAGACCCTTTTAAGGAAAGTTCCACATTCATTGTCCAATTTA
Organism: Olea europaea var. sylvestris; assembly: GCF_002742605.1. Classification (NCBI taxonomy): domain Eukaryota; kingdom Viridiplantae; phylum Streptophyta; class Magnoliopsida; order Lamiales; family Oleaceae; genus Olea; species Olea europaea. The sequence goes on along the minus strand of NC_036257.1, from coordinate 7,359,587 downwards.
GTAGATCAACCCCTTGAGTGGCAATTTGTGGGGCCTTCTCTGCTAAAATGGTAGCCACATGAGTGTTCATAGAACCTTCACGACAATGAAAGAAGACAATTGGTTAGATCAACTTCAGCTAAACATCTAGTAATCCCTTCATCACTACTATTTGAAATGAAATCAGTTGTCGTTATATCTGCAGGAAAATTTGGCTTTGGGTCATCGACAGCACCAGCAGCTACATGAAGTCTGATGAGCCTAATGACAGCTTCCTCTTTCCCATTATATGAAGCCTACTGAAGAGATTTCCTTCCTCACCTATCTCTAAAATTAATACTAACTTCGACAACAATTTTAGGATGTAAAGCCTACTCATAACCAAGGGTGAACATCAAGTGAATGTACCATTGGCCTTCACCATCCAAAATTTGCATTCCTTTAGCTCCTTCATGTGTTTTACATCCTAGCCACTCATAAAGTTTATCTTTGAAACAATTTTGAATCAATGTATCCCTGAAGATTACATGATTAGTTTTAATAAGGGCAACAATTTCCTCGAAATTCCTACTTGGTGACTCATTGCCGCCAATCAATGCATATATTTTAGCCTTCACCTTATATATGTCACATACCGGAGAAGAGCAATCCAACCATTTCCTTTCCATAACTAAATATAGCATTTTTGCAAGCCTTATTTGCACAAGTACTTATTTTGGTCGAATTTCAATAGCAAAGGATAATGCTCTTCCAGATGAATTTTCCCATAATTTTAACTCCCTCACCTCTCTACATACTAACATGTTGCTGTAAGTAATAGAGAAGGGATGTTGAGAAATCGGGAAAAGAACATGGCATCTATCACATTGTCAACTAGAACTTCAATGGAGACTTCAATTGAGTTAATTAAATGATTCATTATCAATATTTATATCTGGTCATTACTTGTTCACTCAAAAATAAAATATTACTGATTTAAAGGTATCATCTTAGTTCCCATATCAGATGAATTATACAAAGTAGGTATCTTATTAATTTTCAGCAACCCTTTTGAAATAATATCCCTTAGAAAATGGTATTTTACGTCAACATGTTTAGTTCTATCATGGAACATGGGATTCTTACTCAAATGGATTGCACTTTGGTTGTCAGAATACAGTATTGGATTAGTGTCTACAAAACCAAGTTCATTCAACAAACCATGCAGCCATATGCCTTCTTTAATGGCATCAATGGCTGCAATATATTCAGCCTCGGTGGAAGATAGAGCAACAATTTTTTATAACTGAGATTTTCAACTTATCACAGTACCACACAAAGTGTAAAAATAAGATGAAGTTGATTTTCTATTGTCTCTATTTCCAGCAAAATCAGAATCTATATAACCTTTTAAAATTTCTCCCTCTTTGTCCATTCTAAACATCAAACTCAAATTAGATGAACCCTTTAAGTATCTCAATAACCACTTCAAGGCTTCTCAATGAGTTTCACCAAGATTCCCCATAAATATACTCAAAACACTAATACTAAAAGCCAAATCAGGTCTAGTAGAAATCATTAAGTACATGATCGAAACAATAGCATTATCATAAGGTATTTTAGACATTCTTTCAAGTTCATCTTCAGTTTTTGTACATGAATCAGATGTTAAAATAAAGTGATTGGCAAGGGGTAAAGTCACAGGTTTACAATCAAACATATTAAATTTCTTAAGGATCTTATTCACATACTCTTATTGACATAAAAACAAGCAATCAGATTTTTCATCTCTTATAATATGCATGCCAAGTATTTTCTTAGTGGAACCAAGATCTTTTATATCAAATTCTGATTTTAATTTGTGTTTAATATCAGCAATTTCAGATTTATTGGCACTAGCATGAAGCATATCATCAACATAAAGCACAAGATACAAAGAATCTTTACCTCCATTTCCTTTACAACAAAGACATATATCATAATTGCTTCTACTAAATCCAAGTTTCAAGACGAATGAATCGAATCTTTTATATCATTGTCTTGGAATTTGTTTTAGGCCATACAAAGTTTTTTTCAACAAACACACGGTTTCTTCTGAATTTCCTTTAATAAATCCTGAAAGCTATTTCATGTAGATCACTTCATCCAATTCACCATATAAAAATGCAACTTTTACATCAAGTTGATCAAGTTTTCACTTAAACTGCACAACCAAAGCGAGGATACATCTTATAGTTGTATATTTAACAACGGGGAAAAAATCTCATCATAGTCCACACCCTCTTTTTGTGTAAAACACTTGGCAACAAGCCTAACTTCGTATCGAACATTATTAATGCCACATTCCCCTTCCTTTATCTTATAAATCCACTTGTAATCAACTAGTTTCTTATCCTTAGGTCTATCAACCAATTCCCAAGTTTTATTCTTGTATAAAGAAGACATTTCTTTTTCCATGGCACTCAACCACCACTTAGAATCTTTAGATTTTAAGGCTTCATGATAGAAATTAGGTTCAGATTCAGATTCATCTTGATAAGTGAACAAAGACAAAAAGTTATCACTATTAGACCTTGCTAGTGGTCTAATTTGTCTCATATCCCTATCTCTGGTGAGCTGGTATTCATCTAGATGTGTATTATTATCATCATACTGCTTAGGTTCAGCTAAATCAGGCTCGTTTTCATTCTGATTAGCCTCTTTAGTTGTTGTTTCTAAGGGGACAAAACTGATATTATCAATTTTAATAGGCTTTACCTCAATTTGGACATCATTTTCAATCAAATTTCTCCCTTTCCCTTCCAAACATGGCATACATGACTCATTAAAGACCACATCAAATTTCCCAATTTCCCTTCCAAACATGGCATACATAACTCATTAAAGATCACATCCCTTCTTATAATAACTCTATAATCTTTTTTTCCATAAACTCACAGCCTATATCCTTTAACATTTTTAGCATAACCCAAAAACACTCATTTAAGGGATCTAGATTCAAGTTTTCCTATGTTTTGATGAGCATACGCAGCACAAACAAATCTTTTCAAGTAAGAATAGATCACAGGCTTTTGTGTCCACACAGATTCAGGCACATCAAAATTTAAAGCACTTGTAGGACTTCTATTAATCAAATATGCGGTAGTTTTAACAGCTTCACCCCAAAATAATTTGAACAAGCTGGAACTCAAAATCATGCATGTAACTTTATTCAACAAAGTCCTATTCATTCTTTCTACAATGTCATTTTGCTAGGGTGTGTAGGTCACAGTACTATGTCTTAAAATGTCATGCAACTTGCAAAAATCATTAAACTCATAGTTGCAAAATTCTAGACCATTGTCGGTTCTCAAAGTTTTGATTTTCAAATTAGTTTGATTTTCATTTTGGGTTTTTCAATCTTTAAATGCGGCAAATGTTTCATCTTTAGTTTTCAAAAGAAATACCCAAATCTTTCTTGAGAAATAATCAATAATAAGCAAATAATACTTGTAACCAGACAATGTAGGGGTGGATGCAGGGCCCCACAAATCAGCATGTAAGTATTCTAAAATTTGCTTTAATTTATGAGTACTAGTGGGAACAGATAACTTAACTTGCTTTCTAATCAAACATTGTTCACATTTAGACAAATCACCAATATTTGATTTTCCAAATATACCTTTATTTTGTAAAGCCTTTAAACGTTTTTCACTAATGTGACTAAGTCTACAATGCCATAATTTTGCAAGATTAAAGTTATCATCTAAAACTGCTGCTGAACCCAACAAAGATTTTGTATTTAGAAGTATAAATCATTTCTCTTTGGGATAGAAATAATCAAATCACTACCCCTAAAGATTTTTATGTATCCTTGACCCAATTTTATGTCAAACTCCATGTCATCAAATATTCCTAGAGACACAAGGTTTCTTTCTAATTCGAGAACAAATCTGCCCCCCTTTAACAATAAAATTCTGTCATCTTCTAAGAGCAATTTTATGGTTCCAATACCTTTTACTTTGTAGGTCATATTGTTTACCATGATAATCTGGTCTCCTTTAGTTTGTTCAAAGTCCAAAAAATAGTTTTTATTATGGCACATGTGGAAAGAGTAACCTGAATCAAGAATCGATTCTTGATTTATGTTCCTTTCAATATTTACGTCCTCTCGTACTAGGGTTGGCTCCTCGCAGTTCTCCCTATAACACCAACGGTAGATAGGAACCGAACTGTCTCACGACGTTCTAAACCCAAATCACGTACCACTTGAATCGGCAAACAACCGAACCCTTGGGACAACCAGGCCATTATTAAATTTTTGCTTATCATAGGACAAAATAGCATTACCCTCATTTAACTTCTTTCCTTTCAAATCATTTTGCTGTTTGTAGCAATCTTTTGCAAAGTGACCCAATTTAGCACAATAATAACATTTCTTTCCCTTTCCCTTAGTTTTGGACTTCATTTTATCATTGCTCCTCTTCTTAGGATCATTTTGAAATTTTGAATGATAATTAGATTTACCAACATTTTTGTCTTTTATCAAAAGATTTTCTCCACTTTGTTGGTTGATAGAATCTGATTTTAATTCAAGAACCCTATTTCTTAACGCAATTATAATGATTTCTGTGGTAAGCTTGTATCTTCCATATTCTAAGACATTCTTAAGGTCTTTATGCCTATTACTAATGGAGTTTAACAAGACGACGGCCAGCTGATCTTCTGAAAATTTCTCATCACATTTGGCAAGGTCCTGGGTTAATTTTGTAAATCTATCCAAGTTCTCATCTAAATCAACAGAATGATCCATTTTGAAAGAAAAGAATTGTTTTAGCAAAAAATATTTGTTTGGAACAGTTTTTGGCTCATATTGGGCTTTCAATTAGTCTACAATTCTTTTGCAATTTTAGTTTCACATACAGACCTGATCATATTGTCTGAAAGGTACAAGAAATAGTACTCCATGCTATTTTTTCTAACTCAGTTTTTTTAGCAACAAATATTTCAGCAGGCCAAGAATTATCTAATGCTTTAGCAAATTTCATTTATATCAAAATAGCCCTTATTTTTTGGCTCCACATATTAAAGTCCTCCTCCCCCTCCCACTCCCACTCCCATCATACATGCTCACTTCAAACTTCACAATAGCCATGACAAGATTCACCAAGATAGTTCACAGAACACAAGTTTGAATTCAAGAATATACAGGGATACACAATAAGAGTACTATAGGCAGAACAAGGGATTTGGGGGTCATTGACCAATGCACTTATATTATTTTCACAAAAGAGTAATAACTTAACACTAAGTATAGAAGGTAGAATCACAAAGAACAGAGATAGCAATCCTATGCCTCAGCTAACTTCTCCAGCAAGACCTTCCAATTACACTCTTACTAGTGTTGTTATCTCAGATTCCCAAGACTTCTCGAGTCTTTGGACAAAGACCAGCCACAGTGGGGTTAGCAGTGCAAGGTAAATCAAGGGAAAAATTAAGAGATCCTATTGTAAAGATTAATTACAGAATGCAGGAAATATCTCACCAATGAGTTTGATAAAACTCAATTTCCACCAAACAATGTTCACGTCAATTTGAAGCAGGTTTCAAGAATCAGGTTTAATCAAGAAATCACAAAGCTCCAGTAGTTCAGGTTGCTTTGATACCACTGAAAAGTCAAGGAGTATCTAAGATTAAACTGAATTCACAAACCACAATATCAACATTAATAGAAGTGCGGAGAAATAAAATCAATACAGAGATTTTTCAGTGAAAACCCCAGAGGTTTAGCGACCACTTCTAACGTCTAATCCCCTATTAAGCATCCTTTAAAATGGATAAAACTTGATTGTACTATAAAGCCCCAAAATCAAACAGCAAATATACAATAATGTTCCAGAAACTAGAACAAATGAGTCACTAATACTTATCTTTTCTAGAATCACAGAAATCAGCTACTATTGCACAAAGAAACTGGCCAACATCACAAAAAACTCAAGCAACCCGAACTGTCCTTCTCTCACAAAACAACTATAATCTCTTCTTTCACAGCAAGTAATTGTCCACCAAGGAACCCAACAAATCTGCCACTTTAGTTCATAAGAAGAGGTCGAAAATCACTAAGATTTCACAAGAAAATCAGCCAAAAACGAGCACATAGATTTGACTTGACAAATACCAAAATAGCACAACACCCATATAAATGTTGAGTTTTTCATGCTGTTGACTGATGTTATTTTCAGAAAACTCCAAAAAATTAACCCCTAATTTCACTAAGAAGAAACGACTTTTTCGTACAAGGAGAGAGAGAGAGAAAATGAACAGCCCTTTTCTGAAAGAATGAGACATGAGAGAGAGTGTGTGAGTCTTCCCAAAAAAAAAATAAATAAATAAAAAATAAAAAAATAAAAAAATAAAAATAGCCCATAAGTCAGTGACAATTTGATTTAATCATAGCTACAAGATTTAATCCAACGGCTCGCATCTCGTTTCAAGTAGCACAATCCGGGTGTTAATGTAGTAGCCAATAATCAACAGCCACGTGGAACATCACTTAAAGAAAATTGCTGTTCCAAAAACACGATTCTTCCAGTTGAATTTTGGAACATTTTCTCAACAAGGCTTATGGACATGATAGACTTCAAAGGCTTTTTTGAGGCTTTCTTGGTTGACAGCCTTAAAATAGTGGCATTCAGGCGACAATCTTTCAATAAAGGCTTTTACCCTTGTTACATGGTTGATGGACATTAGTCATTTTAAATTTAAGTTTTAATTTTTTAAATTTTTTTTCAAATATTAAAATGGGCCAAATGGTTAACCGTCTGGTCCAACTATGTAAACCGGACTGGACCGTATTTTAAAATTATTGAACCATGAACCTACACACTTGGGTAGTGGGCCAGTTTGCTGGTCATTTTTAATGGGCTGGTCTTGTGCTGGCCATATGAAGCCCGCCCAGTTTGACACCTTTAGATCGAGAAGTGGATTTTGTGGGCTGTTGTTATGATTAGAAGACTTGGTCCATTGCTAGGTACGTCGACATTGGTTATAAAGCTTGTTGGAAATTGCAGCCGAGTGATCGAGGAATGTAGTTTTGCCTACTAGAGGTGACTTTATGGTTGATGGTCATGCAGCAGCTGCATAGTCACAATCAGCTGCTTACGAAGTGAAGGTGGATAGTGCTTTCATAGAGGTTGAGAAGAAGAAGAAGAAACATAAATAAATTGTGGAAGGAAGCACAAGTTAGAAGATGCATTCTCCTTTTGTTATCCATATGTTTATCCTAGTTGGATGAACAAGAGCAGGAGTGTATGTATTTGTAGTGAATAAATAATCTTGATTTGTGGTGAATTATACAATAGAAGCACTTTTACATCTTTGTGGCGAATATACAGTAGAAACACTTGTACATTTTTTGTGGTGAATACATCTTTGTGGGAAATACATCTTTGTAGGTACTGGTATTATGTAGTAGAAACACTTGTACATCTTCAATACCGTTTCTTTTTACTTTGAATTCATACACACTACCTCACTAAAAGTGAAAAAAAAAAATAATAAATAAAATAAAAAAAAAATAAAATAATAATAATAATAATAATGAAGTTCAAAATTGCATGGAACAACTAAATATTATGCAGCAGCAGCAACCGAACCTGAGCAAATCACAATAAATAGAATGAACACATTTTTTTCCAAATCAGTCCCCTTTCTTTGATTATGTAACAGCAAAAATCAAACAAACCGCTTTCTCTGATTATGCAGCAGCAAAATCCAAACCACAAAGAACAAAATTTGTCCAACATTCCTCATTAACCCTACAATTCCACATTCCTCATTAACATTACCAAATCTGATTTATGTAATTGATACGTACAATTCATTCCAGAAACAATATGACTGTGAATCATTACCCTACAATTCCATAGAGAGTGCATTACTGTGAATCATTACAGGAACATAATCAAATCTGATTTATGTAATTGATACGTACAATTCCACATTCCTCATTAACCCTACAATTAGACCACAAACAATATGACACATACACTACAGCATCAACATTACCACTACACCTTCGAGACTAGCATCAGCAAAACATACCATCATCCCTACAACTTTCCAACAACAACAACCTATCAACTACAATACACAATTCATTCCAGAACACTAATTGCCTGTTTGAGCCCTATTTTTAGAGAATAATGAATTTTCCAATAGTAGATTGATGGAGAGTGTGTGGCTAAAAATAAGAAAATTTTTTGAATTCGTGTGTAATATTATTTTATTAAAGAATATGTGATTGAAAAGAAGAAAGAGAAAAATATATTTTTGAAAAAATGGAGATCAGACAAGGACTAAATGTGATGAACATCAGTTTGATTTGTAACCACATTTGTTAGCTAAACTTGTATTCTTTTATATCTCTATAAATATGTATTTTGTAGTTATTGTTACAGTAAGAGTATTCCATTGTCTTCGCCCCTATAGATTTTTGTTATCTAAACCTATTATTATTGCATTTTTCAACCTTCCACTTTTTCACCACATGCAGCCACTGCCAACTGACAGCATCACGCAGGCTGTTGCCAAGCCACCCAAGCATGCTGGCTTTTCATCCTAAGGAGCCTCAGTCTGATGGTAGGGCCTGCATTTAATCCAACCAAAATTCGTTCACTGGGGTTTCAGTTGAGAAGAAGTTGGGTAGAAGCATTTGGGGCAGGTTTGGGGATGAAAATAAATTTAGGTTTAGCTTCAAAGATTGGGGAATTGGGCAATTTGAAATTTTGATGAGAGATGGAAAAAGCGTTTCTTTCAATTTGAAGGAAAAATGCTACTAAACAGAGACGGATTGAGGGGGGGCTGGGTTGGGCTAGGCCGTAGCCCCCCTCCCTCAGGCCCAAGAACTTTTTTTTTAAGGTATTTTTTTTTTGGGTAAAAAATTCAGTTTTTTATGTGTAAATTTTTTTTTACGCATAGTAGCCCGGTTTGAAATTTTGTAGCCCGATCTTGGATCCAATTTTGGATCAGTCCCTGCTACTAAATGAATGGACTTTTGTACAGAGGTTGTTAAGTTTGAATGATGTTTCATGCCACATAGGATTTTCATCCACCCCATGTGATTTTTTACCCTAGTGGACAGATGGAAATGAAATGGGTAATGGATGGGTGATGTTTTGCAAAAGTGAGTGAACATTCAGTAACTTTTCTTTTTAATTTTTGAGTAAGCAACTAATAACCACATATAAATATTGATGATGAATCATTTAATTAACTCGACTTCAATTTCATCAAACATACAACACTATTTTGTTACCATCTGAGAGTTTCTTATCCTCCAGAAAAATACATGTAATTAAAACCCTCGTTTCACCTCTGGAACATGCACAATCAGGTGCAAAGATAGAGAAACTATTCTTGGGAAAGAGAGGGACCTAAGGAAGTGGTATCCAAATGCATATGACGCGATTAACTGAGACCTCTTTTTCATCATCTGTTGATTGTTTTCCAATACTAAAATTCTTTGCCGACCAGACCACTTCTGGAGAGACACAAATCGTCAACAACCTGAATCCAAGGGGTTTTCTTGTTCTGACAAAATAATTCGATGAAAATTTGCTCATTTCATTTTCATCCTTTGCAAAGTATGCGCGTAAACCAATTATTTATTTATTTATTTATTTAGCATTCCCAATCTTCCGTTAGGTAGCAAAACTCATCATTCGGTCCATGTTGACTATTAAAGACACATGAAATGACGATTTTGTCCTCCTTCAACAAAACAAGGGGGAAAAAAATGGGAAAAGAGAAAGCAACTAAAATAAAGGAAAAGAAAATTACATAGCGGTCCATAACTTTTCAAAAGGTGGATATAGATCACACCTAGAACAATTAAAAATAATAAAATAATATAATTAAGAAAAAAATGTCTTCTTCCCCAACCAGCTTATTGAGACCTCTTATAATCTTCTGGCTTCTCTTAATTTATGCTCATCATTTTCCAGCACTACAACAAAAGTAGTTTTTTACGGCATTTATTTACGAAGTACATTTTATGCACGTCGTGAAAAATTTCCTTTTACGGCGTTCGGCAAAATGCGTGCCATACATTTAGGACACATCGTAAATAGTCAATGATTATGACATCTTATAGCATACAAATAGGACAGGCTGTAAATAGTGAATAATTATGACATTTTACGGCATACAAATAGGACACGCCTTAAATAATCAAATAATTACAGCTTTTTACGGCCTGCGCCGTTATAGATAGAGCCAAAACATAGTCCACGCATCTCAAAATTCAAAGCTCAAAAAGAAAAAATAAATAAATTACCAAAAGAAAAGGTGTTCTTAAGTTCAAATTTTGTGGGAGAGAGAATTCAATTGATAAAATATGTAAAAATAATCAGGGGGAACGCACACATTTTGATTTAGGTCGAATACTTTGTTCTTGATTTTTGAATAATTCATACTTGATCCGAGAAACTGCAGATTTACATTTAAAAAAATTTCTTTGTTAATATTTTGCTCATCATTTTTATCAATTTGATTTCGAACATTCTTTTATTAATATTTTACCCATCACAAAAAGTGCATATTTATGTTTAAAATTTTAAAGTGTATTTTGATACAAATAATTAATTCAAGTAATTGAAAGAAAAAATATATAACTAATATCCAATACTAATAATCAATCAAATAAACACAATTCATTAAATATAAGTTAAATTGCATATAATCAATTCAAACACATTCTATATATACAAATAGGATAGGCAAAAATTGCAAATTTAAGTTCTAATTAATTGAAAATTTGATTGGAAAGTAAAAATTTGTAGTAGATGTAATGGTTTGTAGAAAAATTATAGACAAATTTTCAAAAATTAGAAGGGTTAAGGTTTTGATAAAAGGTGTAGGTGGAGAGCAAGATAGAATAAGAAAAAAGAGTTTAAAAAACCAAATTTATTGTGGTTTTGCCTTTATTTGGTGGGGATTAAAATCAATTTTTTAGTAAATTTTGATATAAGTGAAAAAGTTAAGGGTTCCATGAAATATGTTATTGAAATTAATTATTAACTTTGATTTAGATTTCAATTTGATGTTAAACAGGACTTTATCCAACAACAAAAAGTCTTAAAAGTTTGGGGGCCACGTTATATATATATATATATATATATATTGTGTGTGTGTGTGTAAATATGTGTATATATGTAGACTTAGAATATATTAAAAACCAAAATAGTGAAACATTGAAAAATAAATTTTATAATACCTTTGAAACAGACATTGGTCCCAACTTAGAGAAATTAGAAAGTAGAATTAAAGCACAAGATTTAGATAATTTAATAAAAAAGCTAGAAAAAATAGATCTATGAAAAGTTAAAGAGTCTGGTAGATTTTAAAAGACTAAGTGGATTTAAACTTAATGGATAAGGGAACTCAAGTAGTAACTAGTAGTGGACTAGTAGGCAATATAAAGGACATTAAACTCATTGAGCCCTATTTTTCTAAAAATTCATTTTTTCAAAACTCATTTTCAATCACAAATTCTTCAATAAAATAATATTACACGTAAATCTAAAACTTTTTCTTAATTTTTAACTGCATATTTTCCATCAATTTACTATTTCAAAATATATTCTTTCTCAAAGATGGGGCTCAAACAAAGGCTAAGTAAAAAAATGAAACTCGGGACAGGATTAGAACCTTTAATAAATATAGAAGAACAGATAGAAACATTTAGACTAAATAAATTAAAATTAGTAAAAACTTTAGACATGTATAAAAAGGGAATTTTTTTTTTGAAAATTCTTGATATCAATATTATGGTGAAAGAAATGTTCTTGTACACACGAAGATCAATTTATATCTCTAAACTTAATAGAAAACAAATCTTATAAAGAAGTTGTTAATGAAAATTTCAAAAAACTTATTTAGGATTAATAATATAGTATGAGTAAAAGAACTTCACAAAGAAAATTTAAGAGCCAAAGTATTAGTATGCTTATATGATAGCAGATTCACAGACATAGAATGAGGACTATTAGGAAGACTTGGTGAAAACGGTACTGCCAATTATAATTAGAAAATTTTTGCATAATTACTTTATTAGGATAAAAAGGCATAAAAGCCATCCCAACCCAAAAATAAATAAATAAATAAAATAAAAATTCTTCAAAAACAAATGCAAGATTAGATTAGAACCTAAGAAACTTTTAGAAATACCATATTAGTACCACAAGATAATATTATGTACAAAAATAGTAATGAAACTCTAAGTATTAAATTTTGGGAATTATAATTACCAAACATAATATAGAAAACATAATGAAGAAGAAATCAACAAAAAATGTTAAAATGTCGAAATAGAAGACTATGAAAGTGATGAAGAAGTCAATGAATTAAATGAAGATAGTGAAGAAGATGAAAGTGAAGGCAATGAGAAAGAATTTGAATACATAGATATGGAGTATTATGAAATCTCAGAAAATCTAGAGAAATAGAAATTAAAGCTTTATTAGTAGAAGATCAAAAGAATATAGAAATTAAAATGGAAGAAAAAGTAGCTAAAAGTTCAAATAAAAAACATACCAAAAATTTGAAAAAAGAAAAGAACCTATAAATACAGAATACGACATAGGAGGAAAATATCATTTTTACCCTGCCAGATTATATGAATGGGAAGAGAAAAAATATAAAAGTTGACGAAAAAGTCAAGTAGAAGAAGGATGTAGCTTACCAATAGCAAGCGATAGAGGATTCATTTTGGAAATAAATAATTGTAAACCTCAAGACAAACCTAATACAATATATAAACGGGAAAATTCTATGATTAGAGCATATAATAGTATACCCATACAAAGGACCGTAAAAGAAATGTGGGTTTATTTAGAAACTTATTAAGGAAAGACAACTTTAGACGTATATGTTATAGCTAAAAATTAAAACCAGTAGAAATTAGATCAAGAATGGCTGAAGGAGACGATCCCGAAAATTTTACAAGCTTTATTAGAAAAATAATTACAGGATTAGACCCTAGTAGAGACAACACTTATGAACAAAATAAAGCTTTAGAAGAATTAAAAATATTAGGTATAAATAATATGAAGTATATACAATCATTTTTATTAGATTTTGAAATATAGGAGTGTGCAACGGACTAGCATCAGATATAACTATACTCGACAGAAGTAACTATAGCGCTACTATAAATTTTATAACTGATAACCTATAGGAATACTATATAAAAGAAGTAGCCAGAAGGCAAATAAAAAAATGACAGATATATGGTTATAGAAGAAAAAGAAAAAAAACTATAAAAGAGATAAAAGAGATTAATATAAAACACAATACCAAGAAAATAAAATTATAATATTAGACCAAGTAGAACATATTACAAAAATAAAAAATCAAATAATAATAGGTATGTTAAAAGCCAAAAAAATAGAAAAGACTGTAAGTGTTATGTATGTGGATATCCAAGACATTTTGCTAATAAAAGTTCCAATAAAAAAATAGAAATAAAGACACTCTAAACAAATATATGATAATTGAAGAAATACATGTAATATTATAGAAGTACCTGATAAGAATCTTGTACTTCAAAATATAGTATTTACACAGATGAAAGATTAAACAATTTAGAAATAAGCAGTTCAGAAGACATTTGTAGTAGTTTAGAAAAATTAGATTTTTTTAATACTCAACATAAAAATGATGAATATAGAACAAGAATGTGTCCATGTACAGATGAGAGGACAAAGATCACTGATTAATAAATGTAAAATATACCCAGGACATAAATAGAAATCAATGAAAATATTATTTCAAAATCCAGTGTAACAATTGTTTAGGAATTAAAGAAGAAGTCCATAATAAAACTAAAGACTATAGTGAAATCATAGAAAGACTAAGATAGGATAATAAATACAAATAATAGGATAGACAAAATATATGAAATGTTTGGAGAAATACAGCATACGATTAGAAATTTAGAAGCAAAAGGAAAATAGCATATAGATAATTATACAGAAAATCAAGAACTAATAATTTATCAACTATCGAGAATAAAGCCAACAAAAAGTCTTAGAACAACCATAGAAGTACAAGTAAATAAAATGATAAAATTAAATTTTGTAGCTTTAATAGATATAGTGTGTACATTTAACATAATTAGAAAAGATTTAGGTCTAGAAGACGATAGACAAAATCTAGTATATGAAATAAGAGGTGGTCAAATAAACGATAGTGAAATGGGATTCAAAGAAAGACTTTTTGTAAGATTAAATTTCAAGAAAAGGTAGTATAGTTTAGCAAATACATTAGTTATCGAATTAATCAAAGATCAATTTGTTATAGGAATAAAATTCAAAGTAGAAATTGAAGTTTAACAATTACTACTGATGTTATAATTTTTGGAAAAAAAAAACACTTCTATTATTAACATGATAGATTCATCAGAGTCACGAGTGAAGCGTGTTGGACCCTTATATTTAAATTCAAAAAAATAACCAAAACCAAAAAGTTTGGATAATTTTAACGAAAGTCTAGACAATTTAGAAAGTTTAAAATGTTTAAAACATTCATCTCTAGAAACTTTAAAAGCATATTTTACATCAAGAACTAAGGATTTAATCATTTATAATAAAACGACATCTAAAACAGATATTATAGATAGAATCTTATAATTAGCTAAAAAAATTCAAATAATAAGAGAAGACCTTATAAGATATTGGGATAAAAATAAGATAGAAGACATATTAGAAATAATGAACGAAAGCATAAAGATTAGAACAGCAGAAATTAAACACACAAATCAAGATATAGAACATTTTAATGTACAGATAAAAGAAATATTAGATTTAAAAGTAATAAGACCATATAGTAGTCAGTATAGATAAACAGCTTTTACAGTTAGAAATCATAGTACTGTCGAAGATGGATAAAAAATACCATACAAAAATATGTTTATAAATAAAATACAAAGTAGTAAAATATTTTCAAAATTTGATTGCAAATTTGGATTTTGGCAAATAAAAATGGTAAAAAAATTTATTCCATGAACAACATTTACTACATCACTAGGACATTTTGAATGGTCAATCATTTTTGTAATTAAAGAATGCGCCTGCTATTTTTCAAAGGAAGATGGATAGTATTTTTAATTATTTTCATTTATTTGTGTGTATATAAACAATAATTTAGTGCATAGTAAAAACCATAAAGAACATATGAATCATTTAGAGATAGTTTTA
The DNA here is from genome assembly GCF_002742605.1 of Olea europaea var. sylvestris. Classification (NCBI taxonomy): domain Eukaryota; kingdom Viridiplantae; phylum Streptophyta; class Magnoliopsida; order Lamiales; family Oleaceae; genus Olea; species Olea europaea. The sequence goes on along the minus strand of NC_036257.1, from coordinate 7,344,393 downwards.
AAAAAGTTCATAGAAAATGGTTTAATTATAAATAAAAGAAAATTGAAATAAATAAACAAAGAATTGAATTTTTAGGAATAATCTTAGGAGAATGAAAGATTCAACTTCAACCACATAGAGTATAGACAAATTTACAATTTCTAGATAAAATTGAAGAGACAAAAAACTTACACGCCTTTTTGGGAATACTAAATTATGCTGGACATTTTATTGAAGACTTGGGAAAGAAAAATAAAACTTTTGTATAGTAAGTTATCAAGTAGAAGACAAAAATATTTTAATTAGATTGATATAGAATTAGTAAAATACATAAAAGAAGAAGTAAAAAAGCACCTTTAGAATTACCTTTAGATAGCGAATATAAAATAGTAGAAACTGATGGATGTGAATTAGGATGGGGAGAATTTTATATTTCAAACCAAATAAATATAGTGATAAAAATAAAATAAAAAATATGTAGATACTCCAACGAAAAATATAAGATTAAAGGAAAATATTTAACAAATTTAGGTTACGAAATAATGGATTATATACATAGAAAGCATTAAATTTTTTTAAAATACTGAATGCACTATTAGAACAGACTGTGAAGTTATAGTAAAATTTATTAAAAAGACATTTTGATAAAATAAGACATAAAAATGGCTAAAATTGTGTGAAATATTAAATAGTAATAAAATCAAGGGAAAATTGTAGCAACGATTCTGGACCTTTTCATTTTTTGTAGACTTTATCCTAATCTTTATTTTGTGCCAACAAAGGTTCTTAACATTTTATAAATATACACATGAGATCCATTTGGATGGAAACAGTCCAAAACGCCGTTAGTTAATAGAAAAAATTTCTTGAACTATCTACTACCGTAATGACACAATGAAGGTTAGGGTAAAGTTTGCAAAAAATGAAAAAGTTAGGGCCACTGGTACAATTTTCCCTAAAATCAATATAGAACACAGACGATTTTGACAGATAATTTAAATAGACAAATCATTAATTTTGTAACTAATTATTTTCAAAGTGCATATAGATAAGAAGATGAACTTTGGGAATGTCACTTTAAGAGTGGCTCTACAAGAATCTAATATTTGATTTAAAGGAAATAATTTAAAAAGACTTCCAAAAGGGAGCGTTATTTACTAGATAATTTTTTATTTAAATAGTGGTTCTACAAGAATCTAATATTTGATTTAAAGGAAATAATTTAAAAGACTTCCAAAAGGGAGCGCTATATACATAGTTTAGAAAGCATTAAATTATTTTTAAATACTAAATGCACTATTAGAACAGACTATGAAGTTATAGTAAAATTTATTAAAAAGACATTTTGATAAAATAAGGCATAAAAATGGCTAAAATTGTATGAAATATTAAATAGTAATAAAATCAAGGGAAAAATGTAGCAACGGTTCTGGACCTTTTCATTTTTTGTAGACTTTACCCTAATCTTTATTTTATGCCAAAAAAGGTTCATAACCTTTTATAAATATCACATGAGATCCATTTGGATGGAAACTGTCCAAAACGCCGTTAGTTAATAGGAAAAATTCCTTGAACTATCTACTATCGCAATGGCACAAAATGAAGATTATGGTAAAATCTGCAAAAAGGGAAAAAGTTAGGGATCACTGCTACAATTTTCCCTAAAATCAATATAGAACACATAGACGAGAAAAATAATATTTTTACAGATAATTTAAATAGACAAATCATTAATTTTGTAACTAATTATTTTCACAGTGCATATAGATAAGAAGATGATGAACTTTGGGAATGTGACTTTAAGAGTGGCTCTGCAAGAATCTAATATTTGATTTAAAGAAAATAATTTAAAAAGACTTTCAAAAAGGATCGTTATTTACTAGATAATTTTTGGATGACGGGATACTAAACAAAAATTAGACAGCATTAATGCTCTATTTAATCATTTTAGACAGATTCACAATCAAGTAGAAAGTAGAAAATTTTAATTTCTTTGCAGTAATTAAAGATAGAAATCCCGATATATATAATTATTGGTCGGAGGTATTACAACTAATAGAAAAATTTTCAGACCACCTTTTCAAAGAGTTTTACACCTTAGAAGAAGCTTTAAAATTTAGTACATAAATAATAGGATTTAATTTTTATATAACTGAAAGAGTTAGACAGTCTATGACTATCAAACTTCTACTTCTCAATTATCATATTTATTTTCATCAATACAACTTTGTGACAACATCAAAACTATGACTAGTGTTGTTAGAGATTTGAATCATAAAAAGTATTTATTAGAAGAAAGACTACAAATATGTGAAGATGAAATATGTTCATCTCAGCAGACTATTAGTAAATATCAAAATAAGATTATTCAATTACTAGATTTTTTAAAAGGACTCAATTCTAGAGATATTGTTGAAAGACCCGTCTTCAAATATATTACTTCTACGAGTAGAAATTATTCCAACAAAATAGAAAGACTTATTAAATTCATAGATTCTATAACTGTAAGACAAGAAAAGACATTATATAACTTAGAACAGAAAATTGGCAATTGTGCCAATATTGTTCATAATTCTATAAAGTCGTACATGATATAATTGATTTTTCTAAAATTCTAAGCTACTACCACAACGAGGATCAACATTTTCTTAAACATTACCCTAAATACGAATCGTCCATTAAAAATTTAGCTTTCTTTATATACAATTTCCTTTGACTATACAATTTTTGAAGAAGAACTTTTTTTATCGAGTCTTACAATTTGGCATGATATACACTATATAAGTTCTAAACAGATCTTTCAAATTTTTTACTCAAACTTAAATAGACTCTTGATCAGTAAAAAATCATTCTTTAATGATCCAATTCATTTTCAGACCACCTCTTGTAAATAATGGTATTGTAATTACCAACTTATCATTATATTCAAATATGTAAGGAGCCAAAAGATTTAAACTATCTTCAAATACAATTACCAAAATAAAAAATTAGACAAATTGATTGCGAAAACTAGATCTTAGAGATAACAGCAATGATAGAAATTTAAAAAAATGATTCCAGACTTGTAGCACAATGGAATGATGAAATTATTTTCTGTCAAGAGCATCTTGCTATAAAAGTCAAACCAAAAAAAAAATCAACACCAAATATTCAATAAAAAAAAAGTTATATTTGATGGCCTTTCAAAAAATAGATGATAAATTATAAAAAAAATATCAATCAAATACAGAAGAAGAGTACATATCCAATGACAAAAATAATGACATGGATGCTGATTTAAAAGAAGCCCACGTAGAGATAATGGAAAAAATAGTACAATAATTCAAAAGAAGAAAAGATATAAAGATAGAGAAAGGACATTATTAAAAAGCAAGAACAATAAACACCACTCAAATGACAATTATCAACACTGAAAGTCAAAAAGAAAGATCGTGAAGACAGAGGATCTTTATTGCATCGTAAATTGTAAATCATGCACCTGAAAAAAAAAAGTATTGTTTACATTTTTATAAAAAGTTGATATGATATATGAACATCTACTTCTCTATAAAAATCAAATGTATTTCACACAAGAAGACACACCGAAAAACACAGAGGACTGATTATAACACTGTACTCAAAAAATCTTTCTCACTCCTTATAAATTCAAAGATTTGAAATCAAAGTAAGTTCTTTAATTCTTCATTTTGCTTTATAATTCTCTTTTACTTTATTTTTAGACAAAGCCTAAAAGAGAAAACATCAATTAAGCAATTAATTTATTGAAAAGTAATATTAGAAATTTTACTATCTTTTCAAACATATTTCTAATGCTCTTAGCCTCTTTATTCTGAATTCCATGGCCAAAAGATAAAGTAATTATCTGAGTTATGTTGATTGTTTTATATCCCAATTAAGGATTTTTTTAAAACTTTTTAAACATGCTGAAATTTTTTTCGATTACAGTCTTAAGCCCTTTTTAAAATTTTAAGAAAAAAGCTGAGAGAGAGTTAAAAATAAAATAAAATAAAAACTCCGAAGAAATTAATTTGTTGAATGATAAGTACTTTAAGACCATTACAAATATATTGTTTAAAGTTTTTATTTTTTATGCAATTAAATAAATATATTTCTTCTACTTTATTTTGTTGTTCATTGAAAAGGTTTTTATTAATTTATTAATATTTGTTTAGAAAATTGAGAAATTTATAGATTGGTAGTTATAAAAATTCATATATTATCCGCATTAGATAGAAATATAGGCGACTTCTCTTTACAGATTAAGAGGTAAATCACTTAACATTCTATCGTTTAGTGTTAAAATTTCTTTATGAAAGATCCTGAAGATTTTAAGAAAGACATAAAAAAAATAAATTTGCAAGACAAGATAAAAATAATAGCAATATTACAAAAAAAAAAAAAAAGGACAAAGAATTTTTTCTTAGACAAAATTCTTAGAAACACCCTCTAATTAATTCTATAATTTTATTTATTCGTACTTCTATTGGTATTCAAAGAATCTTGGTTGACTTTATTCTAGATAGTTGACAAATTATTTCTTCTTGATTTTCTAAGTAATTATCTATAGGCTATTTTTCCTTTGTTACTAAATTTCTAATCCTATATTGTATTTCTTCTAATGTTTCATATATTTTGTCTATTCTATTATTTTTATTCATTATCCTATCCTTTAATCTTTCTTTGATTTCACTATAGTCTTCAGTTTTATTATGAACTTCTTCTTTAATTTCTAAACAATTGTTACATTGGATTTGTAAATAGTTTTTACATTGATTTCTATTTTTATGTTCTGGGTATATTTTACTTATTTTATATTTATTCATCATTGATCATTGTCATCTAATCCATTAATGGACACATTTATGATCTATATTCATCATTTTTATGTGGAGTATTGAAAAATCAAACTCTTCCAAACTACTACAATTGTCTTCTGAACTTCTTTTTTCTAAATTGTCCAATCTTTCATTTGTGTAAATACTATATACTGAACTACAAGATTCATTATCATGTACTTCTAGTGTTACATTGTATTTCTTCAATTATCATAGATTTGTTTAGAGTGTCTTTATTTCTATTTTTATTGAAATATTATTAGCAAACTGTCTAGGATCTCCACACATAACATTTACAATCTTTTCTATTCTTTTGGCTTTTTAACATTCCTGTTATAATTTGGTCTTTTTATTTTATAATATGTTCTACTGGTTTAATATTAAATTTTTGTCTTTTCATGGTATTGTCTTTTATATTTATGTATTTTATCTTTTTATAATTTTTTTTTCTTTTTTCTTCTATAGTCATGTCTGTGGTGTATATAAATCTAAACAGAAAGAAGAGTTAAATTTCTTGATTTGTCTTCTAACTACTTCTTTTGTATAGTATTCCATTAGTTAATCAATTATAAATTTTATAGTAATGGTAATCATTACTTATCTTGTCGGAGCTAATTCTACAACATTTCTAATTTTATTATTCAATGGTGGTGATATCTTTCTATATAATCTGTCGAGTATAGTAATATCTCTTACTAGTCCTACTGCACTCACTTATCTTTCGAAATTTAAGACAAATGGTCGTATGTACTTCATATTATTTATACTTCATTTTCTAATTCTTCTGAAGCTCTATTTTTGTTCATAAGTGTTTTTTCTGCTAAGGTCTAATCCTATAGTTATTTCTCTAATAAAGCTTGTAAAATTTTTGGGATTGTTGCCTCCGACCATTATTGATCTAATTTCTTCTGATTTTAATATTTTAACTATCACATATATGTCTAATGCCGTCTTTCCTAAATAAGCCCACAATTCTTCTATTTCAATATATTTACATTCTTTGTTGGTTTCTTCTTCATTATGTTTTCTTTGTTCTGCTTGGTAATTATAATTTTCAAATATAATACTTATCAGTAGCAAGTTAACTTCATCCCCAAGGATAAAGCTCTTATTGGACAACTACAGGCAGATTTAGGGAAACGACTTGATTGTTCTTCGACAACGGAATCAGTAACACAATCGGAGTGGAGCGATCCCTGAAATCATAGGTTCGATGAAGAACTAAACCGAATGATCCAAAGACAATAACATAAGGGCACCTCTATAAACGCGAAAACCAAGTTACAGACCCCAATGGACGCGTGATGAATGTGAGAAGCATAGAGTTCTATTACTATTTTTGTACACAATATTATCTTTTAGTACCAATATTGATCTTTATAAAATGTTTTCTAGGTTCCAATCTAATTCTGCACTTGTTTATGAAGAGAATTTATTTGTTGGGATGGCTTTTATGCCTTTTTGGTCATAATAAAGTAATTGTTTGATTATTTTCTAATTTCTAATTGATATTAGTGTTTTCAATAAATTTTCCTACGAACTTTGTACAAATTAACAAATTGTATTCATCTTTTTTCATTTGATATCCTTTACTTTTTATTCTTATTTTAATATTTTTATAAAAACTTTTTGTTTTAACTAAATTATCACGTGAAAAGTATACTACTCCACATTTATTATTTATGTCTAATTCTATGCTTCCTAATAGTCATTGTTCTATGTCTGTGAATTTGCTATCATATAAACATAATAATACTTTGACTCCTAAATTTTCTTTGTAAAGTCCTTTTACTCTTATTATTATTAATTTTATATTAGTTTGTTGAAGATTTTTATCAACAATTTGTTTATAAGATTCTTTTTCTATTAAATTTAGGGATATAAATTGATCTTCATGTGTACAATAAACATATCTTTCACCATAATGTTGATATATTAAGGATTTGCTAAAAGTATTTCCTTTTTATATATGTCTAAAGTTTTTACTAATTTTAATTTCTTTTGACTATATATTTCTATCTATTCTTCTATTTTATTGAAGATTTTAATCTTTTCTCGAATTTCATTTGTCTACTTAATGTCCTTAGCAAAGTATTACCCACTAGTCTTCTATTAGCCACAATTTGCTCTCCCATATCCATTAAGTATAAATCCACTTGTCTTTTTAAACGTATTAGACTCCTAGATCTAATTTTTCTAGCTTATTTATTAAATTATCAAAATCTCGTTCAGTATATATTGACTTTTCTTTTTCTAATGTTTTGATTCTAATTTCTAATTTCTCTAAGTTGGGACCAATGTCCTTTCACTTGTATTATAAAATTTCTTTTTTTTATTATAAAACTATTTTCCATCGTTCTTAGTTCTTATAATTTTGTAAGTAGATAACGTTTGTTCAACTATTACTCTATAAATAATAAATAAAATTTATTTCTATATAATTTTTTTTTGTTACTTATAACTTTAACTAGATATTAGTAATTCAATCAAAGATTAAAAAATAAACGTTTTATGTCAAATCATAATAACAATTTAATTTTTACATATTCACTTATACAAAATTTAAATTGGACTTTTCAACTAACAGAAATATATTTAATTACAATTTACAAATATTAATATTTAAAACTTTTATATTAATAAATAAAGTGTAAAATATGAATAAACAAAACCAAAATAACTATCATTCCTTCGTTTGTAAAAAAAATTATTTAATTACAATTTACAAATATTGATATTTAAAATTTATTATAAATATAAAAATATAAATAAACAAGAATAAAACACAAGTTACATTATATTATTTACTTAATATAATTTTTACTTTAAAAAATTATATTAAATATTTAATAGCAAAGAAAATCTTTTATGTTCATTCAATGAATACAAAAGTATAATTATATCATCTCTTTCTACTAAATGATGAATAGACAAGTATAATCATCACTTATCTGAGTAATATTTATCTTCACATAATAGATATTTTTTAGTTGACACGTAACACATAAGATCATGCATAAACAAATTGAAAATATCTATTAAATATCTTTTTGTCAAAAGCATTTATTATAAATAGCATACATATCTTATTAATTAATCGAGAGGAAAAATTAACAATAAGAAAAAAATTTCTAAATACAATCGAATCTATAAAACTTTCAGATGTTAAAATATTAAGATGAAAAATTAGTTGCCTTCAATTTTGTGTTGCTATAATTGAAATGTATTTTTTGAGAAATCAAAATTATTGGAGCTCATAAATCAAACATTATTTTAGTTTGAGTAGTTATTTTATATATAAAAGACTTATTTGATAATAACTATATACAATATAATTAAATCGTGTAATTAGTCGAATCTTTTTTTATTGTTCAATATCCAATTGATTTAATGAATTTTTTTATTAACGTATAATATTATTTCATGGAAGATTCTGCGATTGAAAATAAAAGAGAGAAAAAGGAGGAAAAACTTTAATGGAGCCAAACACAAGCTCAGCTGCAGTATAATATTTTGTCACTTAATTGGGGTTGCGATTTTTATTTAATCATCCAATTTTGATATATTTCTATTTAATCCTCCAAATTTATATACATTTAACATATTCAATATCGTCAAATAAATTAATCGACATCTTTTTGACTGAGTATTAATTTTTTTAAACATTGTGTTAAGTTTTACTTTGATTTATCGCAACTACTTTTAGGAAATAAACAATATACATGCTTTAATATACTTCGTGTCACATTATATAATGATAAAATAAATTTGTATAAAAAATATATCAATCATCAAGGAAAAAAAGAAATTATATTGATAAAATTATCGCGAGAAAATAATAAATATTAATAAATAATTAATTTTTTAAAGAAAAAACATGAATTATATGCATTTTTTAACACACATGCTTAATGTACGTTTAATTATCTTCGATATTCATTTACATCATTCGATGTATCTATTATATAGTTGTCGAAATAAACTTCAAGAGAATATAGAATATTTATAAAGATTTATGGTAGATTTTTATATAAAAAAAACTAAATAAATCACCTAATGAAAAAAAAATATTTAACACTAAATATCATCTAAAAAAAAAACATATTTGCTTGATGAAGCAACTTCGTGCATCACAGAGCAAAATTGCTCATGGGTGCCAGGATGCTAAGAGCAAAATTGCTCCGTGCATGACGGAGCATTTGCTCCGTGATGCGCGGAGTTGCTTAATTTTTTTTTTGTCAATTTTTTTAATTAAGTGATTTATTTAGTTTTTTTTTATAAAAATCTACCATAAATCTTCTATATTCTGTCGAAACTTATTTCGAGAACTATATCATAAACACATCGAATCATATAAATAAATATCAAAAATAGTTAAACGTACATCAAATGTGTGTGTTAAAAAATATGTATAACTCATATTTTTTCTTATAAAAATCAATTATTTTATTAATGTTTATTATTTTTTCACAATAATAATTTTTGACAACATTTAGAAAATTTCCTAATAAACTTTAAAATTTTTTTAATGTCAAAAGATAGATTATTTAAAAAATTAAGAATTTCAATAATATGCTAACTTCATAAATTCATCAATGATTGTACGGTAGTCAAATGCACGAATTTTCTATATTCTCTCGAAGCTCATTTCGAGTCATAGACGCATTGAATGATCTAAATGAATATTAAAAATAGTTAAACGTACATCAAACAGGTATTTTAAAAAATGCATATAACTCGACTTTCTTCTTTAAAAAAATCAATTATTTATTAATGTTTATTATTTTTTCGCATTATAATAAAAATATTATTTGGTATAAAACACAAGATCAATTACCCAAGGAAAAAAAAATTTGTTGTACCCAATTAGGAGTGAATGTCTTATCGCTATGCATTAAGGGTCAAATGGGCAATAGTAAAATGCTCCCTAAACGAATTGTAATTGGCATGATAAAAAATTTCGACAATTCGTTGCCATAATTTTTTTCTCACTCTCTCATGATGCACGAGAAGATTTTTTTTAAAGGGACAACTACAATAACTCACTTGTGTGAGTCAATAATGGAGGCAATAAAGTGTTTTCATTAATTTCATTTCTGGAAGCTACAACTTCGTTAGAAGTGAAAGGATATCTTTTAGGTGAAACTACAGTAACCGTCATCAAATGATTCTATAAAATCAACAAAGACAGCTTGTATATATTAAACTTATAAAGTACTGGTTCTTATGTCAAATTTCTTTATTGTAAAGGAAATTTTTATTTCAGTTTCTGTTTTTTATTATAAAACTATTTTCTATCGTTCTTAGTTCTTAGAATTTTGAAAGTAGGTAACGTTTGTTCAGCTATTACTGTATAAATAATAAATAATATTTATTTGTATATAATTTTTTTCTATTACTTATTACTTTAACTAAATATTAATAATTGAATCAAAGATTAAAAAATAAACGTTTTATTTCAAATCATAATAACAATTTAACTTTTACATATTCACTTATACAAAATTTAAATTGTACTTTTTAACTAATAGAAATATATTTAATTACAATTTACAAATATTAATAATTAAAACTTTTATATTAAATAAAGTTTAAAATATAAATAAAGAAAACAAAAATAACTATCATTCCTTCGTTTGTAAAAAGAAAATAAAAAAATTAAATACAATTTACAAATATTGGTATTTAAAATTTTTATATTATAAATATAAAATATAAATAAACAAGAATAAAACAAAAGTTACGTTATATTATTTACTTAATATAATTTTTACTTTACAAAACTATATTAAATATTTAATAGCAAAGAAAATCTTTTATGTTCATTCGATGAATACAAAAGTATAATTATATCGTCTCTTTCTATTAAATGATGAATAGACAAGTATAATCATCACTTATCTGAGTAATAGTTATCTTCACATAATAGATATTTTTTAGTTGACACGTAGCACATAAGATCCTACATAAATAAATTCAAAATATCGATTAAATATCTTTTTGTCAAAAGTATTTATTATAAATAGCATACATATCTTATTAAAGTTCATGCATATACACTTATCTCTACTTAGCAACTCTTCAAACAGAAACTTTTCTGTCTGCTTATTACTTGTATTCTTTTCATTTCTTCAAAAAAAAGTTGCTTTTCATTTTCATAACTATTTTTACTCTAACTTTTTCTTGTTAACAGATATAAAAAATGGCTACATCATATAAATTAATCCCACAAATTGAAACTTCAGAAATGAATTGGTTTGCAAAAGTAATCATTGTAGGAAAGCAATCACCTAAGACTGCTTGCAATTCAACTACTAGATACCAAAATATTGTCCTCATGGATTTAGAGGTACATAAATAATAACATTTTTGTTCATTTTAAAATTTTATTATTATAGCTGTATATTTTATAAATCCTTTCAACTTCATTAATGTGCAACAGGGTAATCAAGTTACAGCAACACTGTATGATGCAAATATTACTGTACTTAATGATCAGCTCGACCTGGGGAAACATATGTCTTCTCGAATGCAACAGTGAAAGATAACAAAAGTCAGTTTAGAAGCCTCGCTGATGAAAAAATTTGGACCATCACAGGAAGAACAAAAATTGAAAAACTGCATGAGAATAACTTGAACTTTGTTTTCTCACAGTATCAACTTACTCCATTTGATGAATTAGATCAACACATGGATAAAAATATCAACATCAGTAAGATTTTTAATTTTTCTCTTTATTATTATGTATTTTACAATTGTCTTTAATTTAACTATATATGCTATATAAAAAAATATTTTCCGTTTTAGGTGTTATAGGTGTAGCTGTGGATGTTAGACAAAAACGAATTATTCAAACCCATTTTGGTACACAAGCTACTTTTCAGGATGTTATATTGATGGACAAACAATAACAGACAGGGATGCTAACCTTATGGGATAGTTTTGTGGGTCGAGAATGTATTACAATTCTTGAAAATCATGCAAATAAACCCATTATATGGGCTACTAATCTTAAGGTGTCGTCATTCAATTGTATAATCTTGCATACCTATTCATTTGCTACATTTAAAAATTACAATTATATATTAATTAATAAACTTTTTATCTTTTTGTGCAGGCGTTACCCTTTCAACTAAAGTCAATAATACCATCTTTATTAATTTTGATATATTAGCTGTTGTAGATTATAAAAACTGGTTCTTAAAATATATTTCATTAATACAAAAAATAATAAATAAAAATTAATAAACGAATTATTTTCATGAATATTTTTATGTTTGTTTTTTATAGGATGGAGACTAATAAAGAAAGACTTGAGAAAATATCAGAAAATAAGCCACTCGTTGTTGTCAGCCCGCCAAAGCTATCGCCTCCAACTCTGGACAAATTTACCCCAATTGCAGATTTACTGGGAGTGTATTTAGCGGTAATTTATTTTCATTTAATAGATAAGCAATATAAATATAGTTTTTTTCTTATTTGTTAATAAATACATTGTTTTTTTATTATTTGTTAAATATAAATATTTTTTTTAAGAAAAAATTTTACTGGGTCAAAGCACAGTGAAAAATCATTTCCAAAAATAAAAAAATTTGTATGTGGCTTGCATCAACTGCAAGAAAACATCCAACGTGGACTTTGGTGAAATTTATAAATGCCGATTCTGCAAATGTGAACATGCAAAAGCTTTTCTAAGGTAGCTTATACTATGAAACATATGTTCAATTTTTACGTGGTATTAATGTTATATGAAACAATACATAATACATACTATGTTTTCCAAAAAAGAGTAAATGCTTTCGTTCATCTTGAGGACAAATCTGGATGGTTGAATGCAAACATTATTGGGGATACGACAGAAGCATTATTGGAAGCTACTGCAGCTGATATAATGAACCATTTCGAAAATGTAAAATTACAATTTTAACATTCTTTAATATTATTTGCTTCAATACTTTAAGATTTTAAATCAGATGTAGAAATCGACAATGTGATCAAAATGGAAAGTGAAAATGAAGCACAATTTTATCTGAAGGTTATACACAAACGCCAAAACCCTCCAAAATATCACTTTGAAATTATCTTTGCATTCAACTCTTTAACAGCAATCACTGGGAACAAGCACTCTACAACTGACGAAAGCAATTCAGCTGAACTCTAGGAAAGTTAGGAGAAAAAAAACTACAAAAGGTAAAGAAAAGATGTGTATTACTGCACTTTCTCCAAATACGAAGGAAATAACTACGACAAATGTGAAAATGTCTCTTTTTGAAACAGCATAAGAACCAGATACGGAATCCAAGAAAAAGCCTCACAAAAGTTATGAAACAAACGATGAGCTAACTTCGGAAGCTTAAAAATCACTACGTTATTTTGTACTTTTGAATTAGTTGACAGTTTTTGAAGTGTAAATGTCAACTAAAAATAGTTTTTTACTTTAGAAGCTAAGTTTCAATGTATCAAATCTGTTATGTAAGAACGATCCTTATATTTTTGTAATATTACATTTTGCACCTTTGATTACATAAATGCGACTAAATTTATAAAATATTAAATTAAAAAAATAAAAATTCAACCATTAAATACATCATTTTTACTAATATATGTATAGCAAGTGTATTTTCACAAAACAATACTTGGACAATTTATTAAATTTTGCAGCTTCTTTCTATCTTTGTAAACTTACCAATTACTAATTTCTTAAGCAACAACCAAATTTATACAACTTTAAATATAATAAAAAACCTTAAATTCCAATGCATAAGTATTAATTAAATGAATTAAAACAAACTATACTTAAATTTAATTTACATTTACACATTCCAACTTCCAACATTTACTTACCCTTCATTCCAACTACCAACATTTACTCACTAACATTTATCTATGAATGCATTCAAAATGCAACACACATTCAACCATTTTGTTTTTAGCAAGCATTTCATTTTGCAAGTTTTCAACACCAGCTTCTCGCTTAATGATAAAAGTATAGTATGTGATAAAAAATAAATTTAGAATGTATTTATGATATAAAAAAATATTTAGTTTAGCATACTATTATGTTAAAAAAGCAATTGAAACTTAATTCTATAGTGTTAAGTTCTTATGTGATAGAAAAAATTTGAAGTTGGAAAAGTTGTAGTAGAACCATATTAACTTGTTTAATTTGTTTTTTTTTGAACTTTTTTTTTTGTTAACTGTAGTGAGTAGCGCGGACTACCACGGAGTGAGGCACGCCGCGCTGTGCCTCACAAGGACGCACTTCGCACAGCGGGAAGGCACTCTGCGGGAAGCACTCCACACTTCAGAAAGAAGCAGCGCGCAACGCGGAGTTAGACTTCGCGCAGCGCGACTTTTTTTTTTAAATGATGTCCAGTGTCAAATATTTTTTTAATATTTTTTTATTACGTGATTTATTTATTTTTTTACACCCCGCGCAATGCAAAATGGGCGTCCGCAATGAGCGAAGTAAGCATTCCGCACACACTTCACTTTGCGCGAAGTCAGTCCATATATCACAGAGTTCTCAAATACGTAGTGTCACTCCGCAAGTGCGATCTGCTCACACTTCACACTGCATTTTCGTAATACTCTTAACCAAAAAAAAAAATCAAATTTTCATGAAGAAAATAACATTTTATAACAATTTTGTAACAAATACACATAATTATATACAATAATATCAAATTTTTCGCAAAAACTTCATTTTGCTTAAATAATTACATTAATAAAAAATCAATAACACTTCGTCCCAAATCCCACCTCAATATTTACTAAATATATATCAATTCCTAACTGTTTAATTTTACGAATAACTTTATAATATCCCACAAAAAATATTATAATCTTATCCACAACCATCATAGTTTTTTTACATTTTTCCTTTATCTAAGTACTTTAATTTGTACTTATTCAATATATACTTTTTTATATTTATTATTTTTCCAAGTCAAATAATCAATTACATTTAGATAAATCGATTTAACAAGACATTTATGTGAACATATTTAAATTCTTTAAAGCATCAAATAATCTATCAAATGTGATCTATATTTGATTACAAGAATCATGTATCAACAAATTCAAATTCAAACTTTAATATTTGAATATCAACAAAATAATTTAAAAACAAGGAAGTTTTTTTTTTGCAAAAAATAGTTCAATTTCATTTTAATCACAAAACTTTTATTCTTTCTAACTATGCATCACCAGGCCGACTTCTACTACCAAAAATAGATATTGTTCAACATGGTGAGGGAGAAATAAAATACAAACATGACAATGTGCCAACAAATGATCACTATTAATTTTGCAATAATACTCTGTATCGTAGTAATATTGAGCATTACTTTAAATTTTAACATGTTATGGGTCATATTAAATCAACCATAATTCATTGTATTTAATTGCACTTATAATACAATAATACTCTGTATCGTAGTAATATTGAACATCAGTTTAATAGTAATATTGAACATCAATTTAAATTTCAACATGTTATGGGTCATATTAAATCGACCATAATTCATTGTATTTAATTGCACTTATAATTTAATCTTATTATCTATTAGTGCTTCATCTAAACTAATTTTTTGCACATCCTAAATTTCATCCATGTATAATGTGTTATTGGATGTGTCTTAGGTCTAAATAAGCCCTACAAGGCTCGAACCTCTGATGAGAAAGTAATTCCATAGCCATATATTTAACATATGAGTTGTACTCTAACTTAGTTTTCTTTATTTATAATTCTTTGCAGGATTGTCTTTAACATATATAAAAGAGCAGAAAAGCCAGTCATCAAAAAGCTATTTAAGAAAATTCCTCTATTCGTTCCTAAGGTAACATTCCTCACACTTATTCTTGTTATTATGTTTGTTCTATGTGCTTACTTGTATAGGTTGAACAAATATTTTTCAACTTTCTCATTAGATAAATGGTGATCAATGTTGTTTGAGGAAACATATTAGGCAAAATAGAAAATGAAGACGTGTTTTAATGTTTGTTAGTGCCTATTTCTAAGTTGGTCTCTAAATAAGAAAATTATAGTTTGAGTAGACAGGAACTGCTTTCTTATTGTAGAGTAGTTAAACAAAATATTCAATACTAAAGTTCTTTATTATCAAGCATATGTTATTCCTATCATATACCTCTTTATGTCCACGTACAAAATTTAATACTTGATAATAAAGAACTTTAGTATTAACAAAACAAGTCGTTAAACAATTTTTGGCTACTCAACAGGTATGATTCATTTCAATTTACAATTAAATATGTATTTAATTATTTATAAATAAATTTAAAAACATAAATCTAATATTTTGTTACAATTATAGATCACAGCAATTGCAGTATTGAATCCTACTGAAGAAGAATTAGAAACATTTTGGTATACAAATATTTCACTACCAGCTGACAACCAACACTGTATACTAGACAGCATTGTCAATGGTGAATCCAATAATATAACAGAACAAATTCCAGCTGATAACGTACATATGCAAGAAACAACTATAGGCACTTCAGCTGGAATTAGATCTACTTCTTCTGAGAGCTCAAACTATGTAACTAAACAAGATATGGATCAAATATTCAACATATATAGATAACAAGTATTGTCAGATGTATTTAGTTTCTATGACGGATTAAAAACACAAATGATTGAAGAATCAACAAAACAAGAAACTCGCTATCATGTCACTCTTGAATAGCAAGAAACTCACTACCAAAGGATTCTTGACAATCAAAAACAATTTTTTGAACATCAGCAAAAAAGCCAACAAGACTACTTC
>NC_036257.1:7322834-7324053 GCF_002742605.1 Olea europaea var. sylvestris | reverse complement strand
GGCCTTGTTTGAGTAGCAATAATGAAATTCAAATCTTGTATAAATTATCACCTTCGATTGCGAAACTTACTGAGTATATATGTATTTATATATTCATTTGTAAGGTTCTTCATTCTTCTTGCTAGCATTATACACTCCTCTGCAAAAAGTAAATGCTTTTTACCTTTTATCTTATTTATTTTTCCATTGAAAGATACCACTACAAAAGTTGTTCCTTCTAAAGCTAATCTCAATAAAAGGTCTGTTTCAAAATCCAAAACAAAAATTATTATTTTGAACTGCTTCAATATTTTATATCCAAAGTTAACATATCTTTTACTTTTCTTCATATAGTTTGCTCTTTATCTTTACATTTTTTTGTCAGACTTATGCACCAACTAAATATTTTCTTCGCTTCCCAAAAAATTATTCAATGTAATTCTCCCTCTTGAATACTTAATACTCAAGTAAGTCAACACACTAATATCACCTTCAAAAAAATTCAAGTCATGTATTGCATGGCCAAAAACTTGTTATAAATAAAAGTAAAGATACTGGTACCTAATGTTCTAAAAAGCATGCCTATATTGAAGCATGGGCAAAACACCTCACTTCAGGTCTAGGCGAGCTTCTTCTATTTTTTTATTATTATTATCTTTTTTGGAGCCTAGTCACACTTTTCATTTTTTTTCCAACATATTATTTTATAATTTTAGATGTTTGGTAGGTATTAATTTAATTACTAAATAACTTTCAGATTGATTAAAAATTAAAAATAATATCAAAATAAGAAACACATTTTATTTTTTTAGCATTTAGGCCTCTTCTAGTGCAATACCTTAAAAAAAAGTCAAACTATCATGCTATATAAAAAAAAAACAAAAACAAAAACAATAAAATAAAATTTACATTAGGCGGTGGAATGGATATATATTCACCAAAACTTATCAAACCCAAAATGTTAAATAAAAACACACACTACACACACTGGAAAGAAATGAGGCAGAGGGAAAAAGAGAAAGAGAAAAAAGGAAGAATGATGCGAACTCTGTAACAATGTTGACTACGAAACCCACAATGAGATGGACGAATCCAAGAAAGCCAAATTAATCCAAGAGTCTAAGATTAATCCAAAAGAAAGTCCAACCAAAAAACCTAACAAGAACGACACTTGAAAGACCCTTTGATCACGCAATCTAAGAATTAAATCCGATTGTTTGAACGCCACAAGTTAACACTT
>NC_036257.1:7319340-7322734 GCF_002742605.1 Olea europaea var. sylvestris | reverse complement strand
AAGGGGTTTTGAAGTTGAGTTCAAAATCTGAGAAAGTGTATTTGTTAAAATAATAATAATAATAATAATAATAATAATAATAAATAAATAAATCCCTCTATGGTTAAAAATAAGCACCAAAATAGTGGTATAGGAAATTTAACTCATATGTTAAGACTTTGGGTTTTGTTAAAAGTAATTTTGATTTCTGCCTCTTTTATAAAGGTTTAGGAGGACATGAATCTATCTATTTGTTATTATATGTTGATGATATGCTTCTTGCTTGCTATGATAGAGTTAAGATAGACTTGATTAAATCCAAACTGAAATCAAAGTTTGAAATAAAAGACCTAGGTCAAGTTAAAAGAATTTTAGATATGAAAATTAAACGAGATAGAAAAATTTATACTCTTTATGTGAATCAGTGCTCTTATGTTAATAAAGTACTTGAAATTTTTTTTTTTTTTGTCTAATTGCAAATCTGCTACACCGCCTCTTGCCAATCATTTCAAACAGTCAAGTGAAAAATTGCCTAAAATTGATGAACAATTTGAAAGAATGAATAAAATACCTTATGCTAGACTTGAATTAGCACATGGCATTGTATTTTGAGTAGATTTATGACAAATTCAGGTGAAATTCACTGGCTTACTATAAAATGAATGTTGAGATATTTGAAAAGCTCATCTAATTTGGGATTAAAGTTTTAAAAATGTAATGAAGGCATAATTATGAAGGACTACACAGATTCTAACTTTGTAAGTGATTTAGATAAATGAATATCATCTTTTTCTTATATTTGTGCATTATGTGATGAGCGTATTAGTTGGAAATCACAACAGAAATTGGTAGCTCTCTCTTCAATTGGCACAATATATTGTAGCTTGTGATGTTGTTAAGGAAGGACTTTGGCTGAAACGGTTGTTACAAGAAATTGGTTTTATAAATGAAGTAGTTAGGGTGTATATTGATTACCAGAGTACTATTCACCTTAGTAAGAATCCTATTTATCGTGATAGAACTAGACATGTTGATATAAAATTTCATTTTATAAGAAATATGGTAGAAAAATGTATGATTAGTTTAGTCAAGATCCCTACTGAATTCAACCCCTCTGATTTTGGAACCAAGTTTGTCCCTTTGAATAAATGTAAAAATTGCTTGAAGATTTTAAATATTACTTGAAAAATAATATATTTAGAACATCGTTTTTTTTTTTTTTTTTTTTTTGGACTAACTCCAATATTTTTCGTTTTACAGGTTTGGTAAGAGCAAATAAAATAAGTAAAATTGTTCTAGAGCCACTAAATAATGCTAGAAATAGTTCGGCAAGGTGGAAACTGTTATATTCTTGGACTGCCCCACTATCTACGTTATTGAGCTGTAAGCTTGAGCCCAAAAATGAAGGACAATCCGGGTTAGCTGGTTTACTTGTAAACTCGCATTATCGGACACACGCCTTTAACTCTGTAGAGGTTGATAAAATCCAACGTTACACCTTGTGCAATTGTAGGCGTCAATCTATAAAATGGTTGGGCCATATAAATGGCCTCTTTGACGTGTTTTTACATAGTTGTTGGATGAGCACGTGTATTACTTAGGGGTTTTCTCTTGTCTCTTCGTGTTCTTCGTTTTTTCTTCATTTGGTTCAGG
This sequence comes from Olea europaea var. sylvestris, assembly GCF_002742605.1. NCBI lineage: Eukaryota > Viridiplantae > Streptophyta > Magnoliopsida > Lamiales > Oleaceae > Olea > Olea europaea. The sequence goes on along the minus strand of NC_036257.1, from coordinate 7,321,102 downwards.
CTTTGTAATCTTGAATGGATTTTTTGTATTACAATTAGTATATATTTTGAGAGATTGAGTGGAGTGTACTGTGATGAATTTGTGTGAGGCGAAGATTGAAAACCACGAAAAAATCTTTTATTTCTTCGAACATTTGTACTGTACTCTACTTGGTTGATCTTAGTGGATTTAGAGTAATATCTATTCTGTAAATGCTCAATATATGAATAACGTTTAGGCCATATTTGATTGCACCCCAATTCCACGGAAAATGAAAATCAAATTCCATCTTTCCAATTTTTTGTTGTTTGACTGGTAAAATTTTCCCTAAAATTCGAATTCCAACTTTTATGCCACCTAAGCTAATTTCCATGTTTTCCTTGAATTCCAATTCTCACCGAAATGGTGAGAATTGAAATTTTCGGTTATTGTAGCACTTTTTATTTTTATTTTATTTTATTTTATTTTTTGCAATGAAAACAAATTATAAGAATTATTATAAAAAAAATATTTCCCTTTAAATGACAATTTTCATGTAAAACAAAGCAAAACGAGCACCAAAAGATAGATGATTTTTTTGAATTTTTTTTTTGTTTTAGCAATGGAAACAAATTTCATCCCCAATATCAGTAAAATATATCCCTTTAATTGATAATTTTCATGTAAAATAAAGCCAAAGAGAGATAAAAAAAAATTAATTTTATTTCAATATTTTCCACAAGGAAAATTACCCCAATCAAACACAAAAATTTATAGTTTTCAAGAAAATAATTTCTAGGCAATTCAATTATCTGGAATTCATTTTCAATTCAATTCAATTCCATCTTTGTAATCAAACGGACCCTTAGAGCACATGAACATCCGAACCCTTCATAGGTGAAAAATCTTGTGTTGGTATCTTTTGAGTTCTGCATTTACTTTCTACAAACGCTTTTGGTTTTTTGAATGTTTTGACAAACTCAATTGGGACCAACATGAAAAATAGTTTATTGTGAAAATATGTGGTTGAAAATGAGTATGCGAAAAAAGAGTTTTGAAAGAATAATTGTCAAGCAGAGTCTCATTCAATGCAAATAAAAAGTTCCATCTTCATACTAAACATCGTTTCCAAATAAACTATTAAATATGATTTATTAAAAATATAGCTGGAATATAACCAATCTTTTGTTCTCGACTTTGGATACTAGAACCAAAACTAGACTAAGAATAAACCGGTTCTTTGTTCTAGGAAGTAGAATCGTTTAAAATTTAGCACTTGTTTGATCCTTACTATTTTCAAAATATGTTTTTTTCTTTTCAACCACACATTTTTCAATAAAATAATATTACACACAAATTCAAGAATTTTTCTTATTTTTGAACCACATATTCTTTATCAATTTACCATTTCAAAATGCATTCTTAGGAAATAATGAGGCTTAAACAGGCTCTTAAATTAAACTATACAAGACAATTATGATTTAGTTCATTTGGTTCTAGATCTTTTGTCCACTCCTAAGTGCAAACCATCCTAATTCATGTGTAAGGAAGGGTCCTCACAAGTTGTTGACCATGAATATCCAGAGAGTAGATAAATTGAAATTATGAAGTCTTCCCCCTCTACTAGAGATGTAATTGAGTCGAGCTGAACCAAGTTTGACCGAAAAGATCTAGGCTTTGCTCAGGCTTTTGGCTCGAGCCAGCTCTTTTTTTTTTAATTGAAAAAAAAATCAAATTTTTATTGCTAAAAGCACGAAAGAACCCCAATTAAAAAAAAAATCAAATTTTTATTGCTAAAAGCACG
>NC_036257.1:7317657-7318444 GCF_002742605.1 Olea europaea var. sylvestris | reverse complement strand
TGTCCATGCAACCATTTGCACACATGAACAAAATGGGATTGTTGTCTTTGTGACTTTGTTTTTTGTAGGAAGCTTTGATGAAAAGGTACAAAATGGATCGAGTCCTCCATGTATCTCATCCTCAAAACTGTGTAAAATATAATCTCTACTCCCTCGTATGTATCTGGCCTTGAAATAGTGTCAAACTTATACTGTGTAACACAAACAAGTAATTAAGTGTTCTAAAACTTATCATGCTCATTAGTCCAAAATTAATAAAGGATCAAATAGGATATATAAACCTTAGATTAAGTTACACAAGGAGGATGAAGTACATTTCAATTAGACTCCTAATCTTACTTAATGGTCACAAAATCCTCGACTCTTGAAACTAGAAGCACAATTAGCAGTTATTAGCTGCGGACTAGTGTAGGGTCCTTCCACCAATCCTCTAGCTATCCATTTGTAGGCTGCTTCTATTAAATGTAAACCATCCCAACTCACATATTGAGAAGGGTCTTCACAAGTGGTTGATCCTGAATTTCCACAGTGCACGATTAAGTTGACATTGAAATGTCCTCCTCCTCCACAGCATGCAGTAACAGTTCCTTTCGAAAACCCTAGAATAAGTTTGTTTTTCAACTCATAATAAAAAAAATTACAGAAACTTAAGCAACTATTAAGCTTATGCAAATATGATGTATTAATATGAAAGTCAAAATAATTAATGTACCATATTTTTCGGGGGAGAGATAAATGGATATTGTAGCATTGTAATAATCGGCATAGATAATGGTAGTATGAGTGT
>NC_036257.1:7312753-7314051 GCF_002742605.1 Olea europaea var. sylvestris | reverse complement strand
TGAATCTCCGCAGTGCATGGTTAAGTTGACATTGAAAGGTCCTCCTCCTCCACAGCATGCAATAACAGTCCCTTTGGAAAACCCTACAATAAGTTTTTTTTTTTTCCAACTCAAAATCAAAAAATTACTGAAATTTACGCAACTATTAAGCTTATGCAAACATTGTTAAGTAGTAAACTTGATTTTTTGGACTAAATAATATGGGCTTAATGATTTTGCTTATAGGCCCAAATCAATTAAAAGGCCCAACATGCATAGCATTTCTAGAAGCATTATCTAGAAAAATCTATATAAATATCTACTAGAAAAATCTATATAAATATCTAAGTAAGATATGTAGTTTTATAAAGAATATCTAGATAATTCTAGGAAAATATCTTGATATTTGGTCTAGGTATCTCTAGAAAATGTGTGAACTAGAATCTTCTTGTAAACACTATATAAAGGGGTAGTGTCCTCCATTTTGTAATAAGCCAAAAAAGTGTGTACAGTCTTGAATTTGAGAAATACAAGTTTCCTTTTTTCACTTCCTTCTTCCTATTAGTGTTGTCCTCTTAAAAGCCTTAGCCAATCCAAGTTAGTAAACCCATCTTTCCTCCAACAAACTGGTATCAGAGCCCTAAGGTTCTTGTGGGAAATGACAAGTGGGATGATTCCTTTTCAAGTCCCCCAACTCAACAAGGATAACTACGACAATTGGAGTATAAAAATGAAAGCATTGCTCGGGTCGCAAGATGCATGGGAGATCATAGAGAAAGGCTACACGGAGCCACAAGACGAGGTTGCTCTATCCCAAGCACAAAGGGATAGTTTGAAGGATGAAAGGAAGAAAGACAAGAAGGCGCTCACCCTCATCTATCAAGCCTTAGATGAAGGCATGTTCGAGAAAGTAGCTTGTGCTACTACAAGTAAGGAAGCATGGGAGATCTTGCAAAACTCCCACAAAGGAGTTGAGAAGGTGAAAAAGGTTCGACTTCAAACACTTCGAGGTGAGTTTGAAGCTTTACATATGAAAGAATCGGAATCAATTTCTGATTACTTCTCTAGAGTATTAGCTATTGTGAATCAATTAAAAAGGAATGGAGAAAAGTTGAACGACACTCGAGTAATTGAGAAGATACTTAGGTCTTTAGATTCTAAATTTGACTACATAGTTGTAGCCATTGAGGAATCTAAAGATCTAGATAGTATGAGTATCGATCAACTCATGGGATCTTTACAAGCCCATGAGGAAAGACTAAAGAAGAAGGTGAAAGAAGAGCCATTAGAGCAAGCTCTTCAAACAAAGCTCACTTTGA
>NC_036257.1:7310538-7312330 GCF_002742605.1 Olea europaea var. sylvestris | reverse complement strand
TTATGTGCCCAATATGAAGAATAACATTTTAAGTTTGGGACAACTCTTAGAGAAGGGCTATGATATTCATTTGAAGGATCATAGTCTTTCAATAAGAGATCAAAGAGAAAATTTGATTGCCAAAGTCCCTATGACAAGAAATAGAATGTTTGCGTTAAGCATTCAAAATGATGTCGCTAAATGCTTAAAAGCTTGTTTTAAAGATTCATCTTGGCTTTGGCACTTGAGATTTGGGCATCTTAATTTTGGAGGCTTAAAGTTGTTAAGTAAGAAGAAAATGGTGAAAGGTTTGCCTCCAATAAATCATGCGGATCAATTATGTGAAGGATGCTTACTTGGAAAGCATTCGAGAAAAAGTTTTCCAAAAGAAGCATCTACAAGAGCTAAGAAGCCGCTAGAACTTGTACACTCCGATGTTTGTGGGCCAATTAATCCAAGCTCTCTCGGTAAGAGCAATTATTTTGTTCTTTTTATTGATGATTTTAGTAGAAAGACTTGGGTCTATTTTCTTAAACAAAAATTGGAAGTTTTTGAAACTTTTGAGAAGTTTAAAGCTCTTGTTGAAAAGAAAGCGGATATAGTATAAAAGCCTTAAGATCGGATAGAGGAGGAGAGTTCACCTCCAAAAAGTTTGAGAAATATTGTGAGGATAATGGAATTCGTCGTCCAGTGACGGTTCCATACTCTCCACAACAAAATGGAGTAGCCGAAAGAAAGAATAGATCCATTCTTAACATGGCCCGCTGCATGCTCAAAAGTAAGAGATTGCCCAAAGAACTTTGGGCTGAAGCTGTTAATTGCGCCGTGTATCTGTCTAACCAATCACCTTCTAGAAGTGTGTTGAATAAGACACCACAAGAAGCATGAAGTGGAAGAAAGCCCAGCATCTCTCACTTACGAGTATTTGGGAGCATTGCTTATGCTCATATACCAGATCAAAAACGGTCCAAGTTAGATGACAAAAGTGAAAGGTATGTCTTTATCGGCTATGACTCTTGCTCTAAAGGCTACAAGTTGTATAATCCAAGCAATGAGAAGACCACCATAAGTAGAGATGTCGAGTTTGATGAAAAAGGAGCTCGGGATTGGGGTGTCCAAGAAGAAGACTATGACTTCTTACCATTCTTTTATGAAGAAGAACAAAAGAATGGAGAGCATCAAGAGATTATCAGTCCACCTCTATCACCTACTCAAGGAAATGCTTCTCCATCATCTTCACAAGGAGAAAGTTCAAGCGAAAGGATACCACGGATGAGGAGCCTACAAGAGCTATATGAGGTAACCGAAAATCAAAATGATCTCACACTTTTTTGTCTTTTTGTCGATTGTGAACCAATAGGGTATGAAGAAGCGGTGCAAAATAAAAGATGGAGAGATGCTATGGATGAAGAGATTAAAGCTATAGAGAAAAATGACACGTGGGAGCTGACAACTCTTCCCAAAGGAAAGAGAGCAATCGGAGTTAAGTGGGTGTACAAGGCAAAGAAGAACGCTAAAGGAGACGTAGAAAGATACAAAGCAAGATTGGTTGCCAAAGGTTACAACCAACGGTCGGGAATTGATTATGAAGAGGTATTTGCTCCTGTTGCTCGTTTAGAAACTATAAGATTAATTATCTCTCTTGCAGCGCAAAATAAGTGAAAGATATTTCAAATGGACGTGAAATCAGCTTTTCTAAATGGTTATCTCGAAGAAGAAATCTATGTGGAGCAACCAATGGGTTATAAAGTAAAAGGACATGAAGGTAAAGTCTTGAAAAAAAAAATGCTTTATATGGGTTGAAACAGGCTCC
>NC_036257.1:7268312-7310176 GCF_002742605.1 Olea europaea var. sylvestris | reverse complement strand
TTGGGCGACACAGCTTTCACTTGGAGCTCAAAGAAGCAATCGATCGTAGCACTATCTACATGTGAAGCTGAATATGTTGCAGCTACATCAAGTGTCTGCCATGCGATTTGGCTTAGAAACTTGTTGAAGACGCTTGGAGTATCACAAGAAGAGCCAATCAAAATCCATGTTGATAACAAATCGGCATTGGCATTGGCAAAGAACCCAGTATTCCATGATAGAAGCAAGCACATTGATACAAGATATCACTTCATAAGAGAAAGCATTGCAAAGAAAGAAGTGCAGCTGAAATATGTAACCTCCCAGGAGCATATCGCCGACATTCTCACTAAGCCACTCAAGCATGATGTGTTCCGCAAGTTAAGAACTCTACTTGGAGTAGCAAAATCAAGTTTAAGGGGGGATGTTGAGTAGTAAACTTGATTTTTTGGACTAAATAATATGGGCTTAATGATTTTGCTTATAGGTCCAAATCAATTAAAAGGCCCAACATGCATAGCATTTCTAGAAGCATTATCTAGAAAAATCTATATAAATATCTAAATAAGATATGTAGTTTTATAAAGAATATCTAGAGAATTCTAGGAAAATATCTTGATATGTGGTCTAGGTATCTCTAGAAAATGTGTGGACTAGAATCTTCTTGTAAACACTATATAAAGGGGTAGTGCCCTCCATTTTGTAATAAGCCAAAAAAGTGTGTACAGTCTTGAATTTGAGAAATACAAGTTTCCTTTTTTCACTTCCTTCTTCCTATTAGTGTTGTCCTCTTAAAAGCCTTAGCCAATCCAAGTTAGTAAACTCATCTTTCCTCCAACAAACATGATGAATAATATGAAAGTCAAAATAATTAATGTACCATATTTTTCGGGGGAGAGATAAATGCACATTGCAGCATTGTAATAATCGGCATAGATGATGGTAGTATGAGTGTGAATCTGTCGAATGCGCTCCAGCTCCATTTGGAGTAGACTATTATGATACTCGGAGAACATATTTAGATGATTTATACATCCTGTATTCGGATCTCGAATATATTTTTCCTTGTAACGTTCGAAATAAGTAAGATAATACGCTGAACATCCGATTGGAAGGTTCCCAGGTACCATTAGTGTAGTGGCTCCAAGTTTAATCAATTCCTAGCATGACAAGAAAATATCAGTAAAATTTAATTTATATATATTACTCTGACCAAATTTATACAACATAATATAAATACAGGCTTAAGAAAAATATTTTTAAGTGCTTACTTCAATGGTTAAACCGATTGTTTTGACGACCCGAGGGATAAATGATCCAACTTCTTCTTCAGCTTTCCCTCCAAATAATGCATGATTATAATCGTTACCTCCTATTTCTCCCATGAGAACTAGTGAGGTCTGAAGAAATTTTTTACAATCTGCATAAAACAGTATTTAATTAAGAAATTCCAAATTAATATACTAAAGTCCCCTGTGTACGTTGCTATGCAGCATTATTATTCTTATGACTGTCGAAAAAATAAAATATATACCCACATGCCAGGCCCACTTAGATAGATGATCATTTGATCCTTTTCTTTTATTGTTAAACTAAATTAAATATGAATTTGACACGTGTTCATTGATTTTCTTAAAGTAACTTACCGGGGTGTCCTCAATTCAGAGTTTAATAAATTTCTTAATATTTATAAATTTTCATGGATTGTATGGTATTTATAGAATTTAATAGATTTCATAAGATTTGAATGAATTTTTATTTTGCAGATTTTCATGGATTTTATAGATTTTAGTAGATTTGGCTAAAATTTCTATAGTTCTTTTTTGATCTGCTCGAATCATGAATTGATCTGTTCATGGTAGAGAGATGCGAGATAGGGAGGAGAAGAAGAAGAAGAAGAAAAAGAAAAACCTTTTCACCAGAGAGGGAGAGGGCGACAAATTTGCAGGCGAGAAAAGTCTTGAAATTTGTGGGGTTGGGATATAATTGTTACATATTTTTGGTATTTATACTTTTAGCTTGAAATCTTTTAAAATCTATCAAAATTTATCTAATTAATGAAATCCTTTTAAATCAATTAGTTATCGAGAACACCTAAATTTCTAAAGTTCCTATTAAATTCTATATTGAGGATAACTAAATTTATAAGTATTTCTAAAAATCCAGATTGAGGACACCTACATTTTAATGAATTAAATTTTTAATCTAAATTAAGGACACCTTAATTTATATGGAGTTTTAAAATCTATCAAATTCTAGATTGAAGACACCCCCCTTAATTTATTATACAATTTTTGTTAATTCATTATTAAATTATTTTAAATGTGTTTATAGATCTCGTTCGTGTGCAAGTTATTTATTTAGATTGTTGCCACTTTGCGAAGCACCAAATCCTCGAGATATCTAAATGAGTAAAAAATGAATAGGTGCACCTAATGAGCTATATGGAAAATAATTGGTGCACCTAATGAGATAATCAAGTCTCTGTCATTCACCAACCCAAACAATTATCTTTGTGGGAAAAAAGAAGTATTATTTTACAGTCGACCCCAACATTTGAGCTATATCAAAATTGAAATGCTAAAATGCATGCGAACTTGCAAGTTTCAGTCATAATCAAAGAGTTTAGGAAATATTGATTACAAATTAATTTGAAGAAAGATGAAGATGAGACTGAATTAACAATAAGGACGAGATAGCATAAGTAATTTTTTCTTTCCTTAATACTCTTTAATATTTAATCTTGTTTGTTACAATTTGTTTAAAACTCATTTTCAACCATATATTTTCCTAGTAAAATAATTTTGTACATAAATTAATAACTTTTTCGAACCTTTTAACCACACAATCTTAAAAAATATTACTTTTCACAAAATTTATTCTCGAAAAATATACATCAAATAAGCTCTTAATACTCATATTCACAAAGCAAGCCCCTACTATTTTAATGGGTAATAACAATAGGAATTATAAGGAGACTTCAAAAAATTAATACTCTTACAACCTAGAATATAGTTTAATTATGAGAATATTAAAAATGAATTACAATTTATGAAGATATATCTTATTTTGAATAGCAAGGAAAATATAGAGAGCATGGTGAGAAATGATAAAGAATATTACGGTGGACTTAGCATCAATTTGCGAATAATTTATAAACTATTTAATTTATCAATAGATAGAAATGAATATTATATATATAATACTCGTAGATTCATTAAAATGCATTGTTAAAAGTAAAATTTGGCCATTTACAAATGATTTATAAATTTTGCCAAATGGGGTTCAAGTGTAAAAAAATGAGCAGCAGCCCAATTAATGAAGCAAAATATTTTCTCAATTTTTTTTTCAATTTATAAAATTGATAAAAGTATATTTAAAAAAGTTAAAAAGAATCAACACAGCTCTAGAAAATATATGGGTGTACTAAGAAGATTTCAAAACAATATAGACATTAAATTTAATCCCTTGTTTGGTTTAGTTAAAAATTTTAATAAAATTAAATTTAATTCAATAATTAATTTTAATCACACTTTTTGGATCCAAAAAATGCTATCAATTTTTCAACCACATATTTCATCAATTTTTATCAAAATCTACTAATATGTGATTTTTTGCAAAATAAAATCTGGACTAAATAAGTTTTAATTTAATATAAGAATGTCATAACATACTTTTCTTCATATTATGTATTACAGATAGTTAGAGATCTATCCAAATCCAAGCAATATCAACTCAAAAAGAAACAAGCAAAACTAGATATATAAAATTATAAGGATTTTTCTATAAATTATATTCTTAATCGATATTATAAATCAATGGACTATTAATTTATTGACGTTCTAATGTATTTTAATTTTTTCAGTAAAACATCACACAAATAACGGGAGCTTCTTCTTACTTAAGGGTTCATGGCAAATTGTAGACAAAAACTCTTTGAACGAACTCAACTGAGCCGCCAGAGAGACATTTGCATAAGGAATTTTGACTCCTATTTTTGCAAAAAATGAGTCCTCCAGAGCTGTACTTCCGCCCACTGCAAAATTCACACCTTCCCGATAATTCCTTCTGCTTACATTTCCTTCGCCGTGGAATGGCGGCACAAATGGAAGCCCCATATCTTGAGCTGCAAGGATAGAACATATCAACAAGCCAAGAGAAATAGTAAAATAGAATGGGCAAACATCTTGTGTATATCTGTATGTAATATTTTTATCTACTGCCTGCAAGAACTCTCTCTCTCTCTCTCTCTGTGCTTGTGAGGGCAGTTGACTTACCAATGAAATCGATGATAAGACGGCCGTCGGAGGATCGACCGGTGGGATGATGAAAGAAAGTTTCTCCGTAAGGTAGGAAACCAGATGGTGGCTTCTAGTTGGACAAAGTTGATTCTAAATAAAGCAAATTTCCAGTATCAGCAAGTGAATCACCAAAACTGATTATGGATTTGTAGCATCCACATGCATATTTGCTTGCTGATAATAGAAAGAGGACTGCACATGCAAATGCATTTTTTAATGGCGAAATATTTGAAGCCATGGCTGAGACAAAAAGCAGACTTTCTTAATAATTATGGGCCTGTGGAAATATATATAATGGACTGAGTAAAAGGAAAGCTGGGTAGGTTGGAGATGGATTGAGATCAGTGGTTTTGATTTTTATTTTTTTAACATAACTAAATCAATATTCCATGGACTCCAAAAAGCAGAGACAAGCAACCTATAAAATATATTTTTCAATGTTAGAGATTTAACTCTCAGGACAGAGTATATATAGAAAAATAAATTTCGAGTCACGCAAATCAAATAAAAAAATTTACGTGATTAATCCATAAAATTTTTGGAGACATGAGAGAAAACTTTGTCATGCAGCCATTAATGGTGAATGGTGTTGTAGGGCTCGGAGTAGAACATGCTACGCAAGTGTCCATTTAATAAAGCTACTCGTGAAAACAAACGTTTTGTTGATTTTCTTAGATCCTGATTGACTTGACCTCCATTGTCAGTTCAATGTCAATTAATTTACAGTCATACCCCAAAAAAATAAAATAAAATAAAATATGCAGTTATTCCCATGCGCAAATGAAAAAAAAAAAATAAAAAAAAATATTTTATCTTTAGGAAAAAGGTAACAATGATCATGGTAATTAGCCCCGCTGTAACATTCATACCTTCCAATATTATTGAACAAAACGTCCTTAGTTTTAATTTTTTTCAAAAATTTCACCCTTAGATATATATTTGATTGCACAAAATTAACGTCCTTTTCATCCATTGACACCCAAATTCTTCATTGAGTGAATGCTAGTCACTTTTTTTTTTTTTTTGAAGGAAGGGTATTATCATCTTGAAAAAAATTCCCTTTCTTTCCTTGCACTAAATGTGATGCGGATAGTTTTTCCCTTTTTACCTTCAAGAAAATTTCTCCCATTTCTTAGAACATTAATTCTTCCCCTTATCCTTTCCGATTCTCTCCTCGTCGACCATTGAAGCATGCACTGAAGGGTACACGGTGAAGCGAAGGTAAATTGTTTTTATTTTTGCATCGGGTATTTTTTTTTTTCCCATTTCCTATTTTGTTCTTTTGAGTGATTAAAGGTTTTTAATGGTGGTTATTGATGTTGCACTGGTATATATCATATTCCACGTGGAAAATATTTTTTTCTACTTTCGAGATACCTCGATTGAGACCTACCCATTTACGATATGGTGTGCATTCCTTCAATTTCATTGTGCATTCTTATAATTTATGAATAGAGTCTAAGATTTTGATGTGTATTCCTTGTAATTTATGTTAGTGTACATTCTCTCAATCTTCAATGTTCATTGACATCCATTGCTTCATTATGATATTTATTCCCTATAATGTGCCTTCAGGTGGTAATTCACCCTATTTTACTATTGAAGTGCGTCATGGACGCAAATTTTATGATAAGCTAAACAATCTGGTGTATGAAAATGAATTTATACTTTTCTTGGAGTTCTTTCACGATGCATGGTTTACCAAGGATAATTTGGAGAAATTCTTACATGCAGTTGGTGATAAAACATTGTTGTAGCTTTATTATAAAAAGAGGAAAATGAATTTAGGGGATGGGTTGACTAGACTGAAGAGTGGAAGATATTGAGGAAATGCTTAGGCATAGGGAATAACATCCAGTTGTAAGATATATATCATAGCCACAATGCAATCATATACATTGCCAATGCATGCTTCAAACTCACTAGTTGATAACCAATCAAATATAGGTGTTCGAAACGAAGTTGATAAACTACAAACATTTGAAGGATGTTATGTACCTTCTGTAAGTGTTATGCCTTAAATTCAATCGATTTAGGTTGCAAACACTTTTAATATGTTTAATGCATTTAATTTTGGCAAGATCTATTATTTATTTAAATTAATTTTGTGATAAATAATATTAAATAATAGAGTCCGAAGATCCAAGTTGAAGTGATTTGTTAATCACGAGGAGTTGTGATTGTGAGATACAAATTACGTATGATTGGATCTTGAATAAACTGTTGTCGTAAGTAATAACGAGACACGGATATCAATCGTTAATACAGATAGACCATCACGTGTGGCATTTCTTGTGAAGTGAGTAGCTGATCTCACGAGCTAAAGTATGGTGACACATAAATGAACACGTGGATGTTTTGTTATAGAACAAAATATTGGAGACATGCTAAGAGATTTCACATGAATAACTATCTGAGTATCAGTGGTTAATCTCTAACGTTCGGTAGTGAAATTGGTCCTATGACTTAAGGTCATCATAGTGCCTTGTATAAAGACAGTCATACTTTGATAGTGTTGGATGTTGCTCTGCTAAGGGCCGCTAATACGACATCGTTCGGGTATGTCAAGAACCATATGAATGTTGTGAATGACCAATAGAGAATTCGTCACTCTTAGATAGTAAGATATTGTGATCTGCATTTCGTTCAATTAAGTCAATAACGAAATCATTGTCCAAGGTATACATATAAGTCGAAAAGGAGTTTTCGACTCATATTGACTTAATAGTAGAATGAAAGATATGATCGATAATTGAGATTGACACACTTCCATATCTCGTAGTTGATCGAATCATATTGACGAAGGGATTATAGTTTCATGGTAAACAAACGGTTTTGATTTTGTCATACCACGTGACATTTCCTGTCACATGTGTTGCACTGATACATTGTTAGATGTCAATTTGGGACGACAAGTGTGAATTTGTGATAAATTAAAAGGGTATTTAATTTATCAATTTTGATTATATCAAAATAATATATTTCACGTCGTTAGGCTTCGTGGTCGGAAACCTAATGGGTCGCACACAAAAGAGAATTGGAAGATTGCAAATTGCCAATTAATTAATTTAACAATTGTTGGATAAATTAATTAATTGGATTGGTTATTTATATCCCTTAATTAATTAATCGGATTAATTAATTCACGGACCGGGTTTAATTAAATATTGGATCGGACTGGGCCGAGCCCATTTTGGTTTATATAAATACATGGCTAAGGTTTGAGATCCAAAAGGTTTTCATTATTCTTGCTGGTACAAGAGGAAAAATCCTAGCAGTTGCAGTCTACTCTCTGTGTGGATTTCATTAGAAGCTGGACAATTGGACAGCTGTGGAAGGCAGATTCAAGTTGCTGGAAAAGAATAACGCAAAGGAGTTTGCAAAATCAAGAAAATGTATATTTCTCATCACAGTTCTTATCTAAATATAAAATTGAATCCTGGTGGAAATTAAAACTATTTATTTCCACTGTGCATGTTTAAGTAAATTCTCAACACCTTTTACAAAAGAGAATAGAGAGAAGGAGTCTGAAATTAATTGATCAGATCAATTTTCTCAAGAGAATACTGAAGAGTCGTGGTCACGATATGAGGAAATACTACATTACCATTATGAGGAATCTAATTATGAGATGGAGCAGGAACCCATGGCTACTGCTAAAGCTGAGAACCGATTGATTAATTTGGATTTTAGATTTGTTGTATAAGATAATCAGCAGATTAGGGATTCAGATATTGACTATAGGGATTTCGATAAGTTATAAAGCATTGATAGTAAGAGGAGAGAGATACAATTCAAGAAAAAGGCTTCAATTGATACATTCAGATGTAGACGGTCTAATGCTCCAAAAAAAAAAAAAAAAAAAAAAAAAAAAACAAAAATCCCCAAATTTTTTTTTTTTTTTTTTAAGTGCAAACGTTATCTACTTGAGATATTAAAAAAAAAAAAAAATTAAAAAGTAAAATATTCTCTCTCTTCTCCACATCCAGTGCCCCCACCCAACCTTCCATCACCATCACACCTTTTAGTCCAAGACCATACTAAAGGCAGCAATCACTGCACATTTGGTTAGAAGCAATAGAAAGATTAAATACTAAAAGGACGATTCAAATAGATTAAACCCTTGTTTGAGCCCCATTTTGGAGGGAAAGAATGCATTTTGAATAGTGAATTAATGGAGAATGTGTGATTCAAAATTAAGGAAACGTTTTAGATTTGTGTGTAATACTATTTTATTGAATAATGTGTGGTTGAAAATGAATTTTAGAAAAATGAATTTTTAAAAAAATGGGGCTCAAACAAGGTCTAAGAGCCAAATGCATGGGGATTGTCCTGATTGTTTCTACCATGGACAATAATTGGACGAGTTTCGTGATCAAAACATTTGTAGAAGAGCATACTCGTGCTATGGTATAAAAGAACTTCAGAGTGAGCTCAACTTATTTGGTAGATAGGTATCTTACTAGAAGCTGAATCAAACATATCAGTGAGGACATTCATGTAGGGTGTTAACAAAGATAGTTTAGGTGACATCTCTCCTTGACAAGTGTATAGAACAAAAGAGAAAGTACTCGAAAAAATATGGGGAGTCTGATTCACCGTTGCAAAGTACTGTGGACTATTGTGAAAAGTTGAAAAAGGACAAATGTTGGGACCACTGCTTTGGTAGAGGGATGTGTTGAAGAATTCATGCGGATATACATTTATCTTGGAGCATTGAAAGAGGGTTTCATTAAGGGTTGTGGAAGGGTGATTGATTCAGATGGTCATTTTTGGAAGACAGAGCATGGTAGGCTATTGTTAAATGCAGTTGGTATGGACTTTAATAATGGTATGTATTCAGTGGCATATGTAGTTGTTTAGATTGAGAATGGGGATAATTGGAGATAGTTTTTAGGGTTTTTGATGGAGGATTTGCATATGCACAGCAGCCAAATTAGACGTTCATTTATGTAAGCAAAAAGGCTTAGTTAATGTAATTGAGTCATCATTTGTGCATTTGGAGAATAGAACATGTGTTATACATCTATGCAACAATTTCAGTATCTCTCATAAGGGATTGGCCTTGAAGAATTATCTTTGGGATGCATATGCAACAGATGTTGGAATTGGAGCTGGTTGGGGATGGATGGCTTGATTTAAAACTAGCATCTCATTGGAGCGATCTCACTTCAAAGAGTGGAATTAGTGTGACAAGCTTCTGAACAATTTATATGAATCATCCTATAGTACAATTGTTAATGCAAGAGAGAAGCCTATTTTTACCATGCTAAAGGAGATTATGATGTATTTGATGAAGAAAATTGTAGCCCATAAAAAGTCTCGTTATAGGTGGACCATAGTGGTAGCCCCTAGAATCCAAAATATTCTAGAGAAGAAAGGTAGACTTACAAGGAAGAATGGGCTGAGTACGCTGGCACCAAAAAAAATAAAAAATTCAAGTTCGACATCATGCAGACACTGTACTATATGTTGTGAACCTTAGGGCAAGAACTTGTACATGTCGTACTTGGCAATTAACATGACTCTGTTATTGGCATGTGATTGCCTCAATAGTATCTAGATGGCTTACTGCAATAGGTTTTGTAGATGACATCTACAAAAAAAAAAAAAAAAAAGGGTATATCTCATGAAATATACAGTATATATTTCCCTCATCACAGGTATGGACTCAGGGGCTAAGCTAGGTCTCCACTCTCTCAATCCACCAATATATAACAAAGAGGTTTGGCAGGCCAAAAAAGACTAGAAGAAAAGAGCTAAATGAATTAGCTTCTTTAAGTCAGGCAAAAAAGTATAGAAAGTTTACGCACAATGTAAGTACTTCAGAGTGCACATTAGAAGCCACAACTAATCTATGGAAAAGAGCGAACCTAGTAATGACATGTGGAAAATGTGGTGAACTAGATAAAATTGGAGGGTTTGTAAAGGGACACCACCACCTACACAAAATTAGGGACATTTAGTAACTATGTCTGCCCACCTGTTGCTCCTGTAACTTTTTTGTTCAATGCACATGTAGTGAATAGATGGTAGGGCTTAGTTCAAATGCACAATATTATGATATGTGAAGATTTTTCTAATGTGTCTGAATTGCTGAACAAATAAAAGTCAAACGATGTGCTTGAATTATTGAATTATTATAATGGATTTTGTTGAACAGTTGGTTTTGCTGTGTCTGAATTGTTGTGTTAGAGTTATTGTGTTTTGTATCTGAGTTGGTATTTATAAACAGGCTGCATTCATGATGACGGATTCCTTATTAGCCGAATACCTATGTAGGTGAGGAACATTTTTTTTTACAATAATAGTCAAATGTAGGGATAATTTACACAAATAGGTTAACACGTAAGGACGTTACACGCAAAACATAATAATAGATAGGGATGTTTAACACAATTTTTATTTTAGGCTAAAACATGGATGTACAGCTTCAATTCATCTTCACCATTGAAATCTGATGGAGAATGCACCATTGAAATTTGATGGATAATTTTCAACATTATATTTGTCATTGTTCTTCACGTTTATACCCTTAGTTATACCCTTAATTGCAATCTAAAATGGGGATGAACAACTTCAATTCAACGACCACATATTTAGTCTCTTCATCTACCATTCAAGTTTAATTGGTAATTTACCCTCATAGTAACCATTATTCTTCTCATAGTGAAATACAGTATTCTCTACGCCATTTTTCATATATTCAATGAAATAATTTATAAATTATTTTCATATCAATAATACTGTTAGGTATTGGAAAACTTGTTTAAGGCGGGAAAAATGGAAAAAAAAAATTATAAGATGATAGTACCCTTCCATTTAAAAAGAAAAAAAAAATGACTACACACGTTCACTAATAGAGAAGTTGGATGTCAATGGAGGAAATGACATTTTGCAAAATCAAATATGTTATTAAAGGTGAAAATGCCAAAAAAATAAAAGGATACTTTTCTATAATTAACATTTATGTTTTTAATATAAAATTGTCTCTTCAAAATAATGAACAATTTAAATTATAAAAGGTATTATAATTTAAACAAGTAATGTAAAATATTTGATCACCACGGGCAAAAAACTCTTAAGAGGTATCCATGCCAAATTTAACTCCCACCACCGTTTTCAAGGTGATAATTTCCTCATTAAAAATTGGGTTATGCTATATATACATTATGGTGTTCATAATGTACAAGTGACATAATATCATCGGACAACAGTTTTTTCAAACCTCCAATCATGAAATTTTACGTGTCCATTATGATCATAATGTACATGTAGAATTATCCTTTTTTAACCCTCCAATTAATCATGAAATTTCACATCTATTATCGTCATAATGTACACGTAGAATTATCCTTAAAATTTTATAGCTCCAAAATTTCTTTTCATTTGTACTATATACCTAGATGAAATTTAGCTCTTGTTTGACCTTCGTTTCTTAAATAGAAAATGTTTATTGTGCGCTATCTTTACAAATTTATTTATTTTTTATTTACAAATTGATGAGCAAATGTTAAATGAAATTAAAACTATCAAAATCACTTCACCACTTAAACATAATTATGCTTATTTTTTTGTTTTTTATTTGGTAGGTAAGATTTTGACTTGGTCAATTCTTACCACGTTACCTGTTGGCAAACAAATATGTATGTTGTGAGGTATATATAACATAATCATTTTTAAAACTCGTTTTTAAAATTTCATGGAATCCACAAATTTTCAACAAAATATTTCACCACTTTTTATCAAAACTAGTTGCATGCCCGTGCAATGCACAGGCTGTATTATTTTTTAAGGTAATGTTAGTGTGTCTAGCATTAATGATTGATGGGAGATATGTGCCTTAGATTAAGTCAATAGAATGAACTTAATTTGATGAGGTAAATTTACATATGACATAACCAATAAAATACAGTCATGATGCATCTGAAGAAGTAAACTTTAAAAAAGACTAAAAACAATTAGCAAACAAGATGTAAGTGTATAAAGGGACATAAACAACATGCCACCATTTTCTATAAGTTTAATTGTCATATTAGTAGTCTTGAATGGTGAGATTTTGTATACTCGAAGTTTTGGAATTTTCAATAATGTCTATATTCCTAACGTGGATCAATTGACCTTAGCGAACATATATGCGTACCAAGAGAGAGGGAGAGATAGAGATTAACAAAATCACTTAGTACCTTATTATTCAACATAGCTTGATCGTTCATTCAAAGAGTTCAAAGACACTTTATGTTCATTTGCACACAAAGAATGTAACGATTGATAATGACTGGGAACCCATGAATAAATCACAAAGGTTAGTTATTTGACAATTGAATGTTCACTCTGTCATCACTATCCATGACCATGACCATAAGACCACTGCTAAATGTAGCTTTGTCAGAGCCAAACATAAGTTAAAAATCTGCGCATGGAAAACAATCATTCAAACCTTTATCATGCATTGAAACTATAAGCTGCAGCTTTTAGGTAGTTTAGTTTAAGTGGCATACCTTCAACCTCTGTAACTTCAATCATGAAAACAGAACGAGGCCTATGAAATGGATTAGGCATAGGCACCTCATTCAACTGTCAAAATAACCGGTTAGAATATGTGGAACAACATAATTAGACAGATATCGTAGTTGAATTTTTAAACCACTATTTCCCATTTTTCTTATTACCTTGGATGAACTGGCAGCTGAAAGTGTAGAAGGGGGTGCAAAGCCAAGCAATACTGCTGCAACAGCACCAACTTCTTAGAGTGCAAGTGAATCAGTCTCCAGAAGCAAGAAAAACTATTAAGCATGGTCAGACTCAAACTAAAAGAAAAGCTGGACTTTTTTGCAATGTCATAATGGTATACTATACGTAACATGATTACCTTACATAACTAACATGGTTGCACCACAGGATTTCAAACAGTAAACCTTAAACTTCTAAGAGCCACATCTTTGTAGACTGATGAACTTTTATGAGACAAATACTAAGGTAACCGCTGAGAGTTATAGTTGGAAAAGTCTATATGAGTTTTGAAGTCACAATTATGAGTTCTACAAGACTAACGGTCAAAAGCACACTATTTCATGGAAATATTTCTCTCATATTTGGATCTATGCATAACTATTCAACAATAAGTGGATCTACTTAATAGCATGGAAGGAAAATAACAAATTTTATCCCATAAAATTTTTTGATGAAGAAGCTAGGGATCAAACCCAGATGCTAAGACTAATTCCTCAATCTTCCAAGCTTCTGCATTATGACGATGCAATACCAACACAATTTCTCTTGTCATCATAAGTGCAATCCATGGTTTCTTACTTTTTAATTTAAAAAAAGGTATCTATCAATTTAAACATAAGATATCATCAAAATGAGGTTCTTACCTAAAAACTCCCCCTTTCAGTTGAATTTCATGGCTTGAATCTTTCGTTTCATTCTAAATAAATTTGCCACTTAATCTTGAATACATGGTCAATTTGCAATAAATTCTACTGCAAGCAAAACCTCATTCAGTTATGCAAGAATTAAGCAATAGTTTACGTTTCTCTATCAAGAAATATCAAGTTCAAAAGGGCAACTTGTAATTGTAAGAAATGAAAAAAACTGAAAGATGAATTTATTGCATCAACCCAAGATAAACGAGTCTATGTCTGTCTAATTATTCAAGCTCTAATGTATAAATAAACATAAATGCTTGTGCAAAGAAATTAAAAAATTTGAAAGGCTAAAAAGATTCAGCACTCACTTTTAATGAGAAACAGAGTAAATTAAATATTATATGATGAATCCAAGGCTAAACTAAAATTTCCCAATGTGAACAAGTATCATATTTATTGAAGATTTCGAGAAGTTGCTCTCACGAGTAATGCAACAAATGTCAATTAATACTAATTAATATGATTAATGCAATAAAGTTTTAAAGTAAATCAAGAACATAGTAGATATAGATATAATTTTGAATAAAAGGTAAATCTGGAATTTTATAATATATGTAAGGAAAATATTGTCGAAAAATACTTTTTGCATTTCCCCACTTTTAGGAATTTTTAAAGTAGTTGTCGGTGATGTTAGAACTTAGATACGCAGAATCATATATAATTTTGTATACGCAGAATCATTATTGCAAAAGTAGGAGTGTTTGATTTGTCATAGCCTTCAGATTCTCCAATAACAACCTCTTTATCTATAATTGGAATAACTGATTTGAGAACCTGTATTAGTGAAACACGAAAATTTTATAGTTGTAGGATGCAGAAAAGTTCAAGAAATACCAAGTGCGTGTTCGACAAAGCTTACCTTTTCTAAGTTTGGTGAAACGAAAATTCAAACATTTTATAGGACCCACAACATAATAATAACTTATGATTCTCCTCCAATTTCATATTCACAATTTCTAACCACTAAAACTAACCAACAAACCAAAGTTTTTTTCCTTTTCTTTAATACAGTCAAACAATATACATTTTGCTGCCAGCATTTCAACTTTGATAGCAGGACATAAAAAAAATTTAATATATATATATATATGTGTGTGTGTGTGCGCGCGCGCGCGACAACTGCAACTAATTGTACTAAAAGTACTTGCTTTA
Source organism: Olea europaea var. sylvestris (assembly GCF_002742605.1). Taxonomy (NCBI): domain Eukaryota; kingdom Viridiplantae; phylum Streptophyta; class Magnoliopsida; order Lamiales; family Oleaceae; genus Olea; species Olea europaea. The sequence continues at coordinate 7,295,313 of NC_036257.1, read as the reverse complement.
GGTGATGGATGGCCAAGTTTTGCATTAAAGCTGCTCATAGTTATACTAAAAGTACTTGCTTTAGTGTTAACATTGCATGCGAGGTGAAAACGGTTGAGATGCATGTTTGTGACCGAGTAAAATGAATGAGATTTGAACTTATTTTTCTTCTTAGTATTACCGAGTCCATTCTTCCAGACGAACCAGAAAACAAGAAGTTACATTAGAGTGATTTTTCTTTCAGTACCTGACATTTTGCAAGCTCTTACTTATTAGATGATGATGGCGCCAGGGGCGGATCTAGACTCCATGTTCAGCTAGAGCGTTGACTTTGACTTTGATCGTGGACCGTCGATAATCAACGATCGAATTAAAATTTGATTAAATAATATTAAAAATTGTTCGATATATATGTAAATGCACTAAAATCTAAACATTATATTTGATAAATATGTGCTTTTTCTAGAGATAGAATGTCAAAAGCATAAGTTTGTTTTTCATGATCTACATAGGTTGTTTATCTCAAACTCGAGTTTCATATCATTTGAAATTTTGAAGCAATGAAAAATAATTAATATAAAGATTTAAAACATATGCACAATCACAAGTTTTGCAATACTATAATACAAAATTAAAGTTTCATTAATGACACTAAGCAGCCAATCTTGATAGATTGTTCAAATTAACTTGGGAAGAATCCACTGAATATCATTGTCTCTACCAAAACACAATTTGTACCAACATCCAATATAATATTTAAATCATAATAGTATGTCTCTAAGTTTAAAAAGATTGCTTGTAAGTAAATAGTAAGACTTAAAATAACTTTTTTATTAATGAAATTTAAAAATAAATTACTATTTTCGTAATAAGGTAGACCTATGTCAAAATAAGTACCAAATAAGTTCTCCCAAAGATGCTTAAAATGATTAAGAGACAAAAAAATAGATTCATAATTCAACTATTCAAAAACGTGAGAATGAACCATCAACATGATTTAATTATCATAAACTGCAGTTGCACAAATCAAAAAATAAACGAGACAAATTGTAGTTGCACTTGCACCAGCACAATTGCACAAATCAACAAATAAAATACGTCAAGTTTGTCAAAACATTTTGCAGAGTTACAGTCTTACAGACAAGTGAGACAATCAAACATGAGACAACCAAAACAATTCAATATTCAACTCTTCAACTTCAAGTATTGAATTTATTAAACTCACCAATCACCAATGCACACTGCTGGCTGCTCGGCCTTGCTAGTCGCCTCGGAGCCTATCGCCAGTCGGAGATTCGCCCCTAAGACTTCACACACCGGCGGTACACGGTCACCACCTCCAGCTGCAGCTGGTGCTACTGCTTCGAATGGAAATTGAAGGGTAACTGGGTGAGGGACCAAGGGTTTAATGTCGCCTTTTGCTATTGTTCTACAAATGGATTTTGGGGGATTTGGGTTTGGGAGAAATACCAATTAAAGCCAATATATCCATGGACCATTTGAATGGATCCAATTTTCACATTTGGGCCTAATTTTTAAAAAAAAAAAAATAGGCCCAATTTCCAGTTACATTAGCCCAAAGGAAAAATAAAAAATCTGGTTGTCTTCTCCACTTCCTCCAGTCTGCAATTGCTGCGCACAGGCGCTTGCTACCAACCATGCGGCCACTAAAGACTCCAGCGAAGCCAGCACGCGCGACCGCATCCCCTGGCGGGGTGCTGGCTCCGCCCCTAGTCATGGCGCATCATTTTTTGTATTATCAAGTAGTTGTTCACTTGACATAGTAGCTTGCTGAGTTACTTTATCAACCTTCTAGAAAAGAATAGTAATGTAAGCTTAATTACTTAAGTGCAACATGAACCTAGAAAAGACAGCGAAGCTCAAAGAATAAGGTTACCTTTTCTGTGACGAATGCGTGACCAGAAATAAGAAATAAGATCCTAACTTCCCATTATCTTTCAAAGATCACAAGAAAGATACTGTGAGTTGTCATCATTGGCTTCAAAGAACGTAAGGTACTCCTCAAGCCAGGGCCGGTCTTGTGATTGTCGGTGCCCGAGGCGAATTTCACAAATTAGGTCCCGACGAATTCAGCGTAAATGTAAAATTCAACAGTATATTATGCGACCTATTGCTAATTTAAAATACGACTTTCTATCCCTTTTAAAGCAGATTTAGAATGAAATAATTGTAAAATGTAGTAATATCTTTGCAAAGTTTTTGTACAAAAATATGACAACGACATGGATTTAACAAATACAATCACATAAATATCTATTTTCACAAAGTTTTTGTACAAAAATAAGACAATGACATAAATATTTATAGACATCCATTTATAAAATTCATCAAATTTCACATCATTTTCGAGAAAATAAACCCCAAATTTAACCATTTTAGATCTTGTCTTCAATAAATTTACATCAAATCCCACACCATTAGATCTGGGCTGTTTTGCCTTGCTCTGAAGAGAAAAAAAAAAAAGAAAAAAAAAAAGAAAAGAAAAAAAAAACTGGGCTGAAATGAGGCCCCTTATGGTCTTGGGCTTGGGGCGAAGGCCTCATTTGCCCTGCCTCAGGACCGGCCATGCCTCAAGCGCGTCAAAAGTAGATGTATCAACTGCACCAGGATTTGAGAGATCGCTAGTTTCATCGAATCCTCCAATACTATATTGAACGTTATCAAAAGCATCCAAGAATGGTTCATCAAGCAAGTAATCCACCTCCTCGAAATTCCTAGTCTCGCTCAATCAACCATTTATTAATGCATGACTGGTTTTACTACCATATCATATGAAGCTGGCAAATCATAAAGAATTTCATCATCATGCTTTTAAGGCTCATTTTCATGTTAATCCATATCAACCATGTACTGTTGGGCTTCGCTAATGGACTTGGCGATTTTTCTTCATAGTTGGCATTGTCTGCAGAGTAGGTGTTCAATGGAAGTGAAGCAATGTCTAATGGAATGCCGGTTCCAAGAATCTAGAAAAGAAAAAACATTTAGCCCCTGTTTGATCTCCATTCTTTTGAAAAAATACATTTTTAAATAGTATTTTGACATAATTTTAATCACACATTCTTCAATAAATTAATATTACACGCAAATTTAAAATTTTTCTTATTTTTTAACCGCACATATTATATCAATACACTATTTAAAAATGTATTTTTATAAAAAGAATGGGGCACAAATAAGGGCTTGCTATATGAAGGTCATAAAATAAGTATATTGTGGACCAAAGAACAAACTTTCTTCACAATTTTCACTAAATTCTCACTGTACCCTAATGGTAAATGCATTAACCTGCTCAAGGTCACGGCATCCAAATAGAAATCATCATCAAAATCAACTTCCTGTGCAGGAACCCAATCCAGCTTATCGTCCTCCCACTCCTCGATAAATGGAGCACCATAATGCTTACCATTCTTTGATCTCGAACCACTCTTCTGAAAGACTCGACAAAGCACAATAGCATCATTGTCGACCAAAAAAAAAATACAACAATAATATAAAAAATTAGATCAAGAATGTAAAATAAATCATCCTCCAACATAAGATGTTGGTATATAACAATATTGCCATACTAAAAACAATATAACACTAATACTAATAAAGGAAATAAAACAATTATATCATCCCATATAATTATTCTTTTATCTAATTTAAAATGATTGCCGATCAACTTATTTCTATTGGTTAATTCAAACTTACTACTTTTTCCTACATTCCCAGAAACCGTATCACTCCTTGGACATTCATCATTCAAACTAATTTTGTCAGCTCAAAATAATCCTTGAAGCAAAGGCAAAGAATAACTTAAAAGATCAAGATGCACAATCATTGCCTAACTGATTAATTCCAGCTTGGTGCATAACCCAGTTACTCCTCTGGAGATCGACCAATGTGATAAAAGAGTTTTTTTCATTCTGATAACCTGTGACTTATGGAGGAAAGTCCTGTCCTTTCCAGTAATCTTCCAATACCCTTTTTTAGTTGCCCCCACTGGTCCTAGCTCCATTACCATATTTCTTGTCCAACATGCTGAAGAAATACCGTTCCAAATCTCTAGCCTTCAAATTCGACATACCTAAAAAACCACCATATAAGAATGAAAAATATTTGAAATATGGAAATATTATTTAAAAAAAAAAAATTTTAGAAAACCGCGTTGAAAAATATATTGGTGGTTACGTTTTATAAATATGCATGTGCATATACATACGTGGAGTTGTACATATAATAATTGACAATACTAATGACACTGATAATTAATTTAGTTTTTTATGCAACTGACACATAAAATAAAACACTGAACCTATTTCCCATGTTCAGCTCCAGTAAAAATCACAAGTCATTGGACTAAGGCGACATGAATACGGAGAAACTTTACCAATTATGAATCCTTTTACTTTCAGCTTCATTGATATTCAACCATATGTTCAGGAAACGTTAAATCTGATTTTCATCATGGTAGCAAAGAATTGAGGTTAATCAATATTCATTAGTTATCTCCTCTCCTTTTTTCGTTTCCTCTGTGGGTAAACAATGCCTAATTAGTTCCTTGTTACAGAACTTTAGACATAAGATTGATTAAATTTCAAAGTAACCATGGAAAACAATGAAGCAAAAAAATACATTATTCAGTCCATAGTTATGTGAATGAAATATCATTTCCTAAACTTTCACTATAGTTTGATCAATGAAGCGATTAAACATTGGTCGTGCCAAATATTCTGGCAACAAAACCTTGTACACCAAAAGACTCTCCGTCAAACCTCTAATATGTATATTCTCTAACAAATGCACATATACAAACATTAAAATGAAGTTTCATAATTCAATACAAAGTATTATCCCGTACAATTAAATAATAGTAATTTCGCCCCCTTAAAACGCTCCTTAAAACGCTTACAGTATTTAAAAAAACTGAAAAAAAATTATGGTTACTGAACTGTGTAAAATTTAATACAAAGACAGCACCATATCAATCTCTGCAAAGGGCCTACTTATACACAAAGCAAACCGTACTGATCATAAATACAGAATAATAAATATTGAACCACATTCTCACTTTAACGGCAAAATCAAAGTAACTAAAATTTATACACGTGTGCTACTCCTTTTACAGTTGACTTTTCAATGCTCAATCAAGCAACTCGATCAGCCTAAAGATCGGCCTTGCAGCGGGATTCAAAAATTGGTGTCTTTATGTATAAAAGCAAAAATCAACTTATGAAGACGTTGGCTATTCCCATCTCTCAATACTCTACCACCGCATCCCAATAAATAAAAGAAAATGAAAATTAACATCTAGTCGAGTTCAAATATAAAGAAGAAAGGGTTTGAGAAGCCTCCCGGGGCATAGTCTAGTAGTGCAAAGAACAGGAGTGGGGTTATATCATGCCTTGCTGACAACTGCAGTGTGAGGGTTCGATTCCTGAAACAAGAAATTAGACTCCTTGTAGGCGTAGTATACAGACAGCTCTTGTTCCTGATCTACTAGGACATACTCCGCGATTTACCTCCCTCACAAAAGCTTTAGGGGGGACGTGGTGGAGGTCCTCAAGGTTGGGGTTCAACCTTTTGAGAAAGGGTTTGAGAAGTATATACTTAGGAGATCCCAAGGCTTGACCTTGTAAATATCGATCTCAGAAATAGCATCGTATTGGAAAGATCTTTCGTAGACTTGTCACCTCAAATGGTATCGAACCAATTCCTCGTCAGTCAAATAGAACCTGAAGCACGGACCCGACCCAACCAACATCATCGTCCCTCCACCAACTTAGACGCATCCATTCTACCTCCATCTCAAGTCCAAACAACCGCCATTCCGTCGGCCTCCGCGGTACAATCGCTGGCGAAGTCTTGTGTATACATATGTGTATGTGAGGAGATGAGATTACCTTAGGTTTTGGTTTGGTTTGTAAGTGTGGAGAGATGAAAAGACGTAAGTGAGAGAGCAAAAGCCAGTTTTTAAGGATATAGTGAAACCTGTTAATGAACATTACAAACTGGACAAATGTGAAAACGAAGGCTACAATAATGAACAGTGATTCTGGGATTGTGTCTTGTAAGATAAGGTAGATGGATATAGTAAAAACTTAATTTTTATCCAAACCAAATAGTGATTAATGTTTAATACTTTGGACCATATTGTGTATCAAGTATTTAAATCACCATTATTTTATTTCCGCGAAGTAATAATCATCATGATCTTTACATTTATATACACAAACGAAGAGTTCAAAACTGAAAAGATACATTGAATTTAAATAAGAACAATCAGGCATTGACTTTCAGGGAGGATTTTTTCATCATATTTTACTATCATGTAAATTGTTCTTTATCTGGATTATGATCATCTTTTTCTTCTACTATTCTTTTTTCTGGGATTACTTTGAAAAATCAGTGAACAGGAGAAAAAGAAATCAGATTTCTTGTTCAGCAGTTTTCCTACACAAGTGGTCAATGAAACAATTGAATGGACCAAGGTATGTTTCTTTTCATTCCTAATTATATGAAAGTCATTAAGGTTTAAGATTTGAGAATTATTGGTTTATGACTAATTGTTTATGTAAGAATAATATTTGATCTGCATGTGCTATCAGAACCTTGCATTTGGAACTCATGATTTTCTATAAAAGATTTTTTTTTCCTTCTTATTTTAAATTTTAAGCCCTAAATTTTTGATAAAAATAATAAGTTTAGAGTGAAAAAATTTGTTTTCAGGGAATAGTTTTAGTTGGTTGAACAATGTAGCTTGAAATACCCTTACTTTTTTTTTACCAATACCCTAGACATTTACAAAGTGTTTGTCTAATTGATAAGTTTATTTTGTACACTTATCCAAGCCAGTAAATTGGAGTATTTGCTAGTAATTTAAATGAGTTATACCTTAATTTTGTGTTAATTATGTTTATTAGGTTGAACTCAATGTAAATTGGTGGAACTGAAAGAAAGAAATTAAAAAGGGGGCAAAAAATGAAAGAAATCCAAAGTATAGGAACCAAAGTTAAACATTCAATAGTTAATTCGGACCATGAATTTAAATGAGTTATATCTTAATTTTGTGTTAATTATATTTATTAGGTTGAACTCAATGCAAATTGGTGGAATTGGAAAAAAAAATTAAAAAGGGGGCAAAAAATGAAAGAAATCCAAAGTATAGGAACCAAAGTATAAACATTCAATAGTTAATTCGGACCATGAAATGATGATTGAAGATCATATAGGATCAATTGGATACAAATGGAGGTCAGAGAAGTGAAATAGAGTTGAAGTATTTGCACAAATCAATTTCCAGCCGAAGAAGATATGCTCCGTTTTGGCCTCTGCTTGAGACCCAATTTTAAGATAGAAAACGTTTAAATTGGAAGAATTTCATTAGTTTTGAGTTAGCTTTTCAATGCATTTTGAATCACCTCAATGAGACAATGGAAGAGAAAGTTATGACCAAAATATCGAAAATTGTTCAAGGACTTGCGATTTTAACTATTTTGGAACCCAAATTGGACGTGATTGTGGCCTATGTTCTAACTCTTATAAATAGAAAACAAAGGTCACACATAAAAGCCAAAAAAAAAAAAAAGAAACCCTCTCGTACCTCTCCATACATAATCGTCTAATCAAATTTATCGAGAACAATGGGTCAATTATTATATTTTGAGAGAAGAGCTAATAAGAATTGAAAGTCAATTATATAAAGAAATTGAAGAATTCAGCTTTGGACTTGAAGATCAACATTTTTTGAATAATTTCATGATCAAGGTGATTTTTTTTATTGTTTTTCTTGTAATTTATATATTAACATGTTAGGTTAGATACGCTTTTATATTGGATGAAGATGAACCCTATTTGTTATTTATTTTTAATTCAAGACTAGTAATTTAATTTAATTCTTGTGTATCTTGATTGATTTTGCAAACCCATTATATTATTTAATTGATTGGTCATCAATTGGATAATTAGGTGCTTGTTGTGGTGTTTGGAGAGCACCAATGGGTACTTACTCTTTTGATCCAGATAAGTGTAGATATAATCTCGCATAAGTGGTGATTTTGCATGAATATTCTGTCTATGTTTGATCACATTAGAGTTTGAGAGTTCTTACATGACCTGCAACCATTATTTAAGGTTCCTTCTCGCAACACTTTGAAGAGCGATATTTTAAAAATCCATGAGTACGAGAAAGCAAAAAATATAGCTGCACTTGAGAAGATTGAGAGTCGAATTTCGATCAATACCAACATGTGGACCTCTTCTAATCAAAAGAAACGATTCATGGTTATCATTACTCATTTCATAGATGATACTTGGAAACTACAGAGTCGAATCATAAGGTACAATGAAAAATTACATTCATTTGTTGTCATAATTTACCAAAATTATATTCTTTTAATTGATTCAACTTGTTCTTGAATGAACTCATGTTTATATACGTGTCGTGCCTACACACTGCTAACGTGCGTTTAGAAACTCTATTGTGCAGCTTACAGGACTAGAATATTGATCTTAAGTTACTAACTTTGACCGTAGATAATTACACCGCAAATGATGCTATGATCAATATTGTGTTAACTAGCTTTGTACTTGTTCTCTTATATTGAATGGTGAATTTTTTCATATAAGATGTTATGCACATATATTAAATCTTATTGTAAAGGATGGGTCGGAGATTATTGCTGGTAGTGTTGCAAAAATCCATTATAGTGTTACTTATTGGACAACTATGCTAAAGAGGTCTAAAAAATTTGAGGTCTTTGCATGTCAATTGAAAATTGATTGTGAGAAAAAATTGGTGCTTGATTGTAAAACAAGGTGGAATTCCACATACTTGATACTTTGTATTGCTTTGATTTTTGAGGATGTTTTTCCTCGTTTGAAATAGAGGAAGTCACAATATAAATGTTTGCCTAGTGATGGAGATTGAGGTTTGGTAAAAGAAATATGTGAAAAGTTAAAGGGTTTTTTTTGAGGTTACTGAATTGTTTTTAGGAATAAAGTATCCAACTGCTAATTTTTTCTTTGCAAATATTTGTGATATCAAACTGTCGTTGTATGAGCGGCTTAAATCTCCTTGTGTGGAAGTTCAAATTATGGCGACCAGTATGATGGAAAAGTTTAACAAGTATTGGAGCGAGATTCATGGAATTTTGGCTTTAGCAGCAGTGTTGGATCTAAGGTATAAGATGATGTTGGTTAGGTATTGTTATCCTCATATTTTTAATCACAAAGTTGCAAGTGAGATTGAAAATCATTATCAAGTGTGTAGCAAGTTGGTGCAAGATTATCAGAATAAGAATGATTCAATTGGGTTTGTAGCTCAGTCTTCTACTTCTCCTTGTCAAACTGAGACGTCAAGTGCTAATAATAAATCAGATCGCATGAGGGAGTTTTATAGATTTCTTTCCAATATTGGAGCTCCTAACAATATGAAAACTGAGCTTGATACTTTATTGGATAAGCCAATATTGCCTTGGTCATATGATTTTGATATATTGACATGGTGGAAAGTATATCCGACTTTATCTCAAATTGCAAAAGATATTTTGGCTATCCCGGTATCTACAGTGGCGTCCGAATCTGCCTTTAGTACTAGTGGTAGATATGTTAGTCCATAAAGAGACAGGTTCATCCCAAAATTTTGGAGGATTTAATGTGTACTCAAGATTGGTTATGGGCCGATATTCACGGTACGATGTATATAAACATTTCCTCGTTCTGAAAAATTTTGAATGTGTAAGTTTATTGAGAAGTTAATTTGAATAATTAAATTTGAGGAAAAATTGCAGTCCTTCATTGTCGTAGTCGTCCTATGTGACATATATATGGCAATTAGTAATTCGATACATTATTGTGGTAGTTTTTTTTATTACTTTATACAACAAATCACTAACCGTCACATGTCTGCCATGTAGGATAACATTATTCTTAAAAAGAAATGGGTACATGAAATTTTGGGCAATTTTTCATCCAATTTTCTAATTTTATGCATTTGAATATAAATTATGTTTTCATATGGCATTACAATTAATACCATGTCCAATGCACATTTTTTGCACACTAGTTAATAGAAATATTCTCATTTCTCATGCTTGAATGTAGAAATTAAATTTAATAAAAATACGATTGACTTGAGAGTAAATCCTATTCGAATATGGAATAAGTATTTTCCTATTATAAGGGTTCAGTAAACGATGAAGGTACAACTCCAATTTTGGGTAAAAAAAATTAAAGAAGTGATCGTTATTTCTTTATCGACGTACCGGAATAATTAAGCTCTGAGGACAACTGAAAAGCCTACCACAATGTGTGTGTGCGTAGTGCAAATAAAATTGAAGGTGTCTCCCTACCAATAATGTCTTCTAAATTATGGCTGCTTTTGAATTTTTTATTTTTATGTATAAGTTATTTTAGATAATAAATATTAGTCACCACCTTCATACCTCGCTGGTTCCAAAATATCTTTATATTCTATTTATTGAACACGAAAATTGATTGTCGGACAAATCAAATGGTAAGTGAGTTCCACAAGTATAATGTTCTTGAGAAACTGTTTGATTCGATTATGTTTGATCTGAATAAACTTGTAAAGAAACTTATGTGTAGGGCCTCAAAATTTCCAAGGTCAGCCATTACCATATTTCATCCTAAAAACTCAAGAAATAATTATTTTATCTGTATATTCGTCCATGCAACCATTTGCACACATGAATAGAATGGGATTGTTGTCTTTGTGACTTTGTTTCCATAGGAAGCTTTGATGAAAAGGTACAAAATGGATCGAGCTTCCATGCATCTCATCTTCATAACTATGTAAAATTTAATCTCTGCTCCCTCGTATGTATCTGGCCTTGAAATAGGGTCAAACTTATACTGTGTAACACAAACAAGTAATTAAGTGTTCTAAAACTTATCTTGCACATTAGTCCAAAATTAATAAAGGATCAAATAGGATATATAAACCTTTGATTAAGTTACGCATGGAGGACAAATTATTTTTCCATGAGATCCCTAATCTTACTTAATGGTCACTAAATCCACGACTCTTAAAAATAGAAGCACAATTAGCAGTTATTAACCGCGGACTAGTGTAGGGTCCTTCCATAATCCTCTGGCTATCCATTTGTAGGCTGCTTCTATTAAATGTAAACCATCCTAACTCACATATTTAGAAGGGTCTTCACAAGTGGTTGATCCTGCATTTCCACGATTAAGTTGACATTGAAAGGTCCTCCTCCTCCACAACATGGAGTTCCTTGCGAAAACCCTACAATAAGGTTTTTTGACAATAGGTATAATGAAACATGTTCATTGTTGACGTGGCAACAACTCTACAATTTTTGACAATTCAATGTTGAATTTTCAAAATTTGGAAGCCCACATCAGCGGTGTATAAGATAATTCTTACTTACCATGGGTTGAAAATCATTTCTCTTCAAAATACATATTGCTATTGCAAGATTAGATTTAAGAACATGATAAACATATTGAACATCAAAAAAAACAATTTTCAAAATAAGCAACCATACTATAAGTTGTGCTATGCGTATATAGCGTAGACTATGTTACAATGAATGTCATGAATTAATGAATTACCTATGAAACACATCTGCAAATATAAGTGTGACATATATCGAACAAAAGGCATAGAAACAATAAAAATATGGCATATTCGAAAACATATTTATTTCAAAATATTCACAAACACCAAATGCAGCATCATTTGCATTTTATGCAAACGGGGGAACATACAATAATTCAACCAAAAAAGAGCTACTTGTGAAAAACTGTTAAGCTGTATTTTTGTGAGGTGCAGCATATTCAAAAACATATATTATTTCAACAAAAAATGAACTACGCATTCCCATTGCAAATTGTAAATATTCACAAATTGTTTTTTGCATTGTAGGTTAAAACTATACGGAAGAGAAAATCTGGCCAAACACAGTTTGTTTATGACTTATCAATCAACAACAAAGAAGAACAAATACATGTGCATTAGGTTTAGTCCACATAAAAAAAGTGAACCAAAATAATAATAATAATAATAATAATAATAATAATAATAATAATAATAATAAAAAATTCTACGTGGTTTGTATTGCTGGACAAAAACTTTCTTCCTGGAGTTGGGATCAGCACGATCCTGTCTCTATGCCTCCACGAATTATTATGTTTTGGGGTCGTCTTCTTTGATGGTGTAGGGCAGAATTCCACAGCCAACACATGCCAAAACCGGGCTCAGTTTACCAAAAACATCGACACCAAAACTTGAGACAACTCCAACACCACCCTATGCCGCCACCGGTCCGGTTGCTATCAATTGGGAAGGAAGAGACTAAGAATATACCCACAATATGTTAACCACAAAGGTCACAGTGAAAGGAGGAAGGAGAGGCCGAGAGAGAGAACTCACAAAGAGGGGATTATTTCACTCTAATGGAGGCCGAGAGAATGAGGGGATTATATGCCAAGTATATTGTCCAAAAAGGTAAGTTACAATTAGGGCTAAGTGGTGGATCAACAAACAAGGCTTGACTCAAATAATTGGGCCTCAACAATAATAATATAGCCTTCCAAGGAATGGTGCGGAAACTGTGAGCAACACTATAAAATAAGTTACTTCGAACGGTCCATAACAAAGTGGATTGTGTTGTCTCATTAATTGTGCCGATGTACTAATCAATCATTAGGTCGAGGCCGATTGATAATAAACAACCGAGGTTACATCATCGCCCGGGGAGGTCGTTTGACAATAAAATTGCCTAACAACCTCCACTTTGGTGTCGAAGGACCTGCAAAGAAAATTGTCTCCCATTAGTGACACCTCTAATAGAAAAACAATAAAATTGGAAATCGTTTACCTGTACCAATGTTTAGAAATTCCTTGCAACTCCTAAACTTTACCAGTGGCAGTACCTTCGTCCCCATATCAGATGGGTTGTAGTGTGTATGAACTTTCTCAAGTCTTACCACCTCTTGAGATACTATATCTCTAATGAAGTGGAGTCTAACATCAATGTGTTTAGTGCGCTCGTGAAAAACAGGATTTTTGCATAAATGTATGGATGACTGACTATCAGAATACACTACCACATAGTCATTCAAAACATATAGTTCATGAAGTAGACCTCTAAGCCATAGAGCTTCTTTAATAGCTTTTGTGGTGGCAATATATTCTGATTCTGTAGTGGATAGTGCAACAATATGTTGTAACTGTGGTTTCCAACTTACACATGAATTAGATAAGGTAAACACGTAAGATGAAGTAGATTTCCTACCATCCCTATCACCCGCATAGTCAGCATATACAAAATCTTTTAATTTTATGCCTTCTCTATTGGCACTAAACTTTAAGCCTACGTTACTAGTACCCTTCAAGTACTTTAACAGTCACTTTAGCGCTTCCCAATGTTCAGGTCCCGGATTAGCCATATATCTACTGAGAGTACTAACAGCAAAACCTAAATCAAGTCTAGTGCAAACCATCAAATACATTATGGAACCAATCATATTTGAGTAAGGTACTCTACTCATGTATTCAACATCACGCTCATTGCAAGGAGATTGTTCCTTAGATAAAACAAAATGATTAGCAAGGGGTTACGTGATAGGTTTGTATTCACTCATATTGAACTTCTTCAATACTTTGGATATATATGGAGACTAATGCAAAAACAAAACAGAATTTGACCTATCTCTTTCGATTTCAATACCTAAGATTCTCTTAGCCTTACCTAGGTCTTTCATGTCAAATTCACCACTTAGTTTTGTTTTTATGTTATTTATCCACTTAGAGGATGATCCAATCAAAAGCATGTCATCCACATAGAGCAACAAAAACAGATAATTATCATCAGTCTCATTGTGTTGAAAGGACAGGCAGTGATCAAATTTACTTCTTTGAAACCCTATAGTGAGTACAAAGGAATCAAACCTCTTGTACTACTGTCTAGGAGATTGTTTTAGCCCATACAAGGACCTTCTCAGAAAACACACATAATCAGGTTTTGACTTATCCTTAAAGCCTTTAGGTTGATTCATGAAAATTTGTTCATCAAGCTCACCATCTAAGAAAGCAGTTTTTACGTCAAGTTGTTCAAGTTCCCAGTCAAATTGTGCAACTAATGCGAGCATGACCCTAATAGTGGTGAACTTAACAACTGGTGAGAAAATTTCATTATAATCAACGCCCTCCTTCTGTGTGTAGCCTTTAGCCACTAACCTAACTTTAAACCTTAGGGGTTCCAAACTGCTAGTTCCTTCCTTAACCTTAAAAACTCATTTGCAATCAACAATTGATTTATTCTTAGGCCTAGGTACTAGCTCCCAAATATGATTCTTTTCCAGAGAACTCATCTCTTCTTTCATTGCCTTAAGCCATTGATTAGATTGATCACTGCCTATTGCTTCTTCAAAAGTCTTTGGCTCTTTATCAGCTAGTTCTTCATAACTAGCCTAGGCAAAAGCTAATTCAGATTCAAAACCAAACCTTCTAGGTTCCCTCGACTGTCTCCTCTCTCTATCTCTAACTAAGTTATAGTTAGCTAAGGGATTCTCTTCCTCATAGTGTTCTTCTGTCACTATTTCGTTACTATTTTCCACTTCGGGTTCCTGAGTTTGAGTCTCCACCTCATTTGAGACAGTAGGGGCAGGTGGACTGAGTTTTCCTAACTCCACCTTAAATTGGTCTCTCTCTTCACCCGATTCTACTTCACTCTCGGGTTCAGTTTTCCCTTTAATACATGGCATTTCTTTTTCGTTAAACGTGACATCTCTACTTATGATGATTTTAACTCCGTTTTTACTTCTATCCCATAATCTATAACCCTTAACACCTTCAGGGTATCCTAAGAAAACACACTTCCTAGCTCTAGGTTCCAGCTTACCCTCACTTTGATGAGAAAACGTTGTACAGCCAAAAGTTCTAAGTATCGAGTAATCACTCAATTTACCCGACCATCTCTCATGTGGAGTATCACCATTCAATGCAGCAGAGGGTGTAAGATTAATCAAATAGCAAGCTGTCATAACAGCCTCACCCCAAAATGACTTGGGAACACCCGAACTGATCATCATGCAACGTACTTTATCAAGTATGGTTCTATTCATCCTTTCTGCTACCCCATTTTGCTGAAGGGTGTAGGGAACAGTCTTATGTCTAGTTATACCGCTTTCTTTACACATACTATCAAATTCTTTATTGCAGAATTCTAGGCCATTATCTATCCTTAAAAATTTGATTTTCTTGCCAGTCTGCTTCTCCACTTGTCTCTTCCAATTATTAAAACTATTGAAGGTCTCAGATTTATCCTTCAAAAGATAAACCCACACTTTCCTAGTGTAGTCGTCAATAATAGATAGGAAATACCTATTACCACCCGATGTAGGGTTATTGGCAGGGCCCCAAAGGTCAGAATGCACATATTCGAGCATGCTTTTAGCTCTATTAATACTCGTGGAGAAAGAAGTTTTGTGATGCTTGCCAAGCACACAATGATCACAAAATGGCAAATCTGACACACAGTCATTACCAAAAGCACCCTTTTCATTAAGTAGCTTAAGTCCCTTGACTCCTATGTGAGCAAGCCTATTGTGCCATGTGTGTGTGTGATCAATCTTGACAGAGGAGATAGAGGAATTCATATCTCTAATCACTTCCCCAGTAGTAATGTATATATCGTTTTTCTTAATTCCCTTAATGGAAACTAAAGCTCCCTTGATCATTTTTAGCATACCATTTCCAATTTTACCAGTAAAGTCATCCTTCTCAAGTCTCCCTACTGAAATCAAATTCCTAGACAATTCAGAAATATATCTAACATCCTTTAACGTATACACAAAACCCGTGTCAAATTTTACGTTTATGTCACCAATTCCAGCGATAGTATAGGTAAAGTTATCACACAGCCCAACATGCCCAACTTTAGATTCATGCAACTTACAAAATCAGTTCTTTTCAGACGTCACATGAAAAGATGCACCAGAATCAAGTATCCACTCATGGATGCGGGAATTAGCAGTTAGATTTAATTCAGCAGTGTATGCAGCTGGACTTGTAATCATATAGACCTCACCATCATTTATATCAGAAGTAGATGCTAACACATATACCTCATCTCTCTCCTTAGCTTTTAGCTTACCCTTCTCCTTATGACAATCCTTTATAAAATGCCCTGTGTTTCCACAACCATAGCATTTTCTCGCCTTAGTTCTAGATTTTGATCTAGACCTACCTTTGCTCTTCTTTTTCCATCCATTACCACTTGCCTCGCCACTAGTTTGATATCCCTCATGACTATTTTGCCTAAATTGAGTTCTACCCCGCATCATATGTACTTCACCATTCCTTTTATCATGTTTTTCAGCCTTAATTTCCATTTCTTTACTTCTAAGGGAATCTATGACAATTTCAGGTGTTAACGTGTCTCTACCATACTTAATGGCATTTTTAACTTCCTTATAGGAATCAGGGATTGCATTTAGCAAAATTATAGCCTTATAAGTTTCGGACACAGTCTCATCACAATTAACTATGTCTTGCACCAATTTGTTAAACACGTCTAGATTGTCATCAAGATCCTTTGAGGAATCCATTTTGAAACTAAAAAAACGTTCAAGCAGGTAAAGTTTATTAGGTGTAGACTTAAGCAAATACAAGTCTTCTAATTTCTTCCGAAGTTCTTAGGTGTTTTTTAATTTACCCACCTTTCTTAAAACCGCGTCGGACAAGTGTAAGATAATTGAGGTATAAGCAAGCTCATCGGCTTCTTCTCTTTGTTCTTGTGAAAAATCAGTTGAAAAATTGCCTTCAATGGCTTTTGAAACCTTTTGTTGGACTAAAATACCATTCATTTTTTGTTGCCAAATAGCAAAGTCACACTTTCCATTAAAAATTCCCAAATCAAAACTATGAGTTGTCATCTTCACACAATAGCCAAAAAAAAAATGCACAAACCACAATCAAACCACACAAAGTAGTCCTAGGGGTCACGGACAATATACACTGTTCTAGATTCTCAGGGTTTCGTAAAACTCGCGGTCTTAGATCAAGGGAATGTTCGAAAGGGTAAAGTCACGGTATTTCTAACCGAATAAGTAAGCAGCGGAAATAACAATGCAGCAAAAAATACGTCTAGCAGAAAACTAGTCCCACAGTAATTTTGATCACTAAGAATTACAAAACTGATTTTAAAACCCAAAAACAAATACTTAATCAAAAGGATCAATTAAAAGCACATAACCCTAATTCTAGCACAAGCAATGGTTGCCAAGTAATGACAACCCCCAACCTATTGTCACCCCACACGGTGACGCGCTAATGCTGAAAAATTAACGGGTTAAGCCAATTTACCAGAGCGGACGTGTCTGAGTCCGTATTATCGAGAGAAATGCGAATCACTGCTTTAGGACCGCAATCTTGGCCTAAAGTAATTCAGTAGATATATGCAGATTCAACCGTCGATCCACCAGGGGCAAAATTGTCCAACTTTTCTGTATAACCTGAAACAGAAAATAAACAGTGTCAGTGCGTTCAGGGGATTAAACTAAGCAAACTGCCCGAAGGAAGCTCGCCCAGAACCGCCGCCGCCGCCGCCGCCACGCGCCACTGCCGAGGGAGCGCCTCAGCCTGCTGATCCCGAATATGGGATCGGTTTCGCCGGAAAGTGGCTGGATTGGCCGGAAAACGAGGTTGCAACCACGGTTCTTCAAACCCAAATCGTGATTGCCGTCGATTTTTGTCAAATTTCAGGCCGGGAAAGCTTCTACTGGCTCTGATACCAGATGTAGGCAGAATTCCACAGCCAACACATGCCAAAACCGGGCTCAATTTACCAAAAACATCGACACCAAAACTTGAGACAACTCCAACACCAACCTATGCCGCCACCGGTCCGGTTGCTATCAATTGGGAAGGAGGAGACTAAGAATATACCCACAATATGTTAACCACAAAGGTCACAGTGAAAGGAGGAAGGAGAGGCCGAGAGAGAGAACTCACAAAGAGGGGATTATTTCACTCTAATGGAGGCCGAGAGAATGAGGGGATTATATGCCAAGTATATTGTCCAAAAAGGTAAGTTACAATTAGGACTAAGTGGTGGATCAACAAACAAGGCTCGACTCAAATAATTGGGCCTCAACAATAATAATATAGCCTTCCAAGGAATGGTGCGGGAACCGTGAGCAACACTATAAAATAGGTTACTTCGAACGGTCCATAACAAAGTGGATTGTGTTGTCTCGTTAATTATGTCGATGTACTAATCAATCATTAGGCCGAGGCCGATTGATAATAAACAACCGAGGTTACATCATCGCCCGGGGAGGTCGTTTGACAACAAAATTGCCTAACAAATGGCTTTCTTTTTCCGTAGCCCATATGTGTATTGCGTCTAGGGTTTCCATAGTAGAGTCTAATGAGACTTGATATTTGAAGTGTAATAGCAGGAACAAAGTTGCTGCAGGTAAAGTGTGTGTTATGTTATGGATTACACTATCCATTTGGCATGATCTACACTATTGATTCTCCCCCCCCCCCCCCCAACCCCCAACTTCCATCAATAAATGAATTCTCCCCACACAGCGTTCCAGCTGGAAACGACCGATAATATAGATAATTTAATTGTTACAACATGTTCATCAATTTTTAAAAAGTTACTCATTGCTCAATAAACATTGCTCATCAAAATTTTAAAAATTACTCGTTACTTACTAAACTTTATTCTAGGTAATACCGATGGAAATGATATAAGTGATTGAGGTATAATTTTGTTCAAATTTGGGTGAACATTTTCTTTTAGCATTAGACAATCCCAACCTTTGACTTAATTACAAATCATGTCATTTCATCCATTTTTGTTATTAAATCTGCATAAATGATGAATATTTCCTCCTCTTCAGATTTAAAAAAAAAAAAGAGAGGAGAAAGTAGCTAAATAAAAAAATAAAGAAAATATTATAGCATGAGTTCTATATCATTTAAAAAAAAAAGCTCTATATGGCCGGGGTCACCTGGACCCTAAGACCTCCACCAACAGAGGGAGCCACTGGATGGCCAGGGTCCATGTGGACCTGGCTAAGTAACTTTATTGTTCAACAAAAGCAAATAAATCATTTTCTTTCGAATGACACCTCACCTCACCTCACCTCATCCGAACTACAACCTGTCACACATTGCAACTCACCAGCCATCGCTATCATAATTATCTTCACAATCCATTAGAAATTAAAAATTTGAGGTTGAATCTTTAATTTGGAAAATGAGCTTGTCTCTACTGTGAGACTGCCCCCTCGACTGGAGAAACGAAGAGCTGAAATGTTTGAGGGCAGATTAACAATAAATTACAAAGGTCGAAATTGAAAAATGTATTTTTCCTAAAAAGAAAGAAAATACGTAACTAAATAGTAACAATAAAATAACACCAAAAATACATGGTAAATTATTTTGGACGATTTTGTAGGTGCACCAACTTTTCCTTATTCTAACAATTTTGCTTCTTGGAAGTAGTCGCATTGCTTACAAGCACACGAGACAAATTTTTAGAGAAACTTTGAACTTAAAAATACACAAAACATGGTATTTAAGTCAAATTTTCCAGCAATACAAAATTATTCAATTTTACCAAGATCATGTACTTTAATTTTTAATTTTTTTAATTTTTTAATTTTTTTAATTTTTTGAAATCCCAAAATCATTGAAAGGGTGGTCAAAAAGGATTTCACACAAAAAAAAAAAAAAAAATTAGACTAAAATACCTTTCTTGCATGGAAATGTATCTAGTTCATGTCCAACATAGGATCCCATACTATAAGACTTGACTTTTGCAT
Organism: Olea europaea var. sylvestris; assembly: GCF_002742605.1. Classification (NCBI taxonomy): domain Eukaryota; kingdom Viridiplantae; phylum Streptophyta; class Magnoliopsida; order Lamiales; family Oleaceae; genus Olea; species Olea europaea. The sequence goes on along the minus strand of NC_036257.1, from coordinate 7,275,498 downwards.
TAAACTACAATGGGAAATATAGACCTTCGATTAATTTACACAAGGAGGATGAATTATTTTCCAATTAGACCCATAATCTTACTTAATCTAAATCCACGACTCTTAAAGCTAGAAGCACATTTAGCAGTTATTAGCTGCGGACTAGTGTAGGGTCCTTCCAGGAAACCTCTGGCTATCCATTTGTAGGCTGCTTCTGTTAAATGTAAACCATCCCAATTCACATATTTAGATGGGTCTTCACAAGTGGTTGATCCTAAATCTCCACAATGCACGGTCAAGCTGACATTGAAAGGTCCTTTCCCTCCACAGCATGCAGTAAGAGTCCCTTTCGTAAATCCTACAATAAGTTATTTTTAATTAAAAAATTACTTAAATTTAAGCAAATATTAAGCTTATTCAAACGTAATGTATTGATATGGAAGTTGAATTAAAATAATGTACCATATTTGTCGGGGGAGAGATAAATGGACATTGTAGCATTGTAATAATCCACATAGATAATGGTAGTATGAGTGTGAATCTGTCGAATGCGCTCCAGCTCCATTTGGAGTAGACTATTATGGTACTCAGAGAATATATTTAGCTGACTAATACATCCTGTATTCGGATCTCGAATATATTTTTCCTTGTAACGTTCAAAATAAGTAAGATAATACGCCAAACATCCAATTGGAAAGTTCCCAGGCACCATTAGTGTAGTGGCTCCAACTTTAATCAATTCCTAGCGTGACAAGAAAATATTAGTAAAATTTAATTTACATATATTATTCTGACCAAATTTATACTGCATAATATAATTAAAGGCTTAAGAAAAATATTTGTAAGTGCTTACTTCAATTGTTAAACCGATTGTTTTGACGACCCGAGGGATAAATGATCCAACTTCTTCTTCGGCTTTCCCTCCCAATAATGCATGATTATAATCGTTACCTCCTATTTCTCCCATGAGAACTAGTGAGGTCTGAAGAAATTTTTTACAATCTGCATAAAACAGTATTTAATTAAGAAATTCCAGATTAATATACTAAAGTCCACTGTGTACGTTGCTATGCAGCATTATTATTCTTATGACTGTCGAAATAATAAAATATATACCCACATGCTACGCCCACTTAGATGCTCATTCGATCCTTTTCTTTTATTATTAAACTAAATTAAATATGAATTTGACACGTGTTCATTGATTTTCTAAAAGTAACTCAATTCATTATACAATTTTTTAAATTCTTTTTATAGATCTCGTAGTTCATGTGCAAGTTAATTATTTAGATTGTCGCCACTTTGCGAAGCACCAAATCCTCGAGATATCTAAGTGAGTAAAAAATTATTTGGTGCACCTAATGAGCTATATGGAAAATAATTGGTACTCAAGTCTTTGTCATTCACCAACCCTATCTTTTGGGAAAATAGAAGTATTATTTCACAGTCGATCCAACATTTGAGCTATATCAAAATTGAAATGTTAAAATGCATGCGAACTTGCAAGATTCAGTCATAATCAAAGAGTATAGGAAATATAGATTACAATTTCTTTCCTTACTACTCCTTAATATTTAATCTTGTCTGTTACAATTTTTTAAAACTCATTTTCAACCATATATTTTCTTAATAAAATAATTTTGTACATGAATTAATAACTTTTTCGTACCTTTTAACTACACAATTTTAAAAAATGTTACTTTTCATAAAATTTATTCTCGAAAAATATACATTAAATAAGCTCTTAATACCCTACTTAACCAATCAAGCCCCTACTATTTTAATGGGTAATTATATATATATATATATATATATATATATATATTCGAATGTAAAATTTGGCCATTTACAAATGATTTATAAATTTTGCCAAATTGGGTTCAAGTGTAAAAAAAATGAGCAATAGCCCAATAAATGAAGAAAAATATGTTCTTAATTTTTTTAATTTATAAATTTGATAAAAATATATTAAAAAGATTCAACACAGCTCTAGAAAATATATAGTTGTACTAAAAAGTATTCAAAACAATATAGACAATAAATTTAATCCCTTGTTTGGTTTAGTTAAGAAAGTTAATAAAATTAAATTTAATTCAATAATTAATTTTAAACACACATTTTTGGATCCAAAAATGCTATCAATTTTTCGACCACATGTTTCATCAATTTTTATCAAGATCTAATAATTGATTTTTAGCAAAATAAAATTTGGACTAAATAATTTTTAATTTAATATAAGAATGTCATACCATCTCTTCATATTATGTATTACAAATAGTTAGAGATCTATCCAAATCCCAGCAATATCAATTTAAAAAAAACAAGCAATACTAGATATATAAAATCATAAGGATTTTTCTATAAATTATAATCTTAATCGATATTATCAATCTATGGACTATTAATTTATTGAGGTTCTAGGGTATTTTAATTTTTTCAGTAAAACATCACACAAATAACGGGAGCTTCTTCTTACTTGAGGGTTCATGGCAAATTGTAGACAAAAACTCTTTGAACCAACTCATCTGAGCCGCCAGAGAGACATTTGCATAAGGAATTTTGACTCCTATTTTTGCAAAAAATGAGTCCTCCAGAGCTGTACTTCCGCCCACTGCAAAATTCACACCTTCCCGATAATTCCTTCTGTTTACATTTCCTTCGCCGTGGAATGGCGGCACAAATGGAAGCCCCATATCTTGAGCTGCAAGGATAGCACATATCAACAACCCAAGAGAATATATCCGTATGTAATATTTGTATGTACTGCCTGAAAGAACTCTCTCTCTCTCTCTCTCTCTCTCTGTGGGCAGTTGACTTACCAATGAAATCGATGATAAGACGGCCGTCAGAGAATCGACCGGTGGGATGATGAAAAAAAGTTTCTCCGTAAGGAAGGAACCCACATCTTGGCTTCTTGTTGGACGAAGTTGATTCTAAATAAAGCAAATTTCCAGTATCAGCAAGTGAATCACCAAAACTGATTATGGATTTGTAGCATCCACGTGCATATTTGTTTGCTGATAATAGAAAGAGAACTGCACATGCAAATGCAATTTTTAATGGTGAAATTTTTGAAGCCATGGCTGAGACAAAAAGCAGACTTTCTTAATAATTATGGGCATGCGGGAATATATATATATATATAAACAGGACAAGTTCATGTGCTGCAAATTACCTAAGTTAATTTGTATACGGTGAGCCCATAGGTCTCTTTGGAAAAAATTATTGTCTGCGACAAAATATGATCGACTTGGTGAAACTAGTTAATTAGAAAAATCAATATCACATAATTGTGCCTTCGGCAAAATTAGAAGTACAAAAATCAGACCCTAAGCTACATCCCTCCATTTTGCACTCCTTCAGATCCATCCCCTTCATCAGCAGGAGTTGAGGGCTCTGTTGGAATGAGTTTCTCCTTCATTGAGGCCAAATCTAGCTGAGGGTACGACGAGCCTTTTCAAGATCTCATTATATGCGACCCCTCCCTAGTACATTCCGAGACCGTCACATTCAGCCATTTCGTGAAAATGGGCAATGTATTCATGAACTGCCCCATCCACTTGTTGCCTCAGGGTTGCAGCCTCTGCAGTGAGCTCTTCGACCTTGGCTTTCAATTCTGCTTTCTCTTTATTAGCTACTTCCAAACCCGTCGAAGCAATCTTCTGAAAATTATCAGAATTCTCAACCCGCTTCATCAGAGCATTCACCTCGGATCTGCAAAGATGAACTGCTGTGGTTAGGTCCTTATTTTTTAAGTCAGCTGCTCCATTGTTGACTCCAACTCAGCCTGCTTCAACTTTGAGGACTCGAGGGCCTCTCCTACAGCGAAGGCCTCAGCTTTCAATTTTTTGGCCTATGCCTCCACCTCAGTAGCTCTACGCTCGAACTTCCAGTTGGCCCTTTGTAGCCTCCTCATGTCCATTTGGTCATTTACGAAGAAACTCTGTGACCGAGCCTACATAGCGAGCCTCACCTCTACCATGTCCACCGCGTCACATATCTCGGTGTAGAAGGAGTACTTGTCCGTCCAATATTCATGATACACCCTTGCCGTCGATTGGACCTCAGCGGAGAGCATCTCCATCACCTCGGGTGTAATCTCATTGGATCTACCTCCCTAAAATGTTTTGGGCTTGGCCCTCTTAAGTAGAGCTTTTGATAACTTGCCTGCCCCATGGCCTCTTCACGAGGCCCCCTCTTCTTCGACCGTCTCTTCTGCTTCAATTATTTTTATCGTAGAAATTGGTTCTGCCTCAATTGGTTTCTTAAGTGACTCGTCAATCGTTGTCTGTCACTTGAGAGGCGGTGGGGACCCATCATTTTTCGTGAGGACCAACATCATTTTCTTCTCACCTCCGGAAGGCTCAACTTTCTCTTTACCCTTTGCCTCTCCTTTCTTCTCTAGAGGAGGAGATGGGTTCAACTTCGATAGTTGAGCCATTTCGTCCTGCTCATTTTTGTACATAGTCTAACCGGAGCTCAGAGGTTTCTTCTTCTTCTCCTCAGCGAGCCGTCTCATAAAGAATTTGTCTAGCTTGACATATTCATTCTTGTCGTGTTGCTCTGCAAATAAAAATAATTAACATTGGCAGCACGATAAGTACCCTCAAATGGAATTGGACGACACACTAACCCTTAGTCGGCATCAGAAGATGGGTCACGAAGAGGTTTCTCTTCCCTTGTATCATCCTGAAGAACCTCTTCTCCAATGGCAGCTCATAAATGGCCTTTATGGCAGTCCCACTCAACTGGCTCCAACTCGAACCAGTCGACTGCAGCTGCAGAAAAAGCGAATTGGAAAAACACAAGGCAAATGGAGAATACAAGTTCTCGATTGGAAACAAACTCACTATATTCATGGTATTGAGTCGAAATAGTAATCTCTGGTACCACATTCCCCTCTACTGTCAACCAGAGACCACTAACCCAGAACCATGAAGACTTCCAGTTTTTGATGGACGTAGGAGTGCCCTCGATGAAGGGGAAATGCGAACCCCAAGGGTTAATGCAATATTATCCCTTACAATCTTCCCCCCATTAGAGAGATTGAAACAAAGTTTGGAAAACATGATATCCTCGCCAAGAGTGAACTCCTTCCAAAGAAGGTATGCCCCGGCCATCTGGCTCCATGTGTTTGGTACTAGCTGGGTTGGAGCTACGTCATACTGCCTAAGCAAGTATCTAAAAAAGGAATGTAGAGACTGTTATATATTTATGGTATAAATATAAAATGTGAAAGAAATAATCAAATTAGATAAAGTGTCAAAGTGGTGGGAAATGTGACATTTGTGTGGGACGTCAGGGGTTCGAATCACTTCCCACGCAAATATTAAAATGTCTTGATTTGGGCCTTGGGGCCTTGAGCTCTTGGGCTTCCTTGACTAAAATAAATATATTTTTTTTCTTCATTATTTAATGGGTAAAACTAGCCAGTATTTTATGACTGTTTGTTTTTGTAACAACTCACTAACTGCCATTAAAACACCCACTACTCAGTCATTAAAATTCTGCATTAACATGGTGAAGACTGTTACTACCATCTTGCCTATATAAACCCATATCTTGCTTTGGGAAAAGACACACAAAAAGAAAATAGAATCAATCACTCTTTTCATATTGTGAATTTCTTATATTCGGGTTTTTATACCTATTCTGGAGTACAATTGAGAGTTCTAGAAAAACCATTCGTGATTGCTGCATAAGTGGTTTACGATCGTTGTATCCTGGGAGTGATTGTCCACGGAGGTCACAGCAATTATTGACGGGCAATTTCACTTTAGGACATCGTGCTGTCACGAGACTCGATCGATAAGTTTTATATTTCTGCATTATATTGTTCTGATCACCGCTGCAACTAATTATTTTTCCAACAGTCTAAAGTGAAATTATCTTTATAATTAGTTGCCATGTCTGCCGTAGATATATCTGTTCCTAAGTATTCTGAAAAGCATGAGTTGTTTGATGGAAAGAATTTTAAGAGATGGCAAATGAAATTGCGATTTTATTTGACAACACTTAAAGTCGTTGATGCTATTGAATTAGATAAACCTGGTTTTACAATTGCTGAAGGATATAAAATCTGTGAGGGCTTTCAAGTGTCAGCTATAATTGAAAAATTGCCACCTTCTTGGAAAGAGTATAAAAATAGTTTGAAGCATAAGAGAAAAGAAATGTCCTTAGAGGATCTGATTATCAGGATTAGAATCGAGGAGGACAATAGAATGGCAGAACGTAAGGAAAGGCCAAATTTTGATACCAAGGCTAATCTTATTGAAAGAAGTTCTGGGACTAAGAAACCAATTGGAAATTGTACAAGGGGTCAGAATTTTAAAGGCAGAAATAAGGGAAAACAATTTGTAGGAAAGAACAATCGGTCTAAGCCCCAATTTAAAAATAAAAGTGTTGGTGATTGTTTTGTTTGTGGTAAACCAGGTCACTTTGCATAGGATTGCAGAAATAGGAAAGGAGAAGCTGTGAAGCATCAGGCACATGTGGTAGAGGATGGGAATTTCTCTGCTATGGTGACAGAAGTGAATCTAGTAAGCAACATGACAGACTGGTGGGTAGATTCTGGAGCTACCAAGCATATTTGCTGCACAAGAGGTGCATTTTCTTCATTCACTCCCGCTAGTGATGGAGAATGTCTGTTCATGGGCAATGCTTCCTCCTCCAAAATAGAGGGGAAAGGAACTGTAACGCTTAGATTTACTTCTGGAAATATCCTTAATTTGAAGGATGTCCTTTATGTACCTGATATTAGGAAAAATCTAGTATCTGGATCTATCTTAGTAAAAAAGGGTTTTAAGATTGTATTTGAAAGTGGTCAAGTTGTACTGTCTAAGGGTGGTTCCTTTGTTGGGAAAGGGTATGCAGATGAGAATCTGTTTAAACTCAATGTCTCTGTGATTAACAATAAAGCATCTAGCTCTTCCGTTTACTTGTTGGATTCTTATGATTTGTGGCATGCTAGACTTGGACACGTTAATAAAACTTCTATTAAAAAATTAATGACTTTGGGAAACATTCCCAAAATCGATAATTGTCCAAATTCAAAATGTGAAACGTGTGTTGAATCTAAATATTCTAGAAAACCATTTCCTCGTGTTGATAGGACTACTTCGGTCTTAAGTTTAATACATTCGGATTTATGTGACTTAAAATGATATGTTACTCGTGGTGGAAATAAATATTTCTTAACTTTCATTGA
>NC_036257.1:7267327-7267486 GCF_002742605.1 Olea europaea var. sylvestris | reverse complement strand
CAGATAAATGCATATATAGCAAATTTGAAAATAATTGTGGTGTGATAATTTGCTTATATGTTGATGATATGCTGATTATGGAAACTAGTTTAGATGTAGTTAATAAAACTAAGCAGTTTCTGAACAAGCACTTTGAAATGAAAGATTTGGGTATTGCTG
>NC_036257.1:7229610-7266543 GCF_002742605.1 Olea europaea var. sylvestris | reverse complement strand
ATTATAGCTATTGACTATGTGAAGTCAAGTGATAACATTGCTGACCCATTAACTAAAGGATTGGCTAGAGAGCTAATTCAACAAACATCGAGGGGGATGGGGCTAAAGCCTATTATGTATTAGATCACCTATAATGGAAACCCAACCTTGCAATTGGAGATCCCATGGTCAAGGTTCAATGGGACAACAAAGTTATTGGAGTGGTCTGTGGGGGTACTACATTGGATTTATTCCAAACCCCTCCCTATGATGCGTAGTACCAACTGTATTGATTAGAGGATGAGCTAATGCTCTTAATGCTTACTATAGTTGATATTCAGTGGGGTGTTTAAATACAGTGCACCCTTGATAGTAGCACCTATTTGAGTGTGGAAGTGGGGCCGCTTCCTATGAGAATTGAGGCGAATTCTCTAGAGCACTCAAAGAAACTGGGAAAGTTCACGGCCGAAATGAACACAACCGCGAGAACTCAATGACTGTTCTAGAAATCATGTGTGTGTTCTATTGTCTCAGTTTGCAACTATAATTGTAGAGTTCAAGACATAGTTCACTCTACAGTTAGTAAGCTCGATAGAATATACAAAGCCAAGGTTCAAGTCGATAGACACCTAAGCCTGCATGATTTCTACCGTACTCCAGAGTAATATTTTCATTTATCTTATTTCTTTCATGTGGGGGATTGTTATATATTTATGGTATAAATATAAAATGTGAAAGAAATAATCAAATTAGATAAAGTGCCAAAGTGGTGGGAAATGTGACATTTGTGTGGGACGTCAGGGGTTCGAATCACTCCCCACGCAAATATTAAAATGTCTTGATTTGGGCCTTGGGGCCTTGGGCTCTTGGGCTTCCTTGACTAAAATAAATATTTTTTTTTTTTGGTTATTTAATTGGTAAAACTAGCCAGTATTTTATGACTGTTTGTTTTTGTAACAACCCACTAACTGCCATTAAAACACTCACTACTCAGTCATTAAAATTCTGCATTAACATGGTGAAGACTGTTACTACCATCTTGCCTATATAAACACATATCTTGCGTTGGGAAAAGACACACAAATAGAAAATAGAATCAATCACTCTTTTCATATTGTGAATTTCTTATATTCGGGTTTTTATACCTATTCTGGAGTACAATTGAGAGTTCTAGAAAAACCATTTGTGATTGCTGCATAAGTGGTTTACGATCGTTGTATCCTGGGAGTGATTGTCCACGGAGGTCACAGCAATTATTGACGGGCAATTTCACTTTAGGACATCGTGCTGTCACGAGACTCGATCGATAAGTTTTATATTTCTGCATTATATTGTTCTGATCACCGCTGCAACTAATTATTTTTCCAACAGAGACAGTTTCATTCTTTCACTCAATATGGCTTCACTCACAGAAACGCACCCCTCTCCAGGATAACAAGCCCTCTCATTAGGGGTCGGCACAAACCTTTCTTCTGTATCAGGAATCCTATACTTCTCTCTGAAGGTATCTAATTCACTCTCCTTCACGCAGGATGGCCATAATGAAGCCCCCCACCTAACACAAACCCTCTGGCATCATCCACTCACTGCAAGGATTTCCCATCGCCTCCATAATCCTTTCTGTTGGAATAGGTGGGGATAATCCAGCCTCAGCATATATGTCGGCCATATCTTTCTCCTTAGAACCACCCATCGAAGTTTTTTTCTTATAGGAAGAGGTCGTTGAAGAAATTCAGTTTCAATTAAGAATGTGGATTTTCACTTACACAGATATGGTTGTACTGGAAGCCTACAGTGCGAACCTACTCGTCGGAATCTGTTAACAATGGTTGAGGATCACAAAAATTTTCTAGGAATCAGAAATGCAATACACAGGCGAAAGTTTGCAGAAAATGAAAAAGGAGACAAATGCTTAACCCCCCATTTTTATAGACCGGAAGATGGTGGATCCACCATTCAAATAATTTCCAAGTAAATCTCAACCGTACAACTGCATTGTTATCTACAACGTCAAAATGAAAAGGTGGGCATCAGAGTATTGAAACAACGACCTTGATGAAGCCGTGGGTCTTATGCGCCACAGCTTGTCTTAATCTCTCCAGCTGTCCCAGCATCATGGCACATTTAATCCTCCCAAAACACAAAAAGGGATTACCGTCAAAGCCGCAATCTTGGCATATCTTGGGAACTGGCATCACTGTCAAATCATAAATGACACACGTTCAATTGGTTAGCCTCTCCACATGGCATCGCCACTTCTCTCTCGAAACCTCCTCACGACTTCCACTACGTATAACAGGCTCGCCTCTCCATATGACATCGCATCTATTACTCGAAGCCTTATCACGACTTCCACTACATAAAATAGGCTCGCCACGCCATGCCACATGGCATTGCCTCTTCTTCTCGAAGCCTCATCATAGCTTCCACTATGTAAAACAGGCTTCCATCTCCACAAGGCATCGCCTCTTTGTGCCACTACGTATAACAGACTCGTTTCTCCACATGGCATCACATCTTCTCTCTCGAAGCCTCATCATGGCTTCTACTACATATAATTGACTTGCCTTTCCACATGGCATCACCTCTTCTCCTTGAAGCCTTATTACGGCTTCCACTAAGGCTTGCCCCCCCCCCAACAGCATCGCCTCTTCTGTCGAAGCCTTATTACAACTTCCAGTAAGACAGGCTCACATTCCTAAAGACATCGTATCTTCTTCTCAAAGCCTAATCACGGCTTCCGCTATATATAACAGGCTTGCCTCTCCACATGGCATCACACCTTCTCCTTGAAGCCTTATTAAGGGTTCTACTAAGGGCCCCCCCCCCACAAGCATTGCCTCTTCCGTCGAAGCCTTATGACGGCATCCAATAAGGTTCGCCTAGCCTCCCACAGGCATCGCTTCTTTCATCGAAGCCTTATTACGGCTTCCACTAAGATAGGCTCGCCTCCCCCAAAAGCATCATCTTTTCTTCTCGAAGCCTTATCACGACTTCCACTACATATAACTGGCTTGCCTCTCCATATGGTATTGCAACTTCTCCTTGAAACCTTATTACAACTTCCACTAAAGCTCGCCCTCACAGGCATCGCCTCTTCCGTCGAAGCCTTATTACGTCTTCCACTAAGATAAGCTCGCCTCTCCAAAGGCGTCGCCTCTCCTCTTTGAAACCTTAATATGGCTTCCACTAAGTACGACATGCTCGTCCCTCATAGGCATTACCTCTTCCATTGAAGCCTTATTACGACTTCCATAAGATAAGCTCGCCTCCCCAAAGCATCGCCTCTCCTCTTTGAACCTTATTACAGCTTCCACTACGTGAGCGAAATCAGCCCATAAAGGCATCTTGAATAATGCATTTCAAAATACGTCACTGATTGTGAGCCCAAGACAACAAAAAGAGCAGTTTAACTCCAAATTACACATCAACAAACCACAATCATAACGCAGAATTCGCACAAGAAAAGCAAAATCTATTTCATATATTTACAATTAAGGGCAATGCACCGTTTACATTACAAAAAGCAGTTGAAAGTAGCTTAACAACACTATACAATACAACTTTGTCGGGCACACAAGTCGCGGGACCTTTTCCCTTTTGAGAGATGTTTGCTATGTACAGCAACCTTTACAACTGAGGTCTCCTGGACAATGTTGAAACTCAAATCTGCAACCACAATATACTCTGTCTTGTACGCTATGACAGAGAAATAGCCTAGCTGCTCAGAGGAGGTAAGGCCGATATCGACCCCTGAGGATCTACATAATGCCACTAAGGGCAACTCGAGTTAGGGTCGCACCCTATTGCAAAATAATTTATTCGAACCAGTAGGCAACCCGATGTACTTCGTGCTACTCTTGGGGCCTTAAAAGAAAATTGTCTTGAAACTACATTTTCATCTTCACGGGTTTGAGGGTCCCACACATTATACCTAGGAATTATCTAATTTATATGCTCCAATAGCATACATAAAAAATAAGACACCTTTTTTTGGGAGGCCAAATAGCAGCATAACAATCTGTGGTAATGAATGCCAAAAACATTCAAACTGCCCAAGTAGTCTCACGTGACATATCACTTTGGCCGAAATTCGAACCACCTCTCCCCAAGGCATCACCTCTTCCCTTCGAAGCCTCGTTATGGCTTTCAATAAGTATAACAGGCTTTCATCTCCCTAAGGTATCGCCTCTTTCCTTTGAAGCCTCATTACAACTTCCACCAAGAATGACAGGCTCACCTCATCCTAAGGCATCGCCTCTTACTTGAAAGCCTCGTTACGGCTTCCGCATGCATACTGGGTAACTTTTTCATCCTTCTCTCTCCCACTTTTCAGGCCCATGCATTATATAAATATCCATACATGGACTTCGGGGACTATATGTTATACTGCGTTTCTTTTTCATCTTTCTTTTTCCCACCTTTCAAGTCCACGCATTATATAAATATCCATACATGGACTTCGGGAACTGTTGTTATACCTTCTCCAACAGAGGCCCTATCTGTGTCCCACTTAGCAATTATGCTAACGTGGATGAAACCCATGTGTCTGGACTCTTGGCCGAATCATCGGACGAGCCCACAAGATATACCGAACCCATGTATTAATTGAACCCATAACACCAAACCCCTCAAGGAAGGGAGGCGAGGCCCTTTGGTCGAAGACTCTCCGAATCAAATCTACTGATATGATTGATGTGACAATCCCCTACCACCACCGCCATAGCCAACCTATTTGGTCAAGTCTAGTTACGCAAGCTTTAACTAATGGAAGAAAGTGGACATTAACATTAATACACTTTGATTGATTGATGCCCATGATGGAAAGTTGAGCCTAAGAGGATAAGGTCACGTGTCTTCTCATCCGATGGTCTACACTCACTATCTCACACTATAAAAACTCACACTTAGTGTCATTCAAAAATAATGCAAGTTTAGACTTTGATACTATAACTTTGCTTTCTACAATTCTTTATTTGACTCCCAATATCGACCCTCTTTATTCTATATTGGAGGTTCACGTTAAAAGCCCTTCCACACTCAATATATTTCTTCCCAAAATTGATTTGACCATCGGAGTACACGTGACCGGCTCCACCCCCGCTGGAGAAGGCCACGTGTGTCTAGTGATTTCTCTTAGTGTGCAGGAATACAGTTTATCTAAACGTGAGAGGTTTTGGAATCTATTGGTCATGTTGAAGGTACATTTTTCGAGGTCAACATCTACTAAACTCTTAGTTTGAAACACCTATATTTTAACAAAATTCATTAAAATATTAATGAGAACACATGAGTAGAATGATTTTTAAAATTAATTAAATCTCAATTTAGGACATCGCTGTAAATTGATTTTACTGAGAACATTTTTTTCCTTTTTTGGTTGTGTTTCTTATTTTATTAATCTTTTAAGACTACTAAAGCTCTTGTTTGAAAATTCGAAAACTAAAAACTTCACTATCCGAAACTTGCTTTATTCAAAAAAAATTAGAGAAAAATGTCTTTTAACTAGATTTGTACTATCTAAATTAAACCTGAAATCCGGAAAGACCAAAACCAACTGGTCTCAAACATATTTAACATTTATAATGACATTTTAAAAACAATCAAATTAATTGAAGCATATCTCAAGTGCCTCTAGTTTACCAATATGCTTTCTTATTTATTTCATGACTATTCTATATCAAGCAATCTTATTTTATTTTTTGATCATTATCAGTTTCCTAACAAAAGAAAACGTTTCCTAAAGAAATATTAATTAATTATAGTACTATAATAAGAATAGTGTTGTAACACCCTAATATAGTTACCCTAGGCTTGAAAGTATTATCATTTAATCTTTTAAAATTATAAATGTGAAAACTAATTATATATTTATTTTAACATAATAAAGATTAATGACTTTCATTTATAAAAATAATTTGTAGAATTTATACTTAATAAAAATATAAGACTTTTAAATAAAACGTTAACTTTATTTTCAAGATGAATTCAACATGTAAATGTGCTAGTACTAAATCCATGGAACCACAAGTAATCTCTCAAATCATATTACCTTCACCATCTAACAATTGGGAAGAATAACATGAAATGAGCTAATCTTATGCACAGTATGCTTTTTAATGATATGTGTTGACCTCAAAAAATATGTCAACATAATTCTGCCCGCATCCCTCTCCACGTGGTCATTACGTGCACATTGAACACTCGGTCAGAAGGCAAAGGTCGTCGGCTAAGAAAAGGGTCCAACGACCTTTTGCACTCCGATGGTCACGTCAACGGCCGTACGAGAGAAATATGAGTATAAGAGACGAAAGAGTGAGTTTGGCTAGGGTTTGAATAACATACCTCCTTTGTGAAGTGAATCACACACACACATATATATATATATGCACATACGAATATGGGCCAAGTGTAGTTAATGGAAGAAGTGGGTTAATAGGCTGATTCCAACCCCACGTTAGCATGTATGGGACTGTCTCGTCTTGTGTATGCCGCATAATATATATAGGTGTAATAATAGTCTCCCAAGTCTAAGTCGTACATTCATGTGCAAGGTCGAACTTTGAAATACAAGCTGTCAAGTAGGTGAGGTCTTATAAGTTGCCTAAAAAATATAAGCAACTCCAATAAATCAAGACTTATGAAGTGCTTCAAAAATATGCATTGTAACTAAATAGGTGAGGATTTACAAATAGCCTCTAGAATATAAACCGCTTCAATAAATTAAGACTTACAAACTACCTCAGAAAATATGTGTACGAGCCTGAATAAGCGAGGACTTATGAATTACCTCGAAAGATAGATATTGAATATAATTAGTCAAAATTTCGACAACATCTCCTCTATAATATAGACTAAATCAACCTACAATACAACATAATTCTCCCACCGTTAATATATGAAATAAATTGGAATCCGCTTGCTCCTCAAATTACTCATGACGATAAAGTAAATAATAACATATCAAATTTCTCTACGATATAATATGCAGAGAGCCTATTATGTATAATAGTAGGCTATAAACTTTCACAACTTAGTGTAACAATATTGCTATAGTGAAGCAAGTAATATGCTAATGATAATAAAATGATAATGTGGATAATGTGGCATACGTATTGGATGTGGTGAGAAGTTATGACATACTAGCAATGATGTGACACGTGTACTGGGTGACAATAATGACTCTTAAATAAAACGTTAACTTAATTTTCAAAATGAATTCAACATTTATATGTACTAATACTAAATTCATGGCACCACAAGTAATCTCTCAAATCACATTGCCTTCATCATCTATCAATTGGAAAGAATAACATGAAATGAGCTAACCTTATGCCCAGTATACTTTCTAATAATATGTGTTAACCTCAAAAAATATGCCAACGGAATCTTGGCTACGTCCCTCTCTACGTGGTCATCACCTACACATTGAACACTCGGTCAAAAGGCAAAGGCCGTCAGCTGAGAAAAAGGTCCAACGATCGTTTGTACTCCGACGGTCACATCAACGATCGACGAGAGCAATATAAATGCAAGAGACAAGAGAGAGAGTTTGGCTAGGGTTTGAATAACATACCTCCTTTGTGAAGTGCATCACACACATACACACACACATACATATGCACATACAAATAGGGCCAAGTGTAATTAACGGGCCGAGTGGGTTAATGAGCCAAGTCCAAACCTAAGATGTGATTGCTTAATTAAATAGGCTCAATCAATTGAATATTGATGCCACATTAGCATGTGTATATATATAGTCTCCCAAGTTTAAGTCACAAGGTTGGACTTTGAAATACAAGCTGTTAAGTAGGTGGGATCTTAAGAATTGCCTCAAAAATATGAGAAACTCCAATAAATGAAGACTTATGAATTGCTTCAAAAATATGTATCGGAACTAAATAGGCAAGGACTTACGAATAGCCTCTAGAATATAAACCGCTTCAATAAATTAAGACTTACAAACTACCTCAGAAACTATGTGTTCAAGCCTGAATCAACACGGACTAATGAATTACCTCAAAAGATATATATTGCATATAATTAGTCAAAATTTCGACATCTCCTCTGTAATATAGACTAAACCAACCTATAATACAACATAATTCTCCCACTGTTAATATATGAAATAAATTAGAATCCATTTGTCCCTCAAGTTACTCATGATGATAAAGTAAATAATGACATATCAAATTTCTCTATGAAATAATATGCAGAGAGCCTATTATGTATCATAGCAGGTCGTAAACTTGCACGACTTAGTGTAACAATATTGCTATAGTGAAGCAAGTAATATGCTGATCATAATAAAATGATAACATGGATAATGTGGCATACGTATTGGATGTGGTAAAAAGTTATGATATACTAGCAATGATGGACATACTAAAAATGACATGACATGCGTACATATTAAAGATGGCTACTTCTAGAAACTTGTTTGAAATAAGTTACCAATTTAGAATGGTTAGGCAGAATTGTAGAAATAGGAGCACCCCATATGGAATAAACAAAAATATCAACCCCAACAAAGCTCATGAGCCTAAGAGTTGGCCCAAAAAAGAAAGTGGCAGCCCAATTAAAAAGATATGTGCCAGCAAATAGGAGTATGTAATGTTCCCAAATGATTTTGAGATGTTATGAGCCCCAACAAAAATTAATCACTGTGAGCATTTTTGCACAAAATTTTGTTCCAACTTCAAATAACAAGCCATTTGCTATTTGCTGTATCGAAAAATAATTCACACCAATCTAGGAAAAGTACCAATTGTCAGACAAAATAGCTTCCAAAAGTTGAATAGACAATGCATGATCCAAACACGCCACCATTGCCTATCTCCATCAAAATTAATACGTACCAAATAGGAGAAAGCACAGTATATTTTGCAGTGTACTGCGAGATAGCTGAATTGCTGGAGGACTGCCTCCCAACGGCAATCACCAAATTCCATGATACGCAGCAGTTACTTCAAGGGAAATTATCAAAAAATGACACTTTTTTGAAAATTGCTATAAAACTTTTGATGTGCACTAAATTTTATCAAAAATGTCACTTTTTTGGTGGAAAATGTCCAAATTACCCTTAATCTCCCCTTTTAAGGAGCATTAAATGCTCATTAATGGTAGCCTCCAATCCAATCAATTGTAATGATTTCATTATTTAATATGTATACTATAATGATTTGGTAAATGTATATTATATTGTATAATATGAATTGACTAAAAAAAAGAGAAAAGATGTAAAAAAATTTTAAAAGAAGCAAAAATAAGATAAAAGAAGCAAAACAATCTTAGTTCACATCAAATACATCCCTTCTTGAAAAAACCCTCCATTTTCTTTCATCTTCTTTATTCCTTCATCAACAATATATTGCTATTCAATTCATCATCCATTTGGAGAGGTTAGTTATTACAAATTATTTATATTTTTATGTAATAGCTTATTATTTTTCACATATTAAAAGCAACATGATCATCAAAGTGAAGAAAGCATTAAAACCACTATTAATGATGATGGTATTGTTTTTTCTTTTTCAAATCATTTTAAAGGGAAAATATACCAAAAATATTTAGGGAAATGTCAACTATTCCATATTTAATGAAGCATTCATTTGTTTATGGAGATCTGTAGAGCAATGGAATAATTTTTGTAGTTGAGAATTGATTATAACCATTAATATTTCGGAGAAAGTAACAAACAAACAGGCGTTAAACTTGTCGACGGTCTCGACAGTTTATCTGTCGATCTCGACGGTTATACATGTCGATCTTGACATTTATAAACTGTCGAGATCGACAGATAAACTGTCGGGATAGAGTTTTAAACTGTAAAAATCGACAGTTGAAAACTGTTGACACCGTGCATTTCACATTCTCCTATTGCATCGGTTTAAATATTCGAAAGTGCCCCTTCAATGCTATTACATATCGACATATTAACTGTTCATAATTCTTATCGTTGTAATCCCTTTATGTTACCTATTAGAGATTCATCGTGTCGCACAGGGGAAGGTTTATTCACGCGGATGACGAATGGAAGTGGACAGGGGACAAAATCACATCCATTTTAGTGCCGAGAAATATTACCCTAGCCGGACTTCTGTTACGGTTGAATGAGAAACTTGGCATTATCGATCCGCACACCGAAATGGAATTGAAGTTTAAAGTCCCGAACATGAATATACCGCCAGCTGAAATACGTGAAGATGAAGACCTCATGTGGTACATATCTGTTCATACGAAAACTGCTCTGTGCGTTAATATTGTGGAGACAAATATGCGAACTGTTGACATGGGGAGGGATACGAATTTGCGTGACCATTTGTTTGCTGCAACGGATGTTTACCAGAACTTAGAACACGATGACATGAATCATGAGCCTAGTTCCCCAGTGAATAATGCAGTCGAAACGGGGAATTTTGATGATGGGGCTGCACCTGTAGACGATATGTTGGACGACCCATTCAATGGTACAGATGCTACTAGTATTGCAGACGTTGACGCCCAAATGTCATCACAACTTATTCGTTTGAGTACAGACCAATGGATTACAGCTGTGGATACATCCGATCTTGTTGAACAGCAAATATTCTTAAGCAAGAAAGAGCTGTACTCGAAAATTCGTTTACTTGCTTTGCAAGACAAGTTTGAATTTCATGTAAGCAGGTCAAGCCGTAAAATGTTAACCGTTGCATGCGTGGACCGTAATTGCAAGTGGATGTTACGTGCTTCGAGTGTGAAATAGACTTCTATATTCATGATCCGAAAATTCAACCATGTGCACACATGTTCGGTAGATATCCGTCGTAACGCACATCGACATGCCACTACTTCTGTAATTGTCGAGCACATTTTGAGAAAATTGGATAATCCATACCGATTGTACAATCCTACCGCTATTGCACATTCAATAGAACGCGAGTTTGGTGTCAAAATAACTTATCAAAAAGCACATAGGGCGAAAGTTGCCGCTTTACATATGCTACATGGTACACCGGGGGATAGTTTTCAAAAATTACCTTCCTATTGTCACGTTCTAGGAGAGCGTAACCCGGGGACAGTAACCCACATCGAAGTTGATTCCCATAACAGGTTTCATTACTTCTTCCTAGCTTTCGGTGCAAGCGTTCGTGGCTATATGCGCTACTTGAGGCCCGTTATTTGTGTTGACGATAGTCACTTGAAAAGTTCATACAAAGGTACACTTTTGCTGGCAACCGGCCAAGATGCCAACAAATAGATATATCCTTTGGCATGGGGATCGTTGATGCTGAAACAAATAGATCGTGGATGTGGTTTATGTCCAACTTGAAAGAGCTTATAGGCGACTCTGCTGAATTGGTTTTTGTTTCCGACCGGAAGAATAGCATTTCCAATGCCATTGCTCACCTATTTACTCAGTCCCGTCATGGGTACTGTATCGAACATCTAGAAAAGAACTTAGTCCAGCGGTACAACAACGCAAGTGTAATATTTCAATTCAAACGAGCTGCACGAACTTCTCGGGTCGAAGAGTTTGAAAGACTTATGGGACAGATCCGTAGGGTAAGTGCAAGAGCGTACGGGTACTTAGAGCGAGCAGGTTTCTCATTTTGGTCACGAGTCAAAGGTACAACATTTTGACAAATAACAATGCCGAATCTTTGAACTCAATGTTGAGACATGTCCGTTCATTACCGATCACGTGCTTGGTCGAACACATTCGACAAACTATGTAGAAGTGGTTTCACGAACGTCGAACCAGTGCAACCACATGTACTGGAATGCTGTCGTTGTGGATGGAGAACGAGTTGTGGACAACGTTTGAAGTAGGTACAAGGCTTCGAGCTCATGGCTTGACAGAACAGTTAACACAGGTTGGAATGTCCAACGACACGGATATCGTCGACTTCTCTGATAACAGCTGCACTTGTCGTGAGTTTCAAATTAATCGTATGCCATGCGTTCATGCCACTCGAGCTGCCTGCTTGCGAGGTATGTCATTGTACGACTTATGCTCATAGTATTACACATAGGAATATTGGAGAGGTGCCTATAGCGAAGCTATATATCCCGTTATGCGTGAAGTAGACTGGATAATGCCAAACGAAATTACAGGTACTCCTATTAGGCCACCCAATGTACGTCGTCCTCCAGGTAGACCACCCACAAGACGTCAGCGATCCAGATTCGAGTCCACCACACGACTGAGGAAATGCACTCGCTGTGGTAGACTAGGTCATAATCGGAGCATATGTTCCAATCGCATTATACCACCAACCGTTTAAATAGGCGTTTGTAATAAATAGGTTTTTGTTCGAAAGTGGTTGAAGTTGTATGTGAATAGGCACCCCCATGTCGTTTGTAATGAAAGAATGTAAATGTTCTCATTTTTTTATCATTGTCGTTTGTTTGCTGACATTAGTGTTTCTCATGATCGCAACTAGTTAGAAGATATTGTAATTGATATCCCTTCAGAACATCTCGACAGTTAAACTGTCAGTCCTGACAGATGGTTACACAGTATATAATCTGACTTTTTCGAAATATTTATGCCTGCATCACTACACTGTTACCCATTCAAGTCTCTACTTACACAGATATTTTGAATCATAACATTTCTTTTACATTCCATTATCGTTTCTTAACAGCAGACATCGTCTTCTAATTTAGTAACAAACAAAAACGGTATGTTTCAAGGACGATTTAGGGCTGACCTAATTAGTATTTTTTCCATACGGACTTATTCATAAGACACCACGTACGTATAGACACCTAACTCCACCTACAAGGAATTTTAAGAATAACTTATTTTTCGATGCTTCCAAGTTCATGTGTTAAGCCCGAACCAAGAAGTCCCGACGAACCTACGTTGTCAATACAGTGAACTTGTTCATTCCAGGGTACGTCAATTTTCAGTAAACAAGGGATCCATATAGGGAAACACAAGTTTCATACTTACACAAATGAACCTATGCTCTTACATCCCGACAGTTAATCTGTCATTCCCGACAGTATACATGTCGTTTCCCAACAGATTGTTTCTGTCCTCGTCCATAGTAGGTCCAATACCAAAATCTACCAAAATATGAAGAAAACAGTACGTAGACAATGGAGGTGCTCTTGCTCACCATTGCCGAACTATGTTACCAGATCCATCCCTGACAAAATACGAACTATACATTATTTCATACGCTCCACATACCCATATTCATCACCTCATTGATTGTCCACACTCGAACCATCTTCTTCGGAGTCATCGAAGCTGATCACAATGATCTCGGGAGATGGAACAT
The DNA here is from genome assembly GCF_002742605.1 of Olea europaea var. sylvestris. Classification (NCBI taxonomy): domain Eukaryota; kingdom Viridiplantae; phylum Streptophyta; class Magnoliopsida; order Lamiales; family Oleaceae; genus Olea; species Olea europaea. Next base: position 7,253,290 of record NC_036257.1, on the reverse strand, counting down.
GAGTCAACCACGCGTCATCGTCAGACTCAACTTCCACCGGAACCATCAATGGGACGACCCAATCAAGCACGGTCTTTGGACTCTGGGAAGCTTCACTTGCAAATCGTCAAGGTTCAGAAAAGGAACAACGGATGTGGCTCTCGTACCACGTTCATAACTCACTTCGTCATCGTCCGAAGCAATGATGATGGGACATAGTGGGGACGAACCGGGTGTTGGTAGCGGCTCCTCATGCTTGAATGATTCATTGCTCCCTGTCGACAACTCCATTGTTCTGATATGAAAATATTTATTGAACCTGTTGAGGAGTAAACGTAGAGACTGCAACATGAATTTTCAAATGTGAATATTGAAGGTGTCAATGATAATGTGGACTTACCATGCTATATATAGTAGATTTTTTGGAGAGATGCACTTAAGCTCATTTAGTGCCCCAACCACCAACCCCCATACAATTAAAATTTGATAGGAAACTATGTGATGGAGGATGGTCTAATCATACTTAAATCCCTAGTATATGTCTTGAAATGGTGGCTGGGGTTGGAAGATTAGTACCAATGTGAGTTATGACTATTGAATTTTATTTTGGCAATGACTAAAAATGAGCTAAGCACGGTTTTCAATTCCATTTCCAGTTTTTGAATGTGGTGCTCTTTCCAGAAATTGAGAAAAAACTTTTCAACGTAACAGCTAGGTGCATCGTTTTTTCCATGTTGCTGCATGTGTTATAACATTACATGAAAGACAGCTTAAATGAATTTTGCTATGCTGGTAGTTATTTTTCACTCAGTTCAAAAACGAGAATCATAATGTATTCACGAGATTCTGAAATTACTGTCTTTTAGATGACGAATCGAACTACACTGCATACTCTCGAGTTAATGGAAATTCTAGAATACATAATTTATAGTCACACGCGCATGTATAAAGAACAACAAATGGCAACTTTGTACAAGTACTTCTGATATAACACATTCAAACATAATGTACAAAAATCTAGGATCATCCATGTGCGCCTGCATACCGGGTTTATATAACATTCATTGCAACCAACAACAATTACATGAACGAGCTAGGCAAGCAAAAGTGTAAGTCAATTTGGACCTGTTTATACAAAAATCATCGCAACCAATAACATAAAATTTGTTCATACAACGTTCACCCCTTTCAAGCACCCTACGTGAACTCCAAGTTGCGATGCAGTGACCGTGGAGGGGGTTGAGGCATCTTCATCCACTGTCTTCTGCACTTCAATAATCAAAAATGATATAATGAGATCAAAGTTATCATGGAAGTTAATTTGGTAAACGCAAATATACAGCACTTCCGACAAGAACACCCAACTAAACAAATAACGACATGATGGTGCTCTTACATACATAAAGAAGAAAAAACCTCAGCAAACTAGAAAGTACTCCACAAGACTGCAATGCTGAAGTATAATGAAATCCATAATCCAAAGCAAAGAGTGGAAGCTAAAATTTAAACTTATAACCTTTGTTACTCAAAATTGGAGTGCTAAATTTGACAAGCCTCATGAAATATATAGATACATTCTTAGTCAACTTATTGTCACTTCAATCCAACATTAACCCACAAAACTCATCTCATTCGGTCATCCAACCCAATTCACAAGCAATCAACAGCACAACATCCAATCTAGTGAATTTCATATACAAATACGAATACTTAGAAAATTGTCTTCCAAGAAGCATACAATTGAAATGGAACTACGATTACCAATAAAAGCCCAAACATACTAAAGAAACAAAGCATAATCAATTATTAAAAAACTTCAACTATATCAGATATTAAGGATAAAGGAAGCGAATCTAGGTTACAGAAAAATACTCACCTACATGGTAGCATAGGACGGTGGGGGATTGAAGACGGATACCGGCAGTGACAGAGGCGGAACAAAATTTCTCACCTTCGTTCGCACAAAGCTGAGATTATCACCATTTTCTCCCCACAACATCAAATATCAAAACATCGAAAGAGTGATAAATACTCAGGGTTAGAATGAACAATATAAAGGGTGACTACCGGGTTCGAGATGGATTGGAGGAGACTATGTTTTCTCTGAGGGGGAAATGGAAAACTGGAATGGGAAGGTTCAGGGAAAAGGGAGGGACCTTATACTTGTTTTATAATTTCTACACATTTTTAAAATTAACTTTTGTATACGGGTTGGGTTGGTCGGCTTCGGGTTGGGTTAAAGGGATAACCCATAACCCAACCTAACCGGATGGAAAATGGGGTAAATATAACCGAACCCAACCCATTTAATTGCAAAAATGGACCCAAACCCCTTCGAAATGCTCCTTTAGAGATTCGACTGAACGTGACAAAATCTGACAATATGATGTTTCAATTGCATGTGATATGAACAGTACGGAGAATATTCGTATACTACTCGACATGCTCCTTTAGAATAACATAAACGTACGACTACGCAAAGACGAACTCCACACAAACTTGAAATCATGTCAAATTACGCCAAAAATACCTCATTTCTTCACTATCTTCGCCCTCCCCCTCGTGTACAGAGTCTTTGTAGATACAGCAGGACGTCGGATGCGTGTCGATCGTCACCTCTTTGTGGTGGGTGGGTCATTGCATTGCACAGGTATGCTGGCCTCCCCGGCATGTTTGTCGCACCGCCTACAAAACAATTCCACTTTAATTAGCACTTCGTCCATTTACATCACGAATTTGGGTCAGGGTGACATGATGAGTTCTCCACCACAATGTACTTACCATCCACCTCCGCTACGCCACTAGCGGACGCAACAGCTTTGTCCAAGAGGTTCTCCGAACCACCAGAAGACACTTCGTCATCCTGACTGTTCTTTTCTGGTTCGAAATCCATGCCGCGTCCACCTAGTATGAAATTAACATGCGACGAAATATTAGTAACACTGTATACTTCAAACAGTCGAGAATACATACTAGTGCATGAGGTCATATGTAAGTAAATGATCCAAATAATACGTCAGATGATAGTATTTGAAGACACACGACACATCGGGAAGGAAATAATAGAACCACATTTAAACGAACAATGTGCATTGACTAATCAATCAACAAATGTCCGGATCATAGCATTGCAATTATGTTAATGCAAAAGCACACATGCAATGTTGGCACCACTATACAAATCGTGAGATCATACGTTCGAGTAATAGTAATGCGAAACACACGTACGATGTTGCAACGACGGATCAATGAACAAAATCGTGACGTCATAGCATAACAGTATTTTTAATGCGAAACTTACGTGCACTGTCGGAACCAAAATTCAACTTGCATAACTACGGAAGAAATGAACTCTCGTTCCCGACAGTTCATCGGTGGAGAGGCTCATCTTTCGAGAATTACTGAGCCTAACTATCGGGAACGACAGTTCATCTGTCGACTGTTCCGTCTGTCGAGAATTTCTGTTGCGAATTATCGGGAACGACACTTCGGTGGTAAGTCATTTAACACTTCATGTCAGTGCATGGAGAGTGATAGTGTAAAACATTGTGTACATTTTCAAAGTAGTGCATGATACAGTTCTCGACAGGCAAATACGATAAGTACACCTCAATGGCCATATCCAGACTACAAAACACCAGCTCTGACTTAGACAATAGCAATTGAAGACAATATCAATTGAAGACAACGACGTGCAAATATGCTAATCCAAAACACCTACTCTGACTAAGACAATAGCAATTGACGACAAAATTGTAGTAAGCAAAACATATCTAATATTAGGAAGCACAAAATGTAAATTAATCAACTCACATTTCGAAATGTAAACACTCAAAACTTCTGAAATTCAAAAGTTATGTCGGTTTGCACAATTTCGATTCAAAAACAGAGCTAATGAATTGTATGTCCTCGATTGGGATAAAATTGTTCCACAATTTTTGTATTTATATTTATGGCTTGAAATCTTTCAAAATCCATCATATTCTATCTAATTAACGAAATCCTTTTAAATAAACTAGTAATTGAGGACACCTAAATTTATAAGTATTTCTAAATATCTAGATTGAGGACACCCACATTTTAATGAATAATATTTTACTCTAAATTGAGGAAACTTCAATTTATATGGAGTTTTAAAATCCATGAAACTCTATATTAAGGACACCCCACTTAATCTTTCTCCTTTCCTCAACTACTTCTATAGACGAGGTGTAACGAGCACACTGCCATATGTAAATGCAGTGTATTTATGAGTGAACATGAGCCAGTCACCATCACTTATCAAAACATGAAAAGAAATGCAAAAAGAAATACAACAGTTTCATCAAGATACACTTTATGAAACGTGGTATTAATGCACGTGCTATTCATTAGACTATCTCAATAGGCACTAATGAACGGGTTCCAGACAACAAGAATGGAACTTGGTTCAGCCTCTACTTCTTCTTCTTCATCTACTTCTGGTGGGTCAGAATCACTCAATGGCTTCAAGTTTGGCAAGAAAATCTACTTTGAAGATGTAGGGGTTGGAGTGCAGGACAAATTTGGTGGTAGGCTGCCTTCACTGCCGCCCAAGGCCGCCGAACTACCTCCTCCATCACCTGCCAAGAAGAGGAGAAGCGGCGTGGTACAAGGTGGCCAGCCACCAAGGTGCCAAGTGGAAGGGTGTGAGGCAGATCTGAGTGGTGCTGAGGCTTACTATTCAAGGCACAAAGTGTGTGGTACGCACTCCAAGTCCCCAAAGGTCATTGTTGCAGGCCTTGAGCAAAGGTTTTGCTAGCAATGCAGCAGGTCAGCTTTGTTTTTTAATTTCATTTTTTCTCCTTTTTAAAAGAAAAATAAGTACATCCTTTGCCTTATTTAAATGTACACGCATGAGGTCGCACACAATAACTTAATTACTGATTTTGTGTGCACACTTGCATATAGTTTATTTGCTACTTTTCTAGAATAATCCTTTTTTTCCCGTTTAGTTTCATCTTATTGTGTGGATAATGTTTTTGTTGAATTTGATTGTTCATGCCAAACTCATTGTGTTAAATTTGTCACTACAATGGTGTGAATGATCACAGACTTGCAGTACACTCTCTGCTCGGGAGTTGGTTTTGTTGATAGTGTTGCTATTCACTTCCTTATCCGAAGGCCTTTTAAAATTTATTCAAGATTTCGGTTGTGACATTGGTGAACTTTAGTGGCATGTTTGATAAAATTGAGCATAAAATATTGGAAAAGGCTAAGAAAGAAAAATAAGCTGAACTTTTGTTCATTGTATTTTTAGGTATCATATTGATGGAGATCAAGATAGGAATAAAGAAGGAGTTATAGGTTAAATAGAAGTTTAAAATAGAGTTTAATTTCAATTATTTTAGATTATATTTATTTTGATATAATTATAGTTTATTAGAAGTTTGTTTTCTTCTTAACTTCTTCTTAGGTTATTTACTCCATAAATAGAGGGGCTTATTCATTGTAATTAATAAAGATTGATTTTCTTGTCCTGAAAATTTCTCTTCTCTGGCCCACCTTTCTTTTTGTTATTTCTCTTATTTATTAACAAATTATATGCTCCTGCGTCAATTTCGTATTAGAGAAATTCGTTCTCATTTGACCTTTGCCTTCTCAAATCCAAACACCCAACCTCACATTTTCCATCCAATCCATACACATCGTAACCTTTCAATACCCATCCAAACTCTATAATCACTTTCAACCAACCTTAGAATAGCAGAAAATACTAGAATCCTATTGGAAGCAGTAGCAGTTCTTACTTCGTTCTAGTGGTTTACATCAGTTAAAAAAACATAAAAACGTTGGAACTATTTACTAGAAAATAGTAGTGCAATTTAGGTTTCAAATGTTTCGTGATTAGTTGCCTACATAAAGAATCATATTGTAGGACATGAAATATTTAATACTTTTCAATGGGTTTTAGACTTTTAGTAGGTGCCTTATGACAGTAAATTTAGCTACCAATCCTTTGTTTTCTTGTGCTATGCTGATTGTTTGGTGATCTTTTAATAGTTAATATGTTATTTCATAAGTGATGCAACACTAAAAGAGATTTTATTATATTTAGTTATTAGTTCTAAAATATATTGTACGAAAGTTTATTATGGCTAATTTACTAGCTTTTATTAGATATTTCTTTCTTAGAATAGAATCTTTAAAACCTATATAAACGAATCTTTTACATTGTAATAAGGACAACTTTTGAATGAATAAATAATTGATTTTTTCTTGCCCTAATTCTTATGTATTTTTGCTGCTTTGTTGGAGGTCAGGCCTCTGCCCATCCCCCCATGTATGTATTATGGTCAGGGATCCTAACCCACATCATCCTCCTTTGGAGGAGTCTAAAAACACTCTGAGGATGAGTTGATGATTAATAAATAAATAAATAAATAAACAATTTCTTCCATCAACTCTTTGAAGTGGTGGGAATATTTTCATGGTAGCATATTAAGTATTCCCCTTTCAAATTCAACAAAAGCAATATAAGTTGATATGGAATAGCATAACAACCCAGTAAATGAAAAACATTGCCTTAACCCTTCAAAAAGAGGATACATAACAAGTTCTCTACTCATGACTTGTCTCCTTAGCATACAAATTGTTTGACATCCAGTAACCAAATTAAAAAGGAACATGACAACTTTGAGACAAAATTGACCAAAATTTGACAAATTTAAATTTAAAATTACTTCATAATTCCATGGAGGAGGACTACATTACTCAATACCACCAAGATAATTATACTTCCAAAATCTACAGTCCACAAAACCACAATCCCTAATTGTTCAATTTCCTAAATCGAATTCTAAGCTTTCTTCTCAGCCCAGGGAGTTCACCAAGTATAGGCTCACGAAGCAAGCAACAACTGCTTGCTATGGATTCTGGTACTACATGTTCATTCCCAATTCGTATACCTCGTTGATTTGATGTGTATGCAGATTATACAACTTCCTAAGAATCTCAGTTCAAATTCAACGATATATCTCATCCAAGATGTAGTAGAGCAGTGAAGATAAGGCAGTACGACTGAAAGTGTCTACATGGAGTTCTATTCGATCATTCAAATTGCACAAATGATTATTCTCAAAACTGTGTTAGTGTTTTGATTGTATATTACCTATGAATGTCATTGAATAAAACAATTTCTGTCAAACCAAGACTCATTAATATAAACAAATTCATCTTCATTTTTTCTCAATAACAGCAAAGCCATATCCAAGTAAAATCACAATGAGAATGCTAAAATGATACAAGCAGGCTGGACTGAATAAACACTATACTAATGTTAGCACAAAGTTTGTACAGAAACGCACTTATCTCCAGAAGAAGCACTCTCCTAAAAACTACAGAAGCATCCACTTAAACAAGATAATAATACAGAAAGGAAGTGACAGTATTAACAATTAATAATGACAATACCATAGGAAGCACGAAACTAAAAGAGAATAAACAACTTCACATGCGAGGAAGGAGCTCACGAACTGAACCAATTTTGCAGAAAATAGAGAGAGAGAGAGAGGCAGGAGGCTCACGAGTCATGGACTCACGGAGTTTGTTGTCACAAACATGGTGCAGTGGGCCAGTGCCAGAGACCGGAGAGGCGGTGGGTGACCGTCGGCGGCAAGATATAACTCAAACATAGATTTCCAAAATCTTCAAAGCTAGTAACTCGACGCAACAACGACAACCGATCTTCCCGACGATCGATGACGGCGATTTGGCCAGACAATAAGAGAGCCGGCGACTGAGACAGAGCAGTGGGCGTCAGAATGTGAAAGGCAGAGACGAGAGGGAAATGGAGAAGTCAAAATTGGAGAAATTAGCTTTGCATTTTGGTCTCGTCTGCCGTCATTTATGATTCTGACACAATACACATAACACATGTTTGGTATTCTAATATTTCAGAGGGGCAAAAATGTCATAAATTGATATTTTTTATAGCAAATTTAAAAGGTGACAATTTTGATAAAGCAAACTCAATTTTTGATACCCAATGAAATTTCCTCTTACTTCAATATGGGTCACTGAACTAGAAACGTTTCTCGTGCATTTCATCGAGCAAGTTGCCAACACCTATAAATTTTTCTTTGCTTATATCACAACATTCCAATTACGTTTAGTCTTCATTTATTTGTTTGAAATTACCCACGCAAGTCAAAGTCTAAACCACACACAAGCCATATAAAGCTGGGTTTTCTTTTTTGTTTATAACATCGGCACCAATTGTTCTTTCTTTAAAGAGGTTGCCTTTGACTTTTTTAGTCATCACCCCACCATCATGGAGCCTTTGACGGTAGAACATAGAAGTTACATTTTGCTCAAAGCTTCGTCGTTGCATGTATTTGTACAATGAAAGCTTCACAAATGGATTTCATGTTCGAAGAAAATGAACTCCTTTGAATACTTGAATTTTGTTGTCAGAATCTATAGTGTGATTTGTACAACAAGATAAGTTTTAGAGAATTTTTGTTTTAAAATTGTATGTTGTGGGAAAGAAATCTCATTGTTAATGTTCAAATATCCTTCTACTAGTTCTTTAGTTTGGAAATTCCTATTTGAGTAGCGTTTTTCTTCAATATTTGTGATTGACCTTGTGACTTTTGGTAAAATAAACTGCTCAGCAAATACCTCTTTTTCGATGGCCCTTTGGATGTGGTTGAAACATGGTTAACGTACTGTTTTGCCACAAACAATGTCAATCTGTTAATCTCAAAAAAAGTACCAACAAAATCCCAACCACGTCTCTCTCCACATGGCATCACTTGAACACTGAACACCTCGTTAGAATGTAAAGGCCACTGATCGGACAAGAGAAATATGAGTGCAAAACAAGAGAGAGAGTTTGATTAGGGTTAAAATAACATACCTCCTTTGTAAGGTGGATCACATACACACACACACACACTTGAAATGGGCCAAGTGTAGTTAATGGGTCGAGTCCAAACCCAAGATGTGATTGCTTAATTAAATAGGTCCAATCAATGGAATTTCGATGTCATGTTGGCATATATGAGACTCTCTCCATAATGTGTATACCACATAATATATAGGTGTAACAATAATTTCCCAAGTCTAAGTCGTACATTCATATGCGATGTTTAACTTTGAAATATAAACTGTCAAGTAGGCGAGATCTTACAGATTGCTTCAAAATCATAAGCAACTCCAACAAAGGAGGGCTTATGAGTTGCCTAAATATATGCATTATAACTAAATAGGTGAGGACTCACAAATTGTCTTGAGAATATAAACTACTTCAATAATGATGACTTATGAGCTGCCTTAGAAAATATGTGTGCTAGTCTAAATAAGCGAGAACTTATGAATTGCTTTGAAAGATAGATATTATATATAATTTGAGAAAATTTTGACAGCATCTCCTTTGTAATATAAACTAAGCCAACCTGCAATACAATACAATTCTCCCACTAGACATATATGAAATAAATTGGGAGTTATTTGCCCTTCAAATTACTCATAACGATAAAGTGAATAATGATATATCAAATTTCTCTAAGATATAATATGCAGAGAGTCTATTATGTATCATAGAAAGTCGTAAACTTACACAACTTAGTGTAACAGTATTACTATAGTCAAGCAAGTAACAGGATGATGATAATAAAATGATAATGTGGCATACGGATTGGATGTGGCGAAAGTAGTGTTATGACATACTAGCAATTATGTGAAACGCGTACTTAAAAGCAATAATATAATGCATATAGTAGTAGTAGTAGTAGTAGTAGTAGTAGTAGTAATGTAACAATACAAAGATATTAATATCACAATATGCATATTAATTGTTGGGAAATTGGAATAAATTAGTTGCTTTGACCAATTATTTAAGTGGGTTCAATTAGTTGGATAAATAAATTTTTTGCCAAGTATATTCTACTCCATGAGTAGAATTGGTATGTATATTTATTTCTCAAAACTAATTAAGGATGAATGAGAAATTAAAGTCAAAAGATAACCACTTGAAGTTGAAATAAATTAGTTGCTTTGACCAATTATTTAAGTGGGTTCAATTAGTTGGATAAATAAATTTTTTGCCAAGTATATTCTACTCCATGAGTAGAATTGGTATGTATATTTATTTCTCAAAACTAATTAAGGATGAATGAGAAATTAAAGTCAAAAGATAACCACTTGAAGTTGAAATAAATTGGGAATAAAAAATCCCACAAAAAAAAAAAAAAAAAAAAAATAGAAGAATAGAAACTACTTTATATTGTTCAAGTTTGGGATTTGGGTATGGGTCCCAAGGAACACCACTAATCTTTGGAGGGGAGATGACCTACATGCTAGTAGGTTGAGCTAAAGCCTACATACATGCCATTATCGTCGTCGTTCGTCCAATTGACCGCCTGACTCGGCTTGGCACAGCACAAGCATGGGTCGTGGGCTTGGGCCTAGTTGGTATATATATTTTTGTTAAAATAATATTTAATTATATTATTTTATTAAATTAAATAAGATATTTTAATTATTTTTTCACCCCTGAATTCTTTGTGCGCGACACATGCTTCTTCTAGAAGTTGGCAATTGCTGACATTTTTTGTTTGTCCAATGGAATTGTGTCTGTTCCAAATACAACCTTTCAGCTGTAATGTCTTTTGGGCACATCTTTCAATTTCTATAAATAGACCCCCAGATTTCCCTTTTTGTTCATTCCAAATTGTTTTCTGATTTCCTCTCTTGAAAAATGATGTCCTTCCGTCCTGCAATATTCCATATTTTGCATGTCAGTCCTAAATAATAATTCCGTGCATTTTAGTCCTCCGATTTTCAAGAGATCAAAATATTAGTAGGGTCGTCGGGTATTGAAATTTGGAGTGCTACTATTACAAGTCGAGGTCGTTGTATCTTGAGAGATGAGTGCCAGGAGACCGTCAGTACCAGTGTGGGGCATTATCATCTTAAGGAGAAAGAGTCAAACTCTTGCCTCGACCATTATCATTCTAATTTTATTACGCTTATTTTGTAAGTTGAAATTCTGCCCAACTATTTGTTCACTATCTATTTATATAAATACTACATGGTATTCTCGAATTTTTTTCAACAAAAATTACTTTAAAATAAATAGCTTGTCTTAATATGTATCTAATTTTCTTCAATTTCTTTAAAACTTTAAGAATAACATTGTGAGCTCACTTAGCCCCTATTTGACAACCATTAAAAAGAATGTTTACGTAAAATACGATTTGGAAAAGTGGCTTTTTTGGAAAAATTGTGGTTAAAAATGAGTTTAGACAAAAAATAAATAAAATAAATAAATAAATAGGAAGAAGAAGAAGAAGTTATATTTTAATGGTTGTCAAATAAGGGCTTAGTTTATTACGCCTATCCAATTAAAATACAATCAGCAATTATTATTTGAAACCCGATTCATTCTATCAGTAGTACCGCAAAGCAATTAAGATCGACATTGAACATTGGTCGAGTAAGTCGGTTCCCCATGCTCCATTTTCCACTCACACTTTTCTTGACATTGATATACACCTCTTAGCAAAAATATTTGGGATACACATCTTTTTTTAAAATATTCTTTGACTCGTTGATATTTGAATACTTCTTATTTTTTGAAATTTCATATGTACTTATGAATGCATTGACGTGTATAAATATATCATGAGAAGTATTAATGACATAAAATGTAATAGCCAAATATCATGTTCACGTAAGGGCAATTTAGGTAATACGTTTATCCATTTAGTCATGTGACATGCACATGAAAATAAAGAAATGTTTAATTTATTTGTTATTATCGTTATAAAATCATATGTACGAACAAAAGTGTTATTTGTTCTTAAAAATTTAGAAGTCGAATCCACTATTAAAGGTACCATCAACCTAAATAGATACTGATAAAAATGGAATCCCCTATTAAAAGGTTCAATAGTCGTTAAGTTAATAATTTCATTTTCTATATATTAATGTGATAAAAATGGGGACAAGACAATAAAAAGCGTGCAATACATTGCAATAGGCTTTGTATAATGGAAAAAACCATTTGTATAGAAAATGTTTGTACAAAAGTCATGCAGACACTCACATGAAAGGTGGGATCCATGTAAGTTAAATATTGCCGAAAAAATTCCGGCTCCACATGTTTGTGTGTATTCTGGAGGGCTTTTGAAGTCCTCCTTCCGTACACACAGTGTAGTCCTTGTATAATAGCATCTTGATTAAATGAGTTCGTACGACCCATGTGATACCTATGAATGTCAGGTAAAGAGATATAGTGCATTTTTCCTTTCTAAAGGCTTGATAGATAGGGATTATAAGAATTGATTTTTTTATCGTTAGAGAGAAAAGTTGATCTTACTTGTGACTGAAGTAGTCATAAATAACGGCTGAAATAGTGAAATAACGTTCAAAATCAATTTTTTTGAGTGAAAATTTGCTATGAAACATGGACTAAATATATAGGCCCACTAACTTCTTAATTTAAAGTCCTTGGTAAAAATTTAGTAGACGAACATAAAATTAGTGCAAATGACAAGGAATAAATTTTCGGTAAATGAAAATCCAGCTTATAAATAAAGTATTTCGATTTAAAATCAGCAAAATGAAAGTCGTAAATTAATTAGGCATTACCTCTATCGAAATGATTCAGTTCGTGGTGACATTGTGTTTAAATTCAATATGCATGGTGGGATTAGGATTAATGAATTGAAGAATTTATACAGAAAATCATATATATGGAGCACACAATTATATTTGCATATAAATGCATACGGTCACTTATTTGCATAGATACAAACATATATACATGCCTACAAAAACGATCTTCTATGCATCGGTGACATGACAACTTAACTACTAACAAACTTAATCATTAGTATGGGACTCACCATCATTTCCCAAACAAAAATGGTTGTTATTCATTTCAGCCACACATTGCTCAGGAGCTTTTCAAATTTCCTGAAGAAAATTTTACGAAACAGCAGGTCCAACAATTTCTTGACGTAGTAAACTACATGACTGATTTCTTTAAACAGTTGGCCCCTGTTATACGACCTCTACAAGAGATGTTAAAGAAATAATTATGTGGTGTCTACCACTATCTCACAAATACATAATTAAAAAAAATCTTAATTAACATGCATTTGTTTAAATTAAATTAAATATTTCACTTATTTACACGTGCAAAGATTTGGTTAAAACTAATTGTTTAATTATTTTACTAGGAAAATATTGGATTAAATATTTTCACTTAGTTATTTATTTATTTAATATTTCTTTTAATATTTTATTTTAAGTTCCAATAATTAATTCACACCATCCAAAATTAAGTTATGTTATTCCTGATGTACATAATTTGCATAATTGAGGATCACTTTGCAAATGCTGTTACAAGAAATTAATTTCAATAACATAATTTATGAATCAGATTGCAGTTTAGAAATCATTTTGCAAATGTTATTATATGAACTTTATTTCAATTTACACCATCCAAAATTACGTTTTTTTCCCAAAAAATGCTTAAATTATGTTATTCAATTGAATGATCTGCAAAGTGATTCCTAAATTATGACAATACATCAGGAATGCATTTGCAAAGAGATTCCAAGATTCAGTAAAAATGCATTTGTAAAGGAATTTACACTATCTTAAATCAATATGAGTTCAACGATAAAACAAATTACATAGAGCATCTAACTGACATTAGGCACACAAAATTTCTCCATAGCATTTGAGTTCAACTGGAAAAAATTTAAACAACAAAATACAATAATTTCATAGAAGAAGTCTAGAATATATTGTCATTCTCCCCATAATTGCCAATACTGCAACATCTGTAAATTAGTTTCCTTCAAAAATGTCTAACCTTGCACATTGAGAATCAAATTGAATTATCTGCGGAACGAAAAAGCAATAAGAAAAGATATGAAATTGAAAAATAAAAACATAGTATAAACAAAAAAAAAAAAAAAAAAAAAAGGCCCTTTCAAGTAATGTCGGACAATCGAGCGATTGACCCCATAGTTCACATCACTGGTACGTAGGATAAACAAAGCAAGATGCTTAGAAGATCTTTTCTATATATATAAACACACACAAACGTGCATATACCGTATACATATAAAATTATATACTTGTTTGGTAGGGATTTTGTTAATTGATTTTTTGACCGTTAGGGATAAAGTAAGTTCTATTTGTGAGAGAGGAATTCAAAAATGACAGTTGGAATAGTGAAATAACGATCAAAAAATTGATTTTAATTGGGTTTTAAGTTGTACCAAATATATACAGAGGAATGTGTGCGTGAACTTGAATCAAGACTAGTATTGCTTATTAATTATTTATAAGATTACATAAACGACGTCCAAGAAATTTAGATTAAATCCACATAAATAACATACATTAAAGCGATAATCCTATTACCTTAGCACAAAGCGTAAAATTCGAATTCCGAGGTTGAACTAAGTTTAATTTGTAAAAAAATGCCTAATGAAATCCCTTATTATTCATATTAACTTATTTAAGCCTTAAAGTGGTCCTAGTAGTTTACGAAATTCCTACTTTGTTGTCCAAACTATTATTTTTAAATTAAATTATCTTATTAAAGTGGAAGTTCCAACTCGACTTCTATACACAATATTAAAAGCAAAATAAGTGAAAAGCACATAATAAAATTATATACTTTATATTTTTATCTAAGCATACTAAAATTATAAACATAAGAATTAAATTAAAAGGCACGTCGATCGTCAAGGGCATCGAATGCACATCCCGCTGCAAAAATTACAATTAGTCACAAGAATAAAAACTAAGCATTTAATATAATATTAGGGTAAACATCGTACTTACGTACAACATTAATGTAAAGGGACATCATCGTTATTAATGCTATGTAACAAAGATAGTGATTTGCCTTAGTTTATGTGGTGGTGTTGGAAACTATGGATCCCAATAATTTACTTATTTAAAGAAAATTCTGTTTAGGACTAGTGCTAAACATCAGTTTTAAGTGTCATTACTTGATATTACATCTTAAATATAAAAAATATATGGGTCTCATTTAAATGGTCTTATAAATTGATGCTACTTAATTTTCACCTAGACCGTTACATAGCATCAATTGTACGTACTCCTTACTAAAATATTGCAACTTTATTAATTATTTACTGCTAACATTTATAAAATAATAATGCTATTTGCAGTCGCTCATTGCAATAGTCGCCCTATGTAGCATACACATGGCAGGTGGTTATTTGATGCATTAATAAATAAAAAAACTACCACATTAATGTATCAAATAATCACATGCCATGTGTATGCCACGTAGGGCAACTACCGCAATGAACGACTACGAATAGCATTACTCTTTATAAAATAAAAAATTTCTCCCCAGAAAAGGGAAAGAACAAAAAACAAAAAAAGAAAGAAAGAAAGAAAGAAAAGGAAAAAACATAGGACCACTTATCTCAATCCACCTCCAACCTACTCATCTTTCATTTTACTCAGTTATATATATCCCCACAACCACATAAATCCTAAGCGTCTCGGCCATGGCTTCAAATATTTCACCATTAAAAACTGCATTTTCATGTGCAGTCCTCTTTCTATTATCAGCAAGCAACTATGCATGTGGATGCTACAAATCCATAATCAGTTTTGGTGATTCACTTGCTGATACTGGAAATTTGCTTTATTTTTGATTTGCGTGACTCGAAATTTATTTTTCTATATATACTCTGTCCTGAGAGTTAAATCTCTAACATTGAAAAATATATTTTATAGGTTGCTTGTCTCTGCTTTTTGGAGTCCATGGAATATTGATTTAGTTATGTTAAAAAAATAAAAATCAAAACCACTGATCTCAATCCATCTCCAACCTACCCAGCTTTCCTTTTACTCAGTCCATTATATATATTCCCACAGGCCCATAATTATTAAGAAAGTCTGCTTTTTGTCTCAGCCATGGCTTCAAATATTTCGCCATTAAAAAATGCATTTGCATGTGCAGTCCTCTTTCTATTATCAGCAAGCAAATATGCATGTGGATGCTACAAATCCATAATCAGTTTTGGTGATTCACTTGCTGATACTGGAAATTTGCTTTATTTAGAATCAACTTCGTCCAACGAGAAGCCGCCATCTGGGTTCCTACCTTATGGAGAAACTTTCTTTCATCATCCCACCGGTCGATTCTCCGACGGCCGTCTTATCATCGATTTCATTGGTAAGTCAACTGCCCTGAGAGAGAGAGAGAGAGTTCTTGCAGGCAGTACATACAAATATTACATACAGATATACACAAGATGTTTGCCCATTCTATTTTACTATTTCTCTTGGGTTGTTGATATGTGCTATCCTTGCAGCTCAAGATATGGGGCTTCCATTTGTGCCACCATTCCATGGCGAAGGAAATGTAAGCAGAAGGAATTATCGGAAAGGTGTGAATTTTGCAGTGGGCGGAAGTACAGCTCTGGAGGACTCATTTTTTGCAAAAATAGGAGTCAAAATTCCTTATGCAAATGTCTCTCTGGCGGCTCAGTTGAGTTGGTTCAAAGAGTTTCTGTCTACAATTTGCCATAAACCCTCAAGTAAGAAGAAGCGCCATCTCCATATATAAGCTCTTGTTATGTGTGTTGTTTTAGCTTTTGTTTCGTTCAACAAAAAGAGATGATTAAAATCTTAACCATAAATTTAAATCACACATTTCATCAATTTTTATCAAAATTTATTTTTAAAAAAATCATATTTTTATGTAAACCAAACAATGAATCATTAAAGAAATAAAATAAGAGTACAATACTACGTACAACTAAACTAGAACCTCGAAAGATTAATAGATCGGTGATATAAATTATAGAAAATCCTTATAAATTTATATGAGGTCAATTTAGCTAAATCTTGATAATATATCTAGTAGGCTTTCGAAAAATATATAGGAGTTTTTCATTTTTATTTTTGAAATAATTATTAACTTGGATATTAAGTGAATCTTGCTATTTGTACACCGATGACTCCCTCACAACAAGGGGCCCATGATTTTTTTATTCGTCGTGGGCCCCCTATTGTGAGGGGTCAATGTACTAGTATCAACATCCGTGTTAAATCTTCCTTTCTGGATCAACTTTTTGAATTGAAAAAAATATTAAGTATTTATTTGATAGGGATTTTAATAATTGATTTTTTTAATCGTTAAAAATAAAGTGGATCCTACCTGTGAGAGAAGAATTCAAAAATGACGACTGAAATAGTGAAATAACAATAAAAAAAATTTGATTTTAATTGACTTAAAATCAGTCCTAAACAAGCTCTAAGAAAGGAAAGAATTATATTAATTGGGATATTGCTTTCTTTTTTCTTTTTGCTTTTTCTTTAAAACAAATCTCCATTTGAAGAAAATTATAAATTATTTAAAAATGATCAAATTTTGTTTTCAATCAAAAATTTCAATAAACTCACAAATCGTTTACAAGTTCTCAACAAAGACTAATTCCACCCCTAATGTTTTCAATCATTTCTCAATGTGCTCTCAATAATCTCATCGGCGTTCAAAATAATTAATATCCACTTAATTAATATATATTTATAGGTCATAAGGCTATCAATTGTTTGAAGTCTCATTATAATTCCTATTGTTATTTACCATTAACATATCCTACTTTACTTTGTGAAGTAGACTATTAAATATTAGAGAATAATTAATAATAATAATAATAATAATAATAATAATAATAATAATAATAATAATAATAATAATAATAATAATAATAATAATAATAATAATAATATGCTATCTCATCCTTATTACTAATTCTCTTTCACCTTCCTCTTGCTTCAAATTAAGAAGTGATCAATATTTCCTAAACTCTTTGATTATGGCTGAATCTTGCAAGTTGACATGCAAATGAGCATTTCAAATTTCATATAGCTCAAATGTCCGGTTCGGCTGTGAAATATCACTTTTTCTTTTTTCTTAAGCGTCTATTTGATAAAGATTAAAATTGAATTTCTAGTAAATTTTGATAAAAAATTAATGAAATGTGTGATTGAAAATTTAAGTTTTGATCCTTGGGTCATTGAATAACAAGGACTTGATTGTCTTGTAGCACGCTCCTTTGGTGCACCAACTTATGGTTTTATCTGTAATTCTTTTGTAAAGCTCCTCTTTTGGTATAAAGACAAATTTCTAAAACAAAAAAATTGAATAACGAATAAAATATCTTAATAACGAATTAAGACCCTGATTGGTTTGGATAAAAAATATAGTTTTTCAGTAGATTTTCATTAAAAAATATAATTAAAAATTCGATAAAAATTGAACAGCTTATAAAATATGTACTTAAAAATGAATTTGAGAAAAAATGACTTTTACGAATTTGGGGTCAAATAAGGGCTCAGATTAACTTTACGAAAATCATGGAGTACGCATATCAAATTTATCAGTGACGGACTTGGTTAGTTTAATAGTTAAAGGGAAAAAAAATATATATATATATATAACAACTCATATATAGCATACCCCAATCTAATTGGGCCTAGCGTGTGGGTCTATGCTGCAATGGACCCATTCATACAATTAATGCTGTGTAGTGGATAGGACCGACATATAAATGGTGTAGTTGTCTCATTAATATATATATATATATATATACACACATACATATGGTGTATTTCACATTAATTAATATACATGTGTGTGTGTGATTAAAAAAAAAAAAAAAAAAAGATGGACACATTTTATATAAATTGGAGTCCAAACGGGGACTTAATTTTTTATTCTTCCACTATTTTTAGCAGGGTACTCTTTTTCTTAGAAGCCTAAATTTTGAAATCACTAATTAATTTCTCATTCCACTTAATTAGTATATGAGTAATGATATGTCCCATTAGGGTTGCAATTCCAATTTAAATGACGCTAAATGAAATTCATTTAATTTCACATTTTATTTAGTATATCATCTAGCGTCACCTAGACTTGGATTGCAACCCCAATAGAACTAAATAGTATTACTCTCAGTATATTGGCTTTGCCAATTCGATCAAATATTTTGCCAACCAGACTATCATTCTTCTCATCTCTTGAGTCTCAATTCACCGATAATGTTACCTTATTTCAAAAAAAAATTACAATTTACTTCTTGACTCCATAATAAAAATGTCTGATTGTACTACTAACGACCCGCCTCTTCATCAAGCTAGACTTGGATATTGCTTGTCGATCTATTTTGTTTTTATCTTTCAGTATCGAACAATTGTCCTACTTGATCAAGTTGATTAACAAATAGACTAACTCGTTCACGTTCATTTGATGAATCAAATAATAATTTGGAATTTCTTAACTAATTAATGTTTTGTGCAGAGTGTAAAAAATTTCTTCAAACCTCACTAGTTCTCATGGGAGAAATAGGAGGTAACGATTATAATCATGCATTCTTTGGAGGGAAAAACGAAGAAGTTGCATTATTCATTCCTCAAGTTGTTAAAGCAATCGGTGTAACCATTGAAGTAAGTACCTATAAATTTTTTTTCTTAAGCCTTTAATTATATTACATAATATAAATTCAATCAGAATAATATAAATTTCAATATGTTTCTATTTAACGTGCTTAGCTATCAATAAATATGAACTACTCATATTTAAACCATTATTTAACATAAGAATATATTGAAAAAATATAACAAAATTTATGTTTTCGACTATATTGATTACATTTTCTTAATCTGTGTGAAAAATGGAAACAAACTTATCTTTGTGGGATGAAAAGAGTAATGTAAGTTCATTTCATGTCAGGAATTGATTAAACTTGGAGCCACGACACTAATTGTTCCTGGGAACTTCCCAATTGGATGTTCCTCATATTATCTGACATATTTTGAGCGTTATAAGGGAAAATATAATCGAGATCCAAATACAGGATGTATTAGTTGGCTAAATATGTTCTCCGAGTACCATAATAGTCTACTCCAAATGGAGCTGGAGCGCATTCGACAGATTCATGCTCATACTACCATTATCTATGCAGATTATGACAATGCTGCAATGTCTATTTATCTCTCCCTCGACAAATATGGTACATTATTTTAATTCAACTTTCTTATAAATACATCACGTTTGAATAAGCTTAATATTTGCTTAGATTTAAGTAATTTTTTGATTAAAAGTTAACTTATTGTAGGATTTACGAAAGGGACTCTTACTGCATGTTGTGGAGGGGAAGGACCTTTCAATGTCAGCTTAACCGTGCATTGTGGAGCTTCAGGATCAACCACTTGTGAAGACCCTTCTAAATATGTGAGTTGAGATGGTTTACATTTAACAGAAGCAGCCTACAAATGGATAGCTAGAGGTTTACTGGAAGGACCCTACACTAGTCCGCAGCTAATAGTTGTGCTTCTATTTTCAAGAGTCGTGGATTTAGTGATCATTAAGTAAGATTAGGGGTCTAATTGAAAAATAATTCATCCTCCTTGTGTAAATTAATCGAAGGTTTACATATCCTATTGTAGTTTGAGAAATGCTATTCATACTAACTCATTTGCACAGAGTCTGTACAGATACTCTCACATAAGGTGGACCCCACACATGGGGTCCACATGTGGGGTTCACCCCCATGTGAGAGGCCCTGTACAGATCCTGTGCAAATGGGTCTGTACAAGGAGTTTATTCCTTGTAGTTTCTATAAAAATATGTCTCATGCCCTCGTAAGCTATGCGACTACTTCCAATTAGCAAAATTGTAAGAATAAGCAAAAGTTGGTGCACCTACAAAATTGTCCAAAATAATTTTCCATTTATTTTTGGTGTATTTTAACTGTTACTATTTAGTAATGGTTTTTCTTTCTTTTGAGGAGAAATTGAACTTTCATTTTCGACCTTTGTAATTTATTGTTAATCTACCCTCAAACTTTTTAGCTCTTCTCTTCCTCAGTCGAGGGGCAGCGTCGAAGCAAAGACAAGCTCATTTTCGAAATTAAAGATTCAAACTCAAATTTCTAATTTCTAATGGATGTGTGAGCAGTTGTGATTTGGATAAGGTGAGGTGAGGTGTCCTTCGAAAAAAAAATGATTTATTTTGTAGAATAAAGTTGCTTAGCTAGGTCCACATGGACCCTGGCCATCCAGTGGCTCCCCCTACTCGTGGAGGTTTTTGGATCCATGTGGCCTTGGCTATATAGAGCTCTCTTTTCTAAAAGATACGGAAATCATGCTATAATTTTCTCTTTATTTTTTAGTTAGCTACTTTCTTCTATTTTTGTTAATCTAAAGAGGAGGAAATATTCATCATCTACGCAAATTTAATGACAACAATGGATGAAATGATATAAACGATTAAATTATCTTTTCGATTAAATTATCTTTATTATCAGTCATTTTCCAGCTAGAACACCATGTGGGAGGAATTCGTGTATTGACGGGAAAAGTAGAGGAAAAATTGATGGTATCAATCATGCCACATGGAATCGTGTAATCCACAACGTAACACACGGTGTACTTGCAGTAACTTTGTTCCCGCAATTACACTTCAAATATCAAGATTCATTAGCTCTGCTACGAAAATCCTCGACGCAATACACATATGTGCTACGGAAATAGAAAGGCATCGAAGAAGACGACCCAAAAAATAATAATTCGAAGAGGCCTATAGAGACGATCATACCGAACCCAACTCCAAGAAGAAAATTTGGTCCAGCAATAAAAACCACGTGGACTTATTTATTTATTTATTTGATTCACATTTTTTTATGTGGACTAAACGTAATACACATGCATTTGTTCTTCTTTGTTGACGATTGATTTGTCACTGTTGGGCTGTGATGACCAATGACCTTTCTTTTTCTGGGCTGTGATGACAAATGGGCTAAAAGCCCAATAACTGTTTTTATCAAATTAGGCTCTTGCCCAATAAAATGACCCGATCCGCCCCGGCCCAAATGGTAGATAAAACGTGTTTTTGGCGTGGCATATTTTAATGCAGCCAAACACGCCTTTCTTCAGTTAAATGGGTGCCTCTTGACCGTTGGATTGAACTTGATCTAATGGTGGATCTTGTGGTATATATATACTTGGACCCTTTTGCCCTAATTGATTTGGACCGTCATTTTTTCTTTCTCTCCAGCTGCGGCTGAGGTTCCAGAGTATTCCATTCTCTCTTCTTCGTCTTCTTCGTGAGAGTCCAATCTCTGATTGGATCTGGTTTCTGTGTGATTCCATCTTTGTGTTCCTTAATACTGTGTGTATTGGAGAGTTTGGTGTGTGATTTTACCCCTTGTGGTTTCCTTTAACTGATAAAGGAAAACCTTAGGGTTTGGGGCGATCGGTGTGGGTCATACAGAAGGGTACAATCCTGTATTTTCTTGAGTCTGAGCCCTATTCATGAAAGGAACTTCATCTTGATGTCGTGTGGCTTGAGTTCTCGATGAATGACTGGAGGATTTAATTTTCTGCCTCTTTTCTTGTAATCTTTCTTGTTCATTTTCTGTGATTTTGTACTGATAGATTGTTGTAACAGTGGTATCAGAGCCTTCGTCTGGCTCGTGTGGGTGAATCGAACCACATCCTTACCTGTTGCAGTGGATCTGGTAAAATCGTTTTAGGCTCAAAACCCTAGATCTTGAGTTCTTTGTGATAAATCTCTATTTCTTGATGAAACACTGCTTCGGTGATATGAGTTGTTCGAACTTGGGTAATACTTGACTGCCTCTTCGTGGAACTGTGTGTGGTCAAGTGTAACGACCACCATTGTGGTTTTAACTCTTGAACTTAAATCTTTACTGCCTTATTTCATCGTTTACACGTTTTAGTTGACTGATATTCTCTGTTGATTGCTTTGTGAATTTGGAATTTCGTACTTAAGCAATAAACTGTCTATACTTGTTTTGTTAAGAGTAACACAGTGTGCTTGTGTACTTAGCCTGAAATCTGCCTATATCCATCTAGTAAAAGTATACTTGAGTTTAGTTACTGATCCTTGATGTACTTGAATATTGTAGCAGTTTGTTCTGTTCTTATATTCTGTACTAATTTCTCTCCTAATTTTTGGTATCAAATAAAACCTCTACCCTTCACCCAAGCCTTGACCTGAGATCTTGAGTCTCAAGGAATCCTGGTAGGGCAGGGTAGTTGATTTCTTTAACTTGATATTGGAGACAGTGTGTATTTTTTTTAATTAATATTTCCGCACTTACACACATTATGTTGCTTTGCCTGTGTTATGAAGAATCTCTGTTTCTCATCTGTATGTTATGATCAAATCAGAAATTACTGAGTGTGACTTGTTTGATCTAGAAAATGACTTCCACTAGTTTTGAACTTGGGGTCTTTAATGGGAAGGGAGATTTTCCTATATGGCAGCAAAAAATGAGAGGGGTTTTAGTACAACAAAAGGTCTCTAAGGCAATAACAGGAGAGTTTCCTGAAACAATGACACAAGATCAGAAAACTGAATCAGATGATTTAGCCTATACCTCAATTATTCTCCACCTATCTGACCAAGTTCTAAGGAAGGTAGGGAAATTAGAGAATGCTAAGGCCTTATGGGAGAAATTAGAGGAATTATACTTAGTGAAATCCTTACAAATAAACTCTTCCTTCTAGAAAGGTTTTTTAGTTTTAAGATTGATCCAACCAAAGACCTGGATGATAATCTTGATATCTTTAATAAATTGGTACAAGATATCACCAATACAGGGGATAAAATTTCTGAAGAATATAAAGCAGTAAT
>NC_036257.1:7227075-7228610 GCF_002742605.1 Olea europaea var. sylvestris | reverse complement strand
GGGGGTATTTGGTAAGGACCAAATATCAAAAATACCCTTCTGTGAAAGTTGCACCTTTGGCAAACATCACAGACTCCATTTTAATTCTGGAAAACATAAAACTACCTCTCCATTGGAATATGTCCACTCTGATTTGTGGGGTCCAGCCTCCACAACTACTCCGGGGGGGAATAAGTATTTCCTCTCTATAATAGATGACTTTTCAAGAAAGGTGTGGGTGTTTCTATTAAAGCACAAATCTGATATCTTTGAAAAGTTTAAAAGCTGGAAAGTCCTTATTGAAAATCAAATGTCTACAAAGATTAAAATTTTGAGAACTGATAATGGACTTGAATTTTGCAACTCAGAATTTGATAAACTTTGTGAATCAAATGGAATCCTAAGACACAAAACTGTCCCATACACACCTCAACAGAATGGGGTGGCTGAGAGAATGAATAGGACCTTGTTGGATAAGGTTAGATGCATGATGGTAGGATCTGGAGTTCCTAAGGTGCTGTGGGGGGAGGCTATTATGACAGCTACATATATAGTGAATAGAACCCCTTCAAGTGCTTTGGAAGGTAAGACACCTGAAGATAAGTGGTCTGGGAAGGTACCAGACTATTCCCACCTTAGAATATTCGGGTGTACAGCTTATTGTCACCAGAATTTGGGGAAACTGGAGCCAAGGGCTCAGAAATGCGTGTTCTTAGGTTATCCTGAAGGAATTAAAGGCTATAGGTTATGGGCTAGAGGTCAAGGGGGGTATAAAATGATAACTAGTAGAGATGTTACCTTCAATGAAGATGAGATGCCCTGTTTAGAAAAACAAAAGTCTGCAGACCCTGAAAATCCAAGTGTGACAAGGTTTCAGGTGGAGTTGGGATCTCAAACTGATTCTGTTCCTAATAATATGAATGAACCCACACTATCTCAAACTCAAACTGAATTAGAAAATTCAGGTGTAGAGGAACATGAACAAACTGAAATGGATGATCCCAGTCAACAAAGTGATCTTAATGACTATCAATTGATTAGGGATAGGCCTAGAAGGAACATAAGAGAACCTACAAGATGTGAAGACTATCTATCCTATTCTGTCTTGTCTTATAATGACCTAGCCTATAAGGAACCCAAGACCTATAGTGAAGCCATGAGTTGTAACCAGTCTGGCAAGTGGGAAGTTGCCATGAGAGAAGAGATGAGTTCTCTAATGAAGAATAAAACTTGGGATCTTGTGCCTAGACCCAAAAATAAATCCATAGTTGATTGCAAATGGATTTATAAGGTGAAAGAAGGCAGTTCAGAAAATGAGCCTGTGAGATTTAAAGCAAGATTAGTTGCCAAAGAATTTACACAAAAACAGGGTGTAGATAACAATGAGATATTTTCACCCGTTGTAAAATACACAACCATAAGAGTCCTACTAGCATTAGTTGCACATCACAATTGGGAATTAGAACAAATGGATGTAAAAACAGCCTTCTTACATGGTGATTTAGATGAGACAATTTATATGTCACAACCTGAAGGTTTTGTGAATAAATCTAAAT
>NC_036257.1:7195159-7226307 GCF_002742605.1 Olea europaea var. sylvestris | reverse complement strand
TTTTTTTTTTCTCTCCAGCTGCGGCTGAGGTTCCAGAGTATTCCATTCTCTCTTCTTCGTCTTCTTCGTGAGAGTCCAATCTCTGATTGGATCTGGTTTCTGTGTGATTCCATCTTTGTGTTCCTTAATACTGTGTGTATTGGAGAGTTTGGTGTGTGATTTTACCCCTTGTGGTTTCCTTTAACTGATAAAGGAAAACCTTAGGGTTTGGGGCGATCGGTGTGGGTCATACAGAAGGGTACAATCCTGTATTTTCTTGAGTCTGAGCCCTATTCATGAAAGGAACTTCATCTTGATGTCGTGTGGTTTGAGTTCTCGATGAATGACTGGAGGATTTAATTTTCTGCCTCTTTTCTTGTAATCTTTCTTGTTTATTTTTGTGATTTTGTACTGATAAATTGTTGTAACAGTCACAAACAGTGTTTGGCCAGATTCTCTTCCGTAGGGTTTTATCCTACAAAGCAAAAAATACAATTTTTGAATATTTACAGTCTGCAATGGGAATGCATAGTTCATTTTTCGTTGAAATGATATGTTTTCAACACAACTTGTCGTTAAATGGTTGTCTATTTTGGAAACTGTTTTTTGATGTTCAATACGTGTAACATATTCTTAAACCCAATTATGCGATATCAATATGTATTTTGAATAGAAATGGTCTTCTATTCATGGTCGATAAGAACTATTTTGTACACAGCTGATGTAGGCCTACAATTTTTGACAATTTAACGTTGAATTATCAAAATTTGTAGACTTGTTGCCAAGTCAACGATGGCATATTTGATTCTACCCACCATGAATAGGAAATCATTTCTGGTATTTTGAAACCTAAGATATATACTATAATGAGATTTCTTACGAGGCACATGACATTACATACACATGAGACGTAAGGATTGAACAATCCATTCATATTTTTTATACACCATACCCATGAGTTGTTACACTAGGTCGATTAACCGCACTTTTTAACATATACTTCTAAACTGTTATCCGTGCATATGTTTGTGTATTTGCCATCAAGAGAAAAAAAAAATTCCTTCTTTTTCAACTCCTCATTTTTCAAAAAATATTATTCCATCTATTTTAATTTGAAAAAATGAAGACTAAACGGGCATAATAATTTAATTTTAAATAGACGTACTTAGTACTTACGATATTTTTCCCAAAAGTTTTTTGAGTTTTGACCCATGCAATGAATTATTCAGATGGGCCAACCCAAAAGCACGAGTACTAGAGACGTAATTGCAGGCCTTCAATGTCCATTTCGTTGCAACATATATTTGAAAATTGGGCATTTAGAAAATGTAGGGATTTTCATGTCATTATTATTATGGCTCACAATTTTTCCACATTATTAAAGTTTGAAGCTGCACTTCAAATACCATATTATTGACCAATTATTTAATCTTCTCATTAGAAACACAACAAACAATAACAAGAAGGAAATTAAAATTCCAATTCCGGGTTCTCCGATAATTCGCTGAAGTAGCTTTCGGATGCATCAATTTTCTACTGAGGATTAGGAGGTCGACTATTAGCTGCAGAAACCCGCGATCCCCATTCCAGTAGTTCTTTGCTAGTATCGTCTTTGTGCGCAAAAACTTCAATGAAACACAAGGAATCCTTATGTGCACCTGTGGCCGTTGCTATTGCTTCCACCAGTTCCTCCTCTGTTTTTACCTGGTTGAAATACATTATTGAAATGTTGATTATACATTAATATGAAATATATAAGCGATAGTACCCCTGTTTGGTTTAGATTAAAATTCGAGACAAAATATGTGACTGAAAAAATGATAAAAGTTGTTGATCCAATGAACTGTGTATTTGAAAACGAGTTTTTAGAAAATGGGAGCGAAACAGGGATGGTCACATAAAGATTTATAAATTTTTTTCGGATTCTACTCTCCTTTTCTTTGTTATAGATAGAGAATAATCTTTGGCCATGCTAACCTTGGTGGTCCAGCATTTGCCTTCACCATTATGGATGGCGTCCACCAGACCAGTGTAGTTCCAGTTCTTGATAACATTGTATGGACCATCATGAATCTCTACTTCAATTGTATATCCTCCATTATTGATGAGAAATATAATGCTTGGCTGTCCACATCTTATCATGGTTGAAATATCCTGAGCAGTAACCTGCGTAATTTCAGCTCTTGGTTAATGATCCTCCTGGCAATTCTCACAGATTGAGGATTTCAAAGTAGACAACAGTAGATGAAAGTTACAATCGTTTTTTTCAAAATAAATTTGCTTAGAACTATCGATAATATTCTTTTTTAATGATAATCTACTCCTATAGGTATGATCGAACCTGGAAACTTCCGTCACCAATGCAGGCTATTATCCGCTTATCTTTTGCAGCCTGAGCATAACCAAGAGTTGCACCCACTGACCACCCAATGGATCCATACTGCATCTGGAATTCGTACCTGTATAAAAAGGAATCTTGCATAATTGGAAGGGAGTTTCATACAGTTAAAGTGCTTAGTTGAATTAAATACTAAAATGAAGATGGAGATTGTCAGAGACAGTGATTCTGATAAATGTTAATTCAACTTCAAAAAAATGGTTCAGAAACTATCAATAGTTGATGGTAAGCCTAGCTTACCCGCAATTTTCAGGGAGACGAAGCTTTTGACAATTGAACCAAGAATCTCCTGTCTCTGCAATTACTGCAGTGTTTCCACTCAGCATTTCCTGCAAAAGAACAGTATTTAATCATAGAGGAAAAAAAAAAAAAAAAGAAGAAGAAGAACGCCACGTTTTTTGCTCATGAGACGTAATCTAATACTATAATAAGGGAGTTGTTTTGCAGTTGATCGTGGACTAACGTTCTTACATTTAATATCTTCTAATTAGTAATTTCAGAAGTCGTAGATGCTAAATGCTAGCCTAAGACGTATCACAACATCCATCACCTAACTTGAGTTCAAGTGTTCGAAGTGTTTTATGTCAGACAGATCCTTCATCGATTTTTCCATTCATGATATATAGATGAATGTGATAATCACAAATCTTAGTATTTCAGAAGTATGTCATCTTAGTGATAATCACAATCTTAGTATGTCAAAAGTATGTCATCTTCCTCCATTACAGATTTCCTTCCCCAAAGAATCTCACGATTTCATATAATTTTGCCTCTTCTATACCCATCACAATATAAATGCAGCAGGAAAAACATATAACTCAAGAGTACAAACCTAATCTCCTGGTACAAACCCAGTTCCATTTTCATCCTTCACGTCCGCTCACATAAACTAGCATGTTTGCATTCAATTAATAACATACTGCAAGACAAATTTTGCGCACACAGCCACACACAATGGTTCTTAAGCAACTAGAAACGCTTCCAGATGTTTTATCAGAAAAGACTGAGAACATTGCCTTCATTCAACAACAGTAAAACCATATGAAATGTTATGCTAACTCTTTACCTGGATGTGCTTGAAGAGAATGTTCACTCGGAGTGGTTCATCCTTCTCACGAGTTAAAGCAATACCAGGAGGAACATATATCCGACGGTAATTCTCCATAGCAGTGTTGTTCTTCTTCAGCCTTTTTGCCAATTCAGTCAGAAAGTCTGTCATAAAAACCCAACCGAAGGAAGGGCCATTACCAATTGTCACACGGTTTGGCTGTACAATGATCGTTTTCTCTTTTTTTATTAAAAGAGAGTATCCAACCGAGCTATAATCATTGAAGATCGGGCCCACAAAGACATATGCATCAGCAGATTCGACTATCTCCCCACAGAAGCTGCTACTGACTGCACCCCAGTAGGTCCCAATAAAATGTGGATGGTGCTCTGGCACAAGTCCCTTGCTCGATGGCATAATAGCTATTGGATAGCCACATGCATCTGCAAGGTCAACAAAAGCCTGTTGTGCCTTTGCAACTCTTAATTTCGGCCCACCTACAATGACTGGTTTCACGGCTTTGTTCAGAAACTCAGCCGTTGCTTCAACGGCTGCTTCTAAACCAAGTTGATTACTGACCCTGCCATAAAATAAATGATAACATGAATTCTTTATTTACATCGGAAGCTCAGATTCTTATCGAATTCTGCAGTGTATTTGTTTTGTTTGGGACACTCGCTTCTCTTTGTTGACAGTACTTTCGATTCTCTAGGTGTTCATAATTCTTGAAAACTAAAAAGTACGAGAACCGGGTTTCACCGTACATGACACAATCTCATAAAGGTTGGAGAGTTTGTTTTAAGTTAATTTCAAATCCTGCTTCAGATTCCTATTTACCGTAACTTTAGTGCAAGATGGATTAATTCAACTGGAGAATGCAGAGTAGAATACTTACTTTGGTGCAAGATAGAATGGGACTGGTTCTCGAGCAAAAGTTGGGTGATTTAGTCCAGGCAAATTACAGCTTATGCTTATATAAACTGGCTTACTTTCCTTCAGAGCAGTTGAAATTGCAGTGTCGATCAACTCATGTGCATCATCCAAGTTGTTAACAACTGCCTGTTATATGGGAATAGAATTACTGATTTCAATAAACATCGTATAAAATGAAAAGAGCACATATACGAATAAATTTGAACATCAATAAAACAAGAAAGGCATATTTGTGCATAGTATTAGATAGGATTAGACAGTGCAATAAAGTAAAATTTGTTAACTTTCCCAGTCTAATCCACCCAACCAAACTAGCCACTAAGTGAAAAAACCTAAGGTTTTTGAATATTCATTGTGTGCCACCACATGAGCCTGCAAATATTTGCTAAATTTTGTACATCAAATGCAAATATGGAAATGTTAGCTGGGAACATTCGCAACTATCGGAAAAACATTCAATTTAGAGATTTGGGAGAGGTCGACAAATCAATTTAGCAGCAATGCAATTTCACTAAAATGAGTTGGAAAATGAAGTGATCTATCTAAATTAGAGACTGTTTGAGGTAAAAATATGATATTATTAGACCTTTAAGAAGAAATAGCTACACATTGAGGTGAAAAGGATTCATGGAATCAATTCTAAATTTACTCTGAATAAGATACTGAGATAATTTATAGCAGTATGCCAAAATGTAAGCAAAACTCATACAATTCTAAGACACTTAATTTCTAATGAAAATAAAAGAGCATCTCCAATGGTGATGTAAATTGGTATTTTCAAGATGAGTTTTGCATCCTCATTTATGTCACGATGGATATAAATCCAAATTCTGCTCCAATAAAAATATCTAAATCAACATTTTGCCTCTAGTGAAGGTAAAAAAATAATAATAATAAATAAATTTAAAAAAAAAAAAGAAGAAAGAAAGATGTATTTTGCAATTTGCATATCCTTCGCATCGACCACTTTGGAGATCTAAATCTCTATTTGAACATCTATCTTTTATCTTTTCCAATAGCAAGCAAAAAAACAAGTAAAATCACTACAAATTCAAGCTCAAACCAAAGATCAATTAATGCTAAAACTTCGATTGCATTTTGACACTAGAGCCAAAATAAATAAATAAATAAATAAATAAAATCTACTGCCGAAATTTAAAGAAAATCAATTGGCTATGCTTGAATGTGACTTTTCAACTGGCTATCTTCGGATCACATCAATTAAAATGCAGATTCTAAGTACAGCAAGCTAAATCTCGAGATAGAATGTTAATAAACTAACCTGAGCACAGGTGATTGTTTGGAAACACCGGAGCTCCTGAGTAAAATCCGGCAGTCCAATAGTATGATGCAAAATCCGGTTGGTTCCATAGTCATTCGAATTGGGCCCTCCAACAATGCAAATCACCGGCAAATTCTCACTGTAGGCTCCGGCGATCGCGTTAAGAACGCTGAGCCCACCGACGGTGAAGGTCACTACACACGCCCCAACCCCTTTCGCACGAGCGTAGCCATCAGCTGCATACCCGGCGTTCAGCTCGTTGCAACAGCCGATCAAATTAAGTTCCGGCTCCGCTATGAGGTGGTCCAGCAAGGTCAAGTTGAAGTCGCCTGGAACTGAGAACACATCCTTCACGCCTATCTGGACTAGCCGCCGAGCCAAGTGGCACCCCAGAGTCCCACTTGATGAGCGAGCTTGGACTGGAACCGGATGAATTCCGGAGCCGATTCCATCAATAGCTTCCATTTTTTTCACTGTTAAACAAAAGAATCAGAATTTGTTCTGAGTATCACGAATTAAGAAAATTGGGCGTACAGATGATTCGAAGATGGGATCTTGAATGTGTTTATATATTGATATTTCTACTGTGTCGTCGAAGCGTTGATGTTCTTCAAGACTGCGGGCAGTTTTGAGCAAGTAGTACTGCCACGGTGCCAACGTCTTGCGACTTTTCTACTGTTTTTTTCCTTGGACCCCAATTATTATAGTTTTATAATTGTGTCGATGGATTAAAATATTGACTATGGTGAATTAGATTGAAAAAGGTGGCATTTTGAGGACTAAAGAATTCTTTTGCGAGGTAGAAAGTTTACAACTTTGGACTAATTGATTATAAATACAGTGTACGACCAGCTTTTAAAAACTGGAGGCGTTCTTGGTTTTAGGCTAAAGCCCCTGGAACAACCCACCCAAGAACAACCCTAATCTTTAATGGTTTGTAATCAAGAAATAATCAAGTGGGCTACGTGGGATTAGGCTTTTGTAATTAAGAAATAATCAAGTGGGCTGCGTGGGATTATGTTCATTGTTAAGCAACACGAATAATGTGATAGTCAATTAAGAAATTAATACATGTCCACATTCTATGTCGTCATCCTATCGATCCAATCAAGGCCATTAAATAAAAGTGGTCGAAGTTATGCATAACCTCTTTCAAAGCATCATATATGGAACCAACCCTCTATGATCGAAGCAAGGTGGGACAACCTGCGGTGGAGCAATTTTGAAGCAATTGGCCTCTCAACATGATACATAACATTGCTTTACCACTTTCAAGAAATTTTTCGTACAAGATTTTCTGAATGATTGATTGATGCGATTTTTTTACTAGTGAACATTTTAGTCAACTTGTTACTCTATTTTTCATATGTTAGACCTAAATTATAGGGTTAATATCTTCTCATAATCATTAAATGCTCTTGAACTTAAGGGTGGTGAAGTGACGCCTATGATAAGACAGTTTGATCATTAAATGAAATTACATATCTTTTCATCCAACGATAATCATTTAATCTGTTCCACTATAAAAAACTGGCTCTTAATGGGATTTGAAGAATGCAATTTTATATGCTCACGGTAATATTGATCTATTATATTTGTTCTCTTAAAATTGTCGATGCCAGAACATTATTTGTAGCTCGCGTGTTCCGTATGTCACACACCGTATTATACTTGTATAAGTTGATAGATGTTCCTTTCGTAGTGCTTACGACCATCTTTCCCATCTTCAAAAAAGGTCACCGACTACAATGATTTGTCCAAGTGTACAAGAGATAAATAATTTGATCGTGTGTAGAGTCGAAATTTGTTAATCACGTCATCCATGCAGAAACCAAGGTAAACTTCATGTGCTTGATGGGGATTAGTAGTGATAAATCTCACATCAATTCAATATCGAAATATAGATCACTTTTCTTGATAAGATTATTGACATTTTAATATGAAACATTAGAATTTTGATATTGTATTAGAGCTCATTAAACCCCTGTTTTGGAAAAACTATAATTTAAATTCTATAATTTAAATCAAAGTCAATAATTAATTTTAAATACAAAACTTTCCAATCACGCATCTCATTATCTTTTGTTAAAATTTACTAAAAATCGAATTTATTCCCCCATCAAACAAGGGCTAAATTCCAATAAGCAGTTAAGACAATTACGACAAATGATCACTAAAATTTCAAGATTAAAATTTATCCACTAACATACCCCACAGGACATACATATCCACAAAGCGTGCAAGGAATTGCAAAAGAACCAGCAAAGTGACCAATGCCTACTCTTTTTCACTTTGTTCCAAAAACTATTTCACAGAAACGAAATCGTATAATTATGAGATGAAATTACAATAATTGGTAACTATGAAATGAAATTAGAACTAACTATACAAAATTAAGAGGTTCACAAATAAATTGGAAAAAAAAAAAAAGGGCACCGAAAAGAATATGGGAAAACTAGAAATAATCCATAAGAATTTAACAGGATAATACAATAATTCCGACTTCTGAAATTTTTGATAAAGATTATATAATCTAACAGGGAATCTGCTTGGTGAACCACTTCATGATTGAAAATGGAGCCTTAATTAAGGCCAACCCGAACTCTACCAACACAGTCACACACAAGCAACAGGGACACAAGAAGCTCAGCGTAATCCTGCAATACATGTCCAAGTTTTAGTTACAATTCGAAAAGAATTCTTTAAATATTTCTTGAATTCGTTACTGTTCGATATCATAGAATATATCGTACTAAACAATATTAAAAAAAGAAAAATATGCTAACCCGACAATCCAGATGACAACCCCGATTATGGAGAGGAGAAGAGAGACAAAGGCGAAGGGAAGGCCGAGCAGAAACCCCAAAGGGCGGCACCGACAATCATCACCATGGCAACAGCACATATCTGCTCTTTTTCTTCTTCTTCTTCTCGGCCAAACTGATATGCAATCAATGACTCGATGGAGCACACCAAGTTTATACACTAGCACGGAAGTTAGAAGTAAATTAAAACACGTTTTTTCGCTGGCTAAACTAGCACATTTTTTTCCCAAGATCAATAATATTATAATTTTTGGTCAAACGTTCCAGAATAATGTATTTTTAACGTACCCTGTCAGTCCCAGATTGGCTGATACATCAACATCATCTACTTTCCATCTCAATGTTGCACAATTTACTTCATTTTCATATGATATTTATATTATATGGAACAAACAATGAGAATTATCGTGTCATCAAGAAAGATACAGCCCTGTTGCTGCGTACAACTCATTGGATTAACTGAAAAGCATTACTAGAAAGTCATTGACATTTGATGAAGAATAGTTGCTTGCCAAAGTGACTCTGGTTAAAACCTCACCGAAGAGTTAACTTGTGACAATAGCCTTACCGTTGATGCCAACCTAGTAAGCAAAAGAAGCTTAAATTCTTGCTTCTGAATTATATTCTGGTGGATTTGTACGAGTCCCGCAGGAACACTTTTCTGATATGAGAACAATACGAAAAACTGTCATATCTGAGATAAATTCAGTAATGTTCATTGTAAAAAACTCAATAAATTGATTGGATATTCAATTCAAAATAGGCATTTAATAGTACAAATTTCAATCTGCCTCTCTGCTAGCTTTGTCAGGCTTTGCTTTGTTCCTTAGTATATCGTCTGCTTAGCTTCTGAAGTTCTCTCTTAGAACTTGAAAGAGTTTAATTTAAATCAAAGTCAATAATTAATTTTAAATCCACAATTTTTCAATCACACATTTCGTCAATTTTTATTAAAATTTACTAAAATCTAATTTATTCCCCATCAAACAAGGGCTAAATTCCAATAAGCAATTAAGACAATTATGACAAATGATCACTAAAATTTCAAGATTAAAATTTATCCACTAACATACCCCACAGGACATACATATCCACAAAGCGTGCAAGGAATTGCAAAAGAACCAGCAAAGTGACCAATGCCTACTCTTTTTCACTTTGTTCCAAAAACTATTTCACAGAAACGAAATCGTATAATTATGAGATGAAATTACAATAATTGGTAACTATGAAATGAAATTAGAACTAACTATACAAAATTAAGAGGTTCACAAATAAATTGGAAAAAAAAAAAAAGGGCACCGAAAAGAATATGGGAAAACTAGAAATAATCCATAAGAATTTAACAGGATAATACAATAATTCCGACTTCTGAAATTTTTGATAAAGATTATATAATCTAACAGGGAATCTGCTTGGTGAACCACTTCATGATTGAAAATGGAGCCTTAATTAAGGCCAACCCGAACTCTACCAACACAGTCACACACAAGCAACAGGGACACAAGAAGCTCAGCGTAATCCTGCAATACATGTCCAAGTTTTAGTTACAATTCGAAAAGAATTCTTTAAATATTTCTTGAATTCGTTACTGTTCGATATCATAGAATATATCGTACTAAACAATATTAAAAAAAGAAAAATATGCTAACCCGACAATCCAGATGACAACCCCGATTATGGAGAGGAGAAGAGAGACAAAGGCGAAGGGAAGGCCGAGCAGAAACCCCAAAGGGCGGCACCGACAATCATCACCATGGCAACAGCACATATCTGCTCTTTTTCTTCTTCTTCTTCTCGGCCAAACTGATATGCAATCAATGACTCGATGGAGCACACCAAGTTTATATACTAGCACGGAAGTTAGAAGTAAATTAAAACACGTTTTTTCGCTGGCTAAACTAGCACATTTTTTTCCCAAGATCAATAATATTATAATTTTTGGTCAAACGTTCCAGAATAATGTATTTTTAACGTACCCTGTCAGTCCCAGATTGGCTGATACATCAACATCATCTACTTTCCATCTCAATGTTGCACAATTTACTTCATTTTCATATGATATTTATATTATATGGAACAAACAATGAGAATTATCGTGTCATCAAGAAAGATACAGCCCTGTTGCTGCGTACAACTCATTGGATTAACTGAAAAGCATTACTAGAAAGTCATTGACATTTGATGAAGAATAGTTGCTTGCCAAAGTGACTCTGGTTAAAACCTCACCGAAGAGTTAACTTGTGACAATAGCCTTACCGTTGATGCCAACCTAGTAAGCAAAAGAAGCTTAAATTCTTGCTTCTGAATTATATTCTGGTGGATTTGTACGAGTCCCGCAGGAACACTTTTCTGATATGAGAACAATACGAAAAACTGTCATATCTGAGATAAATTCAGTAATGTTCATTGTAAAAAACTCAATAAATTGATTGGATATTCAATTCAAAATAGGCATTTGATAGTACAAATTTCAATCTGCCTCTCTGCTAGCTTTGTCAGGCTTTGCTTTGTTCCTTAGTATATCGTCTGCTTAGCTTCTGAAGTTCTCTCTTAGAACTTGAATGAGTTTCAATAGCTTATATACCAATCCCAGTGTGTGCTGCTTATCCATCATTGAGATATCATCTTGTTCACGTTGGCTTCATTGGTAAAGTCTCCATGTGAATATCAAGTCGTCTTGTTTCAAAAAAGAAAAATTTCTGGATTCTTATCATGTTACACAAACCTTGATAGACCAGACATCTTCCTCTTGTCTTTTTCATGAAGATAATTAAGAATGATCTTAAGCTCATGGAACAAGTATCTCCATGTTTGAACAACTCACCCCAGAGTACTTCATTTGCAATCAGAAGCATCGAAGTCAATTATTTGACAATCATCAATAACCTCAATCTCTGGGCCGAGAATAGTAGGGAGTTACTGATCTATTTTACTGGTCTAATATCAATGAGCTTGATATTTTGAATCTGATAAATTCTGATGTTACTGATATTTTACCATTCTCTCACAAGTTCTGAGCGGCATTGAAAGCTTCTAAACCAGCATCACTCCCAACCCAAGTGAAGGCAGTACCCTTCAGTATTCCCCTTACCTTCATCACCTCCCTGAGTTGACTCACATTATCCCATCTACCTGCCTCAGCTAATGTATTGGATAATGCAACATATGCCCCAGGACGACTCTTAGCATTTACCTTGAAAAGCTCATTGGCAGCTATGTTAGCTAGCTCCACATCGCCGTGTAGTCTACAAGAACTAAGTAAAGCTGCCCAAACATCACTATTAGGCTTTTCAGGCATTTGCATTACAAATTCAAGAGCCTGATTCAAACTTCCTGCTCGTCCTAAGAGATCGACCATACAAGCATAATGCTCCATTCTTGGTTTTACCGAATAATCTCTATACATGCTCTGAAAGATCTCCCGTCCTTTAGCAACTAATCCTGCATGGGCACAAGCAGATAAAGCACCAAGAAATGTAACATAATTTGGCCCAGTGCAACACTCCATTATCATTCTATCAAATAATTCAAGTGCTTCATTTGGACATCCATTCTTCCCGTATCCATCAATCATGGAAGTCCAGGAAAATACATTCTTCGTGGGCATGTGATCAAAAACACGTAATGCATCGTCAATTCGCCCACATTTGGAGTACATGTCGATCAGAGCACTTGCCAATTTTATGTCGGTTAAAAACTCAGTTTTCACGAGTTGCGCTTGAACTTGCTGACCGATTTCAAAAGCTGACAACACAGAGCAAGCTCCAATGATGCTCGCATAAGTTGATATGGTGGGCATAAATCTTAGCCGTTGCATGTCAATATAAAACTCAATCGCCTTCTTGGCTGTTTCAATTGACTTGCTATAACCTTCAATCATAGCATTATAAACCACCACATCTTTCTCCACCGTCTTCTCAAACACATCCTCAGCATCCTCCACACGCCCATGATTCATGTAACCCGTGATCATTGACGTAGAACATACCACATTCTTCTCCAACATCAAATCAAACACTCTTCTCGCACACGCCACCCTCTCACTCTTCACGTACGAATCAACCAAAGCTGTGTAAAGCACATCATCAACCTCAACATCAAATCTCAAAATCTGCGCATGAACCTCCCTCCCTATAGACCGTGCTACATTCCCACTAGTTGACCCCTTCAAGATCATGGAATAGGTATACCCATCAGGCCTTTCATTAGAAGAACACAGCTTTCTAACCAAATCAAAAGATTCCTCGACAAGCCCATCTTTTATATAGCCCGAGATCATGTAATTATACGCCGTCAAAGTTTGTCGAGGCAATTCATCAAACACGTGGCGGGCGTATGACAAGCAAGAAGATTTTATATAAAGTATTAGCAGCTTGATAGAAATATTAATACTGGGTTTGAACCCAGTTTTAAGGATGTGGGAATGGATCTTTTGGCCATGGGAAGGATGGTCTGAGTAGATGTAATGCTGTAGAGCCGATGCAAGAGAAAAGACCGTTGGCGGGTTGAATGTGTAGTGAAATTCAGTTGGTTGACAACGCATATTCGTGTTCTATTAGAGAATTGTAATATTTTTATACGCCGATACAGAGTAGAAACCTATGATCTTGAAGAGTTATTGAACCAATATAAATGTTTCTTCAGTGAATTTTCTTACCTTATTTGAGTCTAAATGTCAACTAGGTCCAACTTTTTTTACAAATAAGTATTGTGTGGAAAAACCTAAAAAATTGATGTTAAAGTCAACAAGTAATTTTAATTTTATATTTCGTAATATTCACAACTTTTATTAACTTTTTAACTATATATTTCATTAATTTTTATTAAAATTTGATAATTTTTTGTCTCAAAAGCTTTGTCAAACAACCCATAAATTGGATTGGACATGCCTAGAGAAATAGCCTAAGCTAGGGATAGAGTCGAAGTTGATAACTATTGTCGAAACAATATTTTTATAAGAAATAAACTATTAAGCCCCTGTTTGGTGCACATTTACCGATCATTTTAGAAAATTTCAAACCGTTGCACCATACCATGATGCAATCGTTTGGGACCCAGCGTGTAGACTTCCACTACACAACATAAAGATTTTCCTGCCATTTTCCACTTCTGCCCTCGCCCATTTGTAGAGTTAGAAGGTGAATTAGGGGATTGATTGAGTTGTTGGTATGTCGGGGGTAAAAAAGGTAAAAGAAAAGAATAGCCTCTTGTCACGCTGTGTTAAGATGAAGAACAGACATGCCTTCTTTGGCTTTGATGTCCATTCGCACCCTTACGTACCCATTTTCTCCCCAGTTTGAACCCCAAGAATTCTTCAATATCCAATACTTGGTACTATCTTCACTTGTACTGTACCTGACTGCTGCAATAGTGTGCCTTAGTTCGGTTCCACACTTGCCGGTTAGATTCCCACTCTTGTAGAACTGGAACTGACTTGGGTTAATTACAACAGAGGCAGGTTGGTTAGCCATGGCCTTTAACAGTGCGTTCTCATTATTTTTTGAAGCAATCTAATGGCCAGTTATCACTGCTGCAAGTTCCTCTTTTTGCCCGGTACTGATAGTTTTTGTCTATGGTGAGGCCTCAATTTTTCTCGACAAATTCAAAAACTTGCTCCATCATTAGTAATATAGTCTAGTATTTGATACCATTTGATACGAAACAAGAAATTCAGGTGAAGCTTTTTAATTATGAAAATTAAAATCACGTATTTTATTAACTTAAAAGATTATCAAAAACGATGGATTAACCCTTTATTTATGAGAATTTACATGAAAATCTATTTTAAACAAACTAAAATTGCAAAGAATTCAAAATAAACTAAACGATAAAAATAGCACTAAAATTTTAAAAGCAATTTTTGAGTCTTAAATGAACTTGGATGTCCAAAATCCATCCTACATTGCAGCAAACAGCAAAATAGTATGTTTTACTCGTTTCGTCGTTCTCTTTCTGAAATGTCATTATGGGTTCAAACCGGAGCACAAACACAACACCTGCACTATTACCTAAGCAAAAGAAGCTTAAATTCTTGCTTCTGAATTATATTCTGGTGGATTTGTACGAGTCCCGCAGGAACACTTTTCTGATATGAGAACAATACGAAAAACTGTCATATCTGAGATAAATTCAGTAATGTTCATTGTAAAAAACTCAATAAATTGATTGGATATTCAATTCAAAATAGGCATTTGATAGTACAAATTTCAATCTGCCTCTCTGCTAGCTTTGTCAGGCTTTGCTTTGTTCCTTAGTATATCGTCTGCTTAGCTTCTGAAGTTCTCTCTTAGAACTTGAAAGAGTTTCAATAGCTTATATACCAATCCCAGTGTTTGCTGCTTATCCATCATTGAGATATCATCTTGTTCACGTTGGCTTCATTGGTAAAGTCTCCATGTGAATATCAAGTCGTCTTGTTTCAACAAAGAAAAATTTCTGGATTCTTATCATGTTACACAAACCTTGATAGACCAGACATCTTCCTCTTGTCTTTTTCATGAAGATAATTAAGAATGATCTTAAGCTCAGGGAACAAGTATCTCCATGTTTGAACAACTCACCCCAGAGTACTTCATTTGCAATCAGAAGCATCGAAGTCAATTATTTGACAATCATCAATAACCTCAATGACATGCCTTCTTTGGCTTTGATGTCCATTCGCACCCTTACGTACCCATTTTCTCCCCAGTTTGAACCCCAAGAATTCTTCAATATCCAATACTTGGTACTATCTTCACTTGTACTGTACCTGACTGCTGCAATAGTGTGCCTTAGTTCGGTTCCACACTTGACGGTTAGATTCCCACTCTTGTAGAACTGGAACTGACTTGGGTTAATTACAACAGAGGCAGGTTGGTTAGCCATGGCCTTTAACAGTGCGTTCTCATTATTTTTTGAAGCAATCTAATGGCCAGTTATCACTGCTGCAAGTTCCTCTTTTTGCCCGGTACTGATAGTTTTTGTCTATGGTGAGGCCTCAATTTTTCTCGACAAATTCAAAAACTTGCTCCATCATTAGTAATATAGTCTAGTATTTGATACCATTTGATACGAAACAAGAAATTCAGGTGAAGCTTTTTAATTATGAAAATTAAAATCACGTATTTTATTAACTTAAAAGATTATCAAAAACGATGGATTAACCCTTTATTTATGAGAATTTACATGAAAATCTATTTTAAACAAACTAAAATTGCAAAGAATTCAAAATAAACTAAACGATAAAAATAGCACTAAAATTTTAAAAGCAATTTTTGAGTCTTAAATGAACTTGGATGTCCAAAATCCATCCTACATTGCAGCAAACAGCAAAATAGTATGTTTTACTCGTTTCGTCGTTCTCTTTCTGAAATGTCATTATGGGTTCAAACCGGAGCACAAACACAACACCTGCACTATTACCTTTTTTTCCTTTTCGATCGAATTCTTCTTCAATCTATTCAGTCATTTGTTCTACATCACTCAAATAATGAAACTAACTTTCCCTTTTTTACCTGAGCAGTTCCT
This sequence comes from Olea europaea var. sylvestris, assembly GCF_002742605.1. Classification (NCBI taxonomy): domain Eukaryota; kingdom Viridiplantae; phylum Streptophyta; class Magnoliopsida; order Lamiales; family Oleaceae; genus Olea; species Olea europaea. The sequence continues at coordinate 7,210,336 of NC_036257.1, read as the reverse complement.
TCAATAGTAGACGCTGCTCCAAACAGCTAACAAGATTCTGCGAATTATAACAGAAAGGATTAATCATTGATTGAAGTATGAAAGGAAATACAAGAGTTGAAGAACATTATTAAACATAATTTGATATAGATGTTGGCTAACTACTGTCAGGACTAGCTGGTATTGCTTTTCCTTTTCCTTTTCCGTACATTAAAGTGGTTTTCGATGATGTGTGAAAGTTGAGATATCATCTTGTTCACGTTGGCTTCATTGGTAAAGTCTCCATGTGAATATCAAGTCGTCTTGTTTCAAAAAAGAAAAATTTCTGGATTCTTATCATGTTACACAAACCTTGATAGACCAGACATCTTCCTCTTGTCTTTTTCATGAAGATAATTAAGAATGATCTTAAGCTCATGGAACAAGTATCTCCATGTTTGAACAACTCACCCCAGAGTACTTCATTTGCAATCAGAAGCATCGAAGTCAATTATTTGACAATCATCAATAACCTCAATCTCTGGGCCGAGAATAGTAGGGAGTTACTGATCTATTTTACTGGTCTAATATCAATGAGCTTGATATTTTGAATCTGATAAATTCTGATGTTACTGATATTTTACCATTCTCTCACAAGTTCTGACCGGCATTGAAAGCTTCTAAACCAGCATCACTCCCAACCCAAGTGAAGGCAGTACCCTTCAGTATTCCCCTTACCTTCATCACCTCCCTGAGTTGACTCACATTATCCCATCTACCTGCCTCAGCTAATGTATTGGATAATGCAACATATGCCCCAGGACGACTCTTAGCATTTACCTTGAAAAGCTCATTGGCAGCTATGTTAGCTAGCTCCACATCGCCGTGTAGTCTACAAGAACTAAGTAAAGCTGCCCAAACATCACTATTAGGCTTTTCAGGCATTTGCATTACAAATTCAAGAGCCTGATTCAAACTTCCTGCTCGTCCTAAGAGATCGACCATACAAGCATAATGCTCCATTCTTGGTTTTACCGAATAATCTCTATACATGCTCTGAAAGATCTCCCGTCCTTTAGCAACTAATCCTGCATGGGCACAAGCAGATAAAGCACCAAGAAATGTAACGTAATTTGGCCCAGTGCAACACTCCATTATCATTCTATCAAATAATTCAAGTGGCCTAAGCTAGGGATAGAGTCGAAGTTGATAACTATTGTCGAAACAATATTTTTATAAGAAATAAACTATTAAGCCCCTGTTTGGTGCACATTTACCGATCATTTTAGAAAATTTCAAACCGTTGCACCATACCATGATGCAATCGTTTGGGACCCAGCGTGTAGACTTCCACTACACAACATAAAGATTTTCCTGCCATTTTCCACTTCTGCCCTCGCCCATTTGTAGAGTTAGAAGGTGAATTAGGGGATTGATTGAGTTGTTGGTATGTCGGGGGTAAAAAAGGTAAAAGAAAAGAATAGCCTCTTGTCACGCTGTGTTAAGATGAAGAACAGACATGCCTTCTTTGGCTTTGATGTCCATTCGCACCCTTACGTACCCATTTTCTCCCCAGTTTGAACCCCAAGAATTCTTCAATATCCAATACTTGGTACTATCTTCACTTGTACTGTACCTGACTGCTGCAATAGTGTGCCTTAGTTCGGTTCCACACTTGACGGTTAGATTCCCACTCTTGTAGAACTGGAACTGACTTGGGTTAATTACAACAGAGGCAGGTTGGTTAGCCATGGCCTTTAACAGTGCGTTCTCATTATTTTTTGAAGCAATCTAATGGCCAGTTATCACTGCTGCAAGTTCCTCTTTTTGCCCGGTACTGATAGTTTTTGTCTATGGTGAGGCCTCAATTTTTCTCGACAAATTCAAAAACTTGCTCCATCATTAGTAATATAGTCTAGTATTTGATACCATTTGATACGAAACAAGAAATTCAGGTGAAGCTTTTTAATTATGAAAATTAAAATCACGTATTTTATTAACTTAAAAGATTATCAAAAACGATGGATTAACCCTTTATTTATGAGAATTTACATGAAAATCTATTTTAAACAAACTAAAATTGCAAAGAATTCAAAATAAACTAAATGATAAAAATAGCACTAAAATTTTAAAAGCAATTTTTGAGTCTTAAATGAACTTGGATGTCCAAAATCCATCCTACATTGCAGCAAACAGCAAAATAGTATGTTTTACTCGTTTCGTCGTTCTCTTTCTGAAATGTCATTATGGGTTCAAACCGGAGCACAAACACAACACCTGCACTATTACCTTTTTTTCCTTTTCGATCGAATTCTTCTTCAATCTATTCAGTCATTTGTTCTACATCACTCAAATAATGAAACTAACTTTCCCTTTTTTACCTGAGCAGTTCCTTCAATAGTAGACGCTGCTCCAAACAGCTAACAAGATTCTGCGAATTATAACAGAAAGGATTAATCATTGATTGAAGTATGAAAGGAAATACAAGAGTTGAAGAACATTATTAAACATAATTTGATATAGATGTTGGCTAACTACTGTCAGGACTAGCTGGTATTGCTTTTCCTTTTCCTTTTCCGTACATTAAAGTGGTTTTCGATGATGTGTGAAAGTATGGTATAGAGTGTCTGGTATACTTAGCAAGGAATTCATCATTGGTTAAGTCCACAAATTCCTTGATTCCAAGCATGTATATTTTATTAACAGCTCTTGAACACCTTAAATCGCTTCTCTTTCCTTCATTAATCTTGTAAATGCGTCTGTGTTGAGCCATCCATTGCTCATGGTTTATTGACATGTCATGATCATAAGATGAGCACGATGTTGCTTGGTCAAGATGATGCTGCAAAAATAAAGAGAAGAATGAGAAGACAATTTTCTTTGAAGAGAAACAATTGTCTGGAAAAATCTCGACAGATTCTACAAGGTAAGGATGCCTTCCCTTTAAAAAGTTAACAAACAGATATAGAGTTCAGAATTATTTGAAAAGAATAAACTACATGTTGGTTAAGCTTAATGGGGTTTTTTTCAACATTTGCCATCTGTTATGTATATAAAATTATGGGAAAAATTCACAAACCTTGTTTTAAGTATGCACACTTCAAAATTAAGGTGGTTAAGCTTAATTATGCAAAAATCAGATTTTTATCTAATTAATTAAAAACATTTAATAACTAAATATAATAAAAGTCACAATCACACAATTAATGGTCACAGATCTCCAATTATAGGTCACATATTTTATTTACTGATCATATGTCATCAAATTAATTGGTCAAAGATATTTTCCTAATCACAAATAAAAAATTTAGTTGATCACAGATTTTTTCGTAGTTACAAATCAAAAATTTTGTTGGTCACAGATTATTTCAAGGTCGCAAATCAAAATTTTCATAAATCACAATTTTCATTATTAGTCGCAGATGAAAAATTTATAGGTCACATATTATCTATTAGTCACATATTTTCAAATTTGTTAACTACAATTATCAAATTTTAATGTCACATTGGTCACATGTCAAACGGTGGATCACGTACCACCACTACTTCCTCCGTCGTCACCACCCTCACCACTTCACTGTCACTGTCGTTGTCGTTGTCGCTGCCGCTGCCACAACCAACCCACCATGACATCACCACCAACAAAATCGTCATCACCAGATCCAATCAACTGCTAACAAAAACCTAGGCAATCAACTCTACTAGCTCTCCAGCCACCAACCACCACTGCTAGAAACCACCCGACCGCCACCACCAAACACAATAATAATACTTAAAGCACAATCTCACCACATTTTCCACCCAAATCACCAGTGCCAACAACCATCGCTAACTACACCACCACCACACATGGCCACCGTCAAGGGCACCAACATCGTAGAACACAAATCAGAAAAAAATTTCAATGACTTGCTGCCTAACCACATCATCTGCAACTAGCACTGCCTACAAGATCACCACCTCGCCGCCACCTGCACGACTTGCTGCCTAACCTCACCATCTGCAACCAACACCGCCTGCAAGATAACCACCTTGCCGCCACTTGCATAATCACACCATCTACAACCACTAATCATGACCGACAAACCACACACCACCACCATAACCACTACCTATCCAACAATCCCCACCACAACAGTCGGATCCATCCCTACGCCACTACTACCACAAACAAAAACCATACCACAAACAAAAATAAGTAGTCGCCAGAGTGAGTGAGAGAGAGATTTAAATCTGCCAACGATGAGATCAAAGAACCCGACTAGAAATCGAAGAGAGATGCGACGGAGCCATCAAGTGAGGTTGCTTCAGAAGAGTAGAGGGAGGAAAAAAACAAAATCGACATCGGTAAGGTTGACTCAAAGCGTCGTCGTTGTCGCCGTTATGAACTCTGCCGCCGTCGCCGTGTTTTGTGATGAGAGAAGGGAGAGAATATGGAGAGATAGAGAAGACAGTAGAGAGAGAAAGATGAGGAAAAATATTAGGGATTGAAAATTTGAATTGGGTGAAATTAATATTTAAATTATTAAATCAATACCTGATTTTTGCATAATGAAATTTCAGCCATGATTTTTGAATTGTGATGCTTAAACCTCTACAATTGTGTAATTTCCTCTAAAATTATTTCATATTGGGCCCTCCCCATTGGGCTTGGAACTTGATCTAGCCCATTAGCTCATGAGGCACATTTTCATTTTCTATATATATGTGAGTTTCATTTATAACTAGGGAGGTGAGGTTGAAGTAGAGGAGGTGAGGCCGAGATTCTATTGGCACATTTTTTGAAGGTTAACAGATTGGCGCCATCTATAGAAATGATACTTTAACCATGTTCTACCACATATAAAAGGTCACCAAAAAATGAAGAATTTTTCGATTAGTTTTTACTGGAAAATAGCAAATTCAGCCACCAAGAATAAAAGAAATGGAGCCAATGGAAAGTAAATGGGCTGAAAAATGGTTGCAACAAAGAAAATCGGAAAAAGAGAATTTTCCAGTGACGAGATTGGCCATGAAAATTGTCAATGGAAACAAAAATATTTTGGCAACTTGGAGCATCCTTCCAACTAATTTTTTAACGATTTATCCCATCTGTGAACTTAGAAATAGCCTTAAGAAATGAAGGAAAATATTCTATTGGGAAAAGAACGGAAAAACCTCTTTGGAAGCAAAAAGCGAATTTTGGAGTGAAATGAAACTAGAAATGAGTTTTCCCTGAAAAGGGAAAATTCGACCAAAAATGAAAATTTTCAAGGAAGTATTCTCTCCCAAAAGTCATAGTATCAACCACAAAATAAGAAAAAAAAGGTTACTAAGAATCTCCTTGATATAAGGAATTTTTAAAAACCCACCAATTATTGGTTTCTTTAACAAATCAAAATGATGGGAAGAACCCAACACCAAAATGGCTTTCAAGATTAGATTCTGAAATTTTGAGCTCCTACAAAGGATTATGGAGAGCAAATATTATCTTATTGCATGAGTTGTAGACAAAGTGCTTGATGAAGCGGGCCAATCAAATATTTTCTCATCCTAAAACTTGATTGATCGAATACGACGACAACCATCAAAAGAAAACATTGTGTCCCAGCGGTCTACAGCAGTCACTGCCCACCGTTGAGTCCATCACAGTATGTTTAAGGCCTCTAGTACTCAGAGACCACCTGTTGTGACTCGAACTGTTGTATTGATGCTCCCATATTTTCAGTCTATTAAATATATTATGGAAATGCGACTTTATAAGTGGCATTCTACCTGATGATGACACTTGACACTATTCTTACTATTGGATGAAGGGTTACATTTTTTGGTGATATAAAAAGGATTTGATGCTTCATTTGATCGAGTGATTATTCATTCGTTTGACTTTTCGTGTGAGGGTTCGACAGAGTTCTTCTGTGCTCTCTGACTAGGGTTTTCTGCTTCCCTATTTTTTTTGGAACTGCTATTAAGCAATATTGAAGGACATTGAGTATTTTATACTCGTTGGGTAAGATCTTTTAATTTTATAAAGTTTACTTTCGAAATTTGTGTGTTTCGAATTTTTTCCCTTGATTAACCATACACCATCTACCCACTGGTGTCTGGTCTTTGTCCAAAGGCTCCTGCGAGGTCTTGGAAATCTGAGAAAAGCCCAATTTTGGGGTGTATCTGGAGAATCTTGAAGAAGAAATTTCAGAAACCTAAAATTTCTGCCCTCTGTTATTGTGTCCTTGATTTGATCTGCATAATATAAATGTGATTTAAACTTGCCTGTATTATGTCTTCTTGAACATTACAGTGAATTCTTGTTAACACTGTTGCATGTCTAGTGTATGCTGTGTTGTGATCTTCTTGACTCGTACTTATGCATTCTGTGTGGCATAGTAAAATGGCTACTGCTAAATTTGAAGTTGCACAATTTGATGAAAAAATTGATTTCATTATGTGGAGTCAAAAGATGAAAGCTATACTAATGCAAATGAGATGTGTTAGGGTTCGAGATGATACTTGGCTACAAGATATGAACCCTACTAGGAAGGCCGAATTACAAGAGACAGCTTGGAGTACTATCTTTTTGTATCTGTTTGAAAATGTGATAAGAACCATTGGTGAAACTAAGACAGCTTCTGAATTGTGGACTAAACTTGAAAAACAGTATGTAACAAAAATCATCCCAAATAAATGTTATCTGTTAAAACAACTCTTTTCTTTCAAGATGGACCCTTCTACTGATTTGGATAATAACTTGAATAGGTTTACAAAATTGACCCAATATCTGACCAGCTGTGATGAAAAACTTTCACAAGATCAATTGGCAGTGATCTTGTTGAACTCCGTCAGTGATAATTATAGAGACATTAAGGTTGCCTTGGAATATGATAGGGATGAATTGACTACAGAAATAATAATTAATGCCCTAAAAATAAGGCCTTAGAAATCAAATCTGAGTCTAAAGAAAATCATAATGGGGATACCTTACTGACTAAAGGAAAAGGTTTTAGTAAACCCAACTGGCTTCAAGTAAAAATAAGCAAAATGGGGTGATAAAGGTAAGTCTAAGAACAAGGCCAAAGGTAAGAAATGTTTCTATTGTGAAAAATGACATTTTATCAAAGACTATTATAAAAAGAAAAATGAGTCAAAAGAAAAGAAACATGAAGTTGGGAATGTTGCCTTAGTATGTAACAAAGATAAATTTGAAGATGGCTTGTTCCTTGCTAATGGGGACAAGAGACTAGTGATAAATGGATTCTTGATTCAGGTTGTTCATTTCATATGTGCCCTAATAAGAATAGTTTTCTTGAAATTGAAAAAACTACTGGTGGGCAAGTCATAATGGGTAACAATATGATCTTTAAAGTGAATGGAATGTGCACTATTAAATTGTTACTTGATAATGGGAAGGTCCTATTTCTAAAAGGAATCAGATATGTTCCTGAACTTGAGAGGAATCTGGTGTCTCTAGAAATGTTGGATGATATGGAGTTCAACATAAAACTGGGTCAAGGACATATTGAAATTCTTAGGGACAATAATTTAGTCATAAGCACCCCTAAGAGACATGGACATTACTTTCTTAAAGCTAAACCTTTACTTGGCTTAATTGCTACTGCTTTGACTAAAAAATTTTCTCTTGCAAAACTATGGCATGAAAGACTTAGCCACATTGGCAAGAAAAGTTTAAAAGTTTTAGAAAACAAAGGAATATTTGGTAAAGAAAATTTTGGTAATATTGGTCATTGTGAACAATGTGTGATTAGTAAATAGGTTAAACTTTCTTTTCTGCCTGGAACTCATACAACTAAATAAATTCTCGAGTACTTGCATGCTGATTTATGGAGACTTGCATCTGTGAATACTCTTTCTGATTTCAAATATTATATTTTGATCATTGATGATTTTTCAAGAAAAATCTAGGTCTTCTTATTAAAATCTATAGATGAGAATTTTTCTTTCTTTAAGGACTGGAAAACACAAATAGAAAATCAAACTGATCATAAAATAAAAATATGAAGAACATATAATGGTCTGGAATTTTGTAATCATGAGTTCAATAATTTCTGCAAAGAACATGGTATATTAAGACATCTCACAATCACCTATACACTTCGACAAAATGGCATAACTGAAAGAATGAACATAACCTTGCTAAATAAAGTTAGATGCATGTTATTAAGTTCTGATTTGCCAAAAATATTTTGGGGTGAAGCTGTAAAAGTAGCTGCATACCTAGTTAATAGAACACCCACTTCTGCCCTAAACTTTGAAGTACATGAATATGTGTGGACTAAAAATTATGTTGATTATTCACACTTAAAAAACCTTTGGATGTGCTGTTTATGCACACCAAAATATTGAAAAATTAGACCCTAGATCACTTAAATATGTTTTCTTAGATTATGGTGAAAATGTGAAGGGGTATAGATTGTGGGTTAAACGTGAGAAAGAGTATATGGTGATTGTTAGGAGAGATGTTATCTTTAATGAATCCCTTATGCTGTGTCTAGAAGGAAAACAAAATCTGACTACTGATGATGTTGAAATTGAGGTGGAGCCTCCTAAGATTGAAGGAGAAACCCATGCACCTGTTATACCAGAAACAATTACTGCACAAAATGATGTTGAAAATGAAACTGAAAATAATCTGCATAATGACCCTAATGACCAGTTTGAAAATCTTAGTTTTCCCATTGAAGAATATCAATTAACTAGAGATAGGGAAAGGATGCGAATTAGACCACCTGCTAGATATGATTCTGATAATTTTGTTTCATTATTTACCTATCAAGAACAAATTGAAAATGAGTCTAACACTTATGATGATGCCATAAATTGCAAAGATTATAAGCATTGGATAGCAACTATGGAAGATGAAATGAGTTCGCTTCTTAAAAATAAAACTTGGAAGTTAGTTGAGAATAGTTGAGAAGCCAAAAGGTCAAAAGCTTATAGACTGTAAATGGATTGATAAGATAAAAGAAGGGGAGAGAGGAAATAATAGTGTAAGATATAAGGCTAGATTAGTAGCAAAGGGGTTTACACAAAAAGAAGGTATAGATTACACTGAATATTTTCTCCTGTAGCAAAATACACTACAATCAGATGCTTGCTTGCATTAGTTGCTCAATTTGGTTGGGAACTTGACCTGACAGATGTTAAAACTGCCTTCCTTTATAGTGATCTGGAAGAAACGATTTATATGAAACAGCCGATTGGGTTTGTGAAAGGAAATCCAAAAAATATTGTGTGTTTGTTAAAGAAGTCACGTATAGCGTAAAACAGGCTCCTAGGCAGTGGTACAAAAGATTTGATTCTTTTGTATTGAAATTTGGTTTTCAAAGTAGCAATTATGATAAATGTTTGTATTTAGAGATAAAGGAGGTAAACATTCTCTTTATCTTGTACTTTATGTAGATGATATGCTACTTGCAAGTTGTGATAAATCTGAAATTGAATATATTAAGCATCAACTTAAATCTGAATTTGACATGAAAGATCTTGGAAATGCTAAAAAGACTCTTGACATGCAAATTTATAAAGATAAAGAGAAAAACATGTTATTTCTGAATCAGTATGATTATGTGATAAATTTTTGAAAAAATTCAACATGTTTGACTGTAAATCTGTGTCTCTGCCTCTTGCAAATCATTTTAAGCTTACTTCTGATCTCTGTCCCAAAACTTTTGAAGAATCTGATAAAATGTCAAAAGTACCTTATGCAAATGTTATTGGATCTGTGATGTACCTGATGGTATGTATTAAACCTAATCTTGTTTTTAGTATTAACATATTGAGTAGGTTTATGAGTAACCCTGGGGAAGAACATTGGAATGCTTTAAAATGGCTCTTGAGATACTTAAAGAGTACTGCAAACCTGGGTCTTGTGTTTAAAATGAACAAAGAAGTGGTAACTTTCAAGGAATTTACCGATTCCAACTTTGCTGAAAATAAGGATACTAGAGAATCAACTTCATCTTATTTCTTCACTTTATGTGGTACAGTAATCAGTTGGAAACCACAATTACAAAATATTGTAGCTTTGTCTTCAACTGAAGCAGAATACATTATTGCTTCTGATGCTTTTAAAGAAGAAATATGACTAAGTGGATTACTAAAGGAACTTGGTTTTGTTGATGAAAATGCAACATTATATTCTGATAATCAAAATGCTATACATCTTAGTAAAAACCTCATGTATCGTGACAGGACTAAACACATAGACGTTAAGTGTCATTTTTTTAGAGACATTATTTCAAAAGGTGTTTTGAAAATTGGTAAAGTACCTATACCGTATAACACATCTGATATGGGGACAAAGATAATACCTTTGAAGAAATTTAAAAATTGTTTGAAGACATTATCTATTGATTCTATGTGATAACTTGTAGGTACTTGGAGCAAATGAAAGGAGAAAGTGATTTTATCTCCAGGCTGCACTAAACCTAAAAATATGGTAGCAAGGTGAAGATTGTTGTGACTCGCACTGTGGTATTGATGCTCCCATATTTTCAGCCTATTAAACGTATTATGAAAACGCGACTTTATAAGTGGCATTCTGCCTAATGATGACACTTAGCACTATTCCTACTATTGGATGAAGAATTACATTTTCTGGTGATATAAAAAGGACTTGACGCTTCATTTGGCCGGGTAACTATTCATTCTTCTGACTTTTCGTGTGAGGGTTCGAGAGAGTTCTTCTATGCTCTCTGGCTAGGGTTTTCTGCTTTCCTATTTTCTTGTAATCGATCTTCTCATTCGATTAGTATTTTAAAGGTTTAAACAACTGAATACTTGTATATTCTTAAGTGATGCTTAGAGTCCTTATGTGTTGAGGTTAGGGATGTGGTCTGATGATTTATTGTGGGTTTGAGGCAGATCTGTGGTTCCTTTTGAAGAGATAAGTCTCTTTTCTATGCATTCTTGTAGTGGTTGAACCCTGTAACCTTCGATTGCCTGTTTTTGGAGCTTTAGTGCAACCGAGCAATATTCACATTCGCTTGAATGCTCAACAAGGGATTAGGTACTCCGTCATTGAACCTCTGGGACTTCGACCAAAAAATCTTGTCGTGTTTTTTACTTTCTGCAAGTTTAATTTTTGTTATTTTGATCGATTGAATCTTGCAACTTATTGTGTGGGTTTTTGCCCCCTTTCACCACCAACTATCGCTGATTATTTTCTCTCGTAGTAGTTTCATTACCATGGTTTTTCTTGAAATGGTTTCCAATTTTGAGGGTTACAACCAGCCTATATGGTGTCCTCTATAGAAATGTGCCTCTCTAATCTCCTAGCTTGTCCCTTTCGATGGTACAAGAGCTGTTTGTTGGCCAGTAATTTTGATAGGCTATTTGTACTTTCGCTAGCTTTTTGTTCACTTCATTTCATTTCATTTTTCCAAAAAAGATTTAATTTTACACGATTCTTCTTGGATTCCTGTATTTTGGCTGTTGAGTCCATTATCTACCTAGGCCTATTTTACAGACTCAATCACGGTGGGTCGGAAGTTTTAAGAATATTTTGGACTCTCATTTTAGATTTGTTGAATTAGGCTCAAATATTTATTTTCTCTTGTCCACGTTTCTTCTAATTATATTTTAATTATTGTGGTTGTTGGACACTTTAGTTTGCTAGTTCTAGTTCTTCGCCTTGGGTCCATTATTTTAATTCTAGAGTGCTAAAACTATGGCCCAGTTTATTATGCTCTCTTATAGTAACCACAATGGAAGGTAGAATTTGGTTCTTTCACTTCGGCTGCCACAGTGGTTTCACTCTAACAGATTTACAACTTTTTTAAAAGTCTAGTATTTCAATTTAAAAGTGAGTCTCCTATAGTGCATATGCTAATTGCATCCAAAAAAAGAAGGGTTGGCGACAGCTTGGTCGTCTTTGCCACTCATAACAATATGGCTATAACTTTTGTTCAACAAAATTTGAAATTGTCATTACACAGAGCTTCTGTCGATAGTGGAAATCAAAGTTACTATATGTGGCTAATTTTTTAAATGCTTACCAAGTTAACTTCCTAATCGGCTACTTTATAATGGCATCATAAATTTGATGGCCTGGAAAAGGCTACTTCTGGAATATGCCACCCACAACAGAACTCTATTTTGCAATTGCAATGGTGACTAGGCATATGAGAATTTTCATCTCTTCATCCAAACTCCTTGCAAGCTTTAAGATTAAATCACTGTCCAAGATGATAAGCTGTGAAATATATGTGAAATTATGCTATTGTAATTCTTGATGATGTTGTGGATGGACAACTAACTTCATTTGTGCTAAAGGAATTATATTTGCAAGTACATGCAAAGTTCTTGACTAAAATGCCTAATCTTATTATTGAAGGTGAGGTCATAAGTCCTCTCGCATCGAGGCTAGCTCATGAATTTCTTATTATTGAAGGCGAGGTCTAGCCTATGCATTTCTTATTATCGGATGCAATATTTTATAAGTTCTCGTTCCTTGAATAAAGGAAGAGATGATATCTTTGGGTCCGCATTTCTTGAGTAAAGTAAGAGACAATATCTTGAAGTCTTTGTTCCTTGAATAAAGGAAAGGTGGTACCTTGAAGTCCCCATTCTTTGAATGAAGGAAAATACGGCATTTTATAAGTCCTCGCTCCTTGAATAAAGAAAGATGCGGTACCTTAAAGTCATAATTCCTTGAATAAAGGAAGACGCAATGTCCTCATTCCTTAAATAAAGGAAGAGGCTAATCGTCAGATTTGTTTGCCCTTGCAAAAGGAATCTTTCCTGACCTTATTTACGAGATGTTTATTCCTTACCTCTCACTATCATCAGGCTTAATTGTAAGACATCGTCCATCTAAGTCCGCTTATAGGACTCCGATAGTTCGAGAACTATTTGCGGGATGTCTATTTCTTGCCCCGTCAGATGTTTATTCCTGACCTCATCTCACTATGTTCGAGCTTAGTTGTAAGATCTCGTCTATCCGAGGTTGCTTATAAAACTCCGATAGCTCAAGAGCTATTTAAGGGATGTTTATTCTTCGCTTCACCAGCTGCTTCATCTTGGCTTTTCGAGATCATTATCCCTCGTCTTTTACTATTGTCAAGCCTAACTATAAGAACTCGTTCATTCGAGCTTGCTTATAAGTCTCTGATAATTTGAGACGAGCCAATAACTTGATATTTATTCCTCACTTCGTGAGATACCTCGTAATATGAGTTATTGCATTATAGCCGCATTTATCTTCAAAAAGTTCATCATGCCTCTACATTACAGCTACCTATCTTTTAGAGTTTTGCTTCTGCTTCAGCCATGTTATATCTACTTATCTTCAAAGAGCTTATATTATCCCATGCATGGATGAATTATTCACCATGAAGGAAACCCTTGACATGGATGAATCATCCACCATGCAAGGATGTCAATTATCACTTCGTAGGGAGAGGGATGAGCCCACCATATTACTTACGAAGATGAAGCCTTCTACGATTGGATTACACAGCATGGAAGAAACCCTTGTACAGAAGAGTAAACCCCTTGCAATGAGGTAAAATAATAATAATAATAATAATGCCTCAACCCAAAAAAAAAAATATATATACGTATGATGCCTTCCATGAGGATCCAAGCCTTGCTACATTAGAAGTTCATCCATTCCATGATTGGACCAAACACCATGGAGGAAGTCCTTGATATGGAAGTGTCACTTTCATATAAGGATATTAGCTTATCACATCTACTTATGTATAGAGCATCATCTCTGCTACTTATATTCAGAGCATATAAATATTCGACTTAGGGGACTATTATGATACTGATATCTTAGTGTCATTACATTATTACTGTTAGCATATGCATTATATTATTGTTGTTAAGTACACGTATCACATCATTATTAGCAAGTCATAACACTATTTTAGTTACAGACAGTACATATGATCATTTTTATTTTATTATCAATATTATGTTACTTGCTTCACTATAGCACTACTGATATGTGGAACTGTGTGAACATATGATTTATTATGACGCGTGACACACTTTCTTCATATTATATCTTGAAGAAATTTGATATGTTATCATTCACTTTATCATCATGAGTAACTTGAGGGACAAGTGGACCCTAAATTTATTTGGTATATATGCAGTGGATGTATTATATTATAGGTTGGTTTAATCCATATTATAGAAGAGATGTTGTCGAAATTTCGATAAATTATATGCGACATCTTTTGAGGCAATTCGTAAGACCTCGCTTATTCAGGCTCACATAGATATTTTCTGAGACAGTTCGTAAGTCTTCATTTTATTGGAGCTGGTAATATTCTAGAGGTAATTCGTAAGTCCTTACCTATTTGGGACTGATGAATATTTTCAAAGTAGGTCGTAAGTCCTTGTTTGTTAGAGCTACTCATATTTTTTAGGCAATTTGTAAGACCTCGCCTATTTGGTCGCTTATATTTCGAAGTTTGATCTACATATAAATGTACAACTCGGACTTGGGGAACTATTATTATGTATATAAAATTATCTCATATTGGGCCCTCCCCATTGGGTTGGAACTTGGTCCGATCTGACCCATTAGCTCACGAGACTCATTTCTATTTTCTATCTTAATGTGAGTTTCATTCATAACCAGGGAGGTGAGTCAACGTGGAGGAGGTGGGGTCGAAGTAGAGGAGGCGAAGCCGAAATTCCTTTGGCACATTTTTTGGAGGACAACACCATTCGTTTATTTAAAACTTTTTTCACGCATATCAATGCTCTTCATCAGATAAATCTGCACAGTGTGTAATGTCTAGTTTCTATGTCTTTAGGGATTTGTTGAAATTGATACAGTGCACAGTTTGTGCAGTATTTAGTTTCCACAGTTTTATAGATCAATTGAAAAATCAATGTGTGTCCACAAGTTCTTCGGTGGCTGACATATTTAATATTTTAATAGTTGTAAATGAAGTAGATCAAGAGGAAGGATGATTAAATGATGTCTTAACATATTTGACCCAGACAGATTTGACTCAATGTCGACTTTCAAATCTCTTATCGAGATAGGATAAAAGCAAGCGAGGCCCCTATTGTCTATTCCTACTCTTGGCCTTTTCTACCAAAGTATCCAATAGTTCAAGATAAACACAATAGTCCACGAAAAGGGACTAAAACTACGAAATGGGCGATCAAGCACAATGCTCCATTCTCAATTTCGCTGAACATAGCGATGTCAATGGATCGAGCCGAGCCGGCTCGGCTCGTTACCCTACGAGCTTG
>NC_036257.1:7192854-7194549 GCF_002742605.1 Olea europaea var. sylvestris | reverse complement strand
ACATTAATGCTTCCAAAACATCTTCTTTTAGTCGATTCCTAACATCAGAGAGAACCCTAGACCCTGCACTAAAAGCAGATTCCTAAGCTACAGTGCTAACCGGAGGTGTTAGTAGATCTTTTGCCATTGCAGAAACTATTGGCCATCGACGTTCATACTTTCGTCAGAAGTCAACTACTTCTTCTGAATTTTTCGTTAATGCATTGTTACTAGGCCAATTATGATTAAAGTAATCAAGTAATTCAGCAGGCAACGCATTTTGACTAGTACATGCAGTAGAAGACAAACTACTATGACTGAAGGAATCATATGCATTTCCAATTTGACCATATCTATATGAGTTTATACCTTCAAATAAATTTAAAATTTCAGCGTCGTCATCTCCTAAATTAGTGGGAGGAGTACTTGTAGAGCCGAAGGGTACACGAGTAACTTGTGTACCCATTCGTGAAGCATATATTACATACATTTCAGATAAAGTTGCTTCCAAATTCCTATAGATAATAGGTATGTTAAAAGTTAAAGATTCTGACATTCGCTCAATTATAAATTTAGTACCAGATAAATTATATTGGGGGTCCATGATGCATGCTAACGAAAATAACATGGGCAAGTCTTCCCAATATTTTCTAAACTTTAATTCCATGGCATTTATAACTGAACTAAAATCGGGATCATTTTTAAATATATCAAAAGCCCTAGCAACTAGATAAAGACGTTGAAGGACCATACAACTAGTAAGATAATAAACACCAGACAAAATATTTGTAGCATCATAAAAACTTTTCAAAAAATGTTTGATTTTAGTAACTAAAATCCAATCGGACTCAATCAAAACAGTTTCCTCGTCGTCTCTAAAATGCCTACTGTTATAAAATTCAGTAATTAAATGTTCGAAACCTTCACACGATTTTAATAATAAATATGTGGAGTTCCATCTATGCGTTACGTCACTAATAAAATTTTTTGAATGCGACACCCCATGTTCGGCACAAAAGTCCTCAAATGCTTGTTTTCTACTAGGTGAAATAGTAATATAAATTAGTGCATCCCTAATTCGTTGAATTTCATCCTTAACATGTTTTAAACCATTTTGTACTATTAAATTTAAAATATGACATACACATCAAATATGAAATAAAAAATCACCAAATTCAGGTTGAAGTACTCTTTGCAATTTCTCGATAACAGGCTTATTTACATTAGCGTTGTCGAACGTAAAAGAACGAATTTTACTCTCGCATTTATATTCTCTAATAACGTTCATAATAGCACTAAATATATTGGGAGCATTGTGCGGGTACTCAATAATTTTAAAAGCAATTATTTTTTTATGCATTTGCAGTTGCAGCCATATAACCTCTTTTATTAATTCCTTCCCATAAATCCGAAGTTAAAGATATTACACCCCCATATTTTTCTAAATCGGCAATCAATGTTTTCTTTGCATTTAAAAAATATTCTATTGTATCAGAACGAAGAGTATTTCGACTTACCCCAGCGTACCTCGGTTGAAGACATTCTTTGACAAATATAACGAAATGTTGGTTGTCCGTTTGTGCTAGTGGCAACTCAGATCCGGCAATGTACTTCACCATTCCTGTTCGAGTTCTTTCCTCCGAATACATCCATGTATTAAGTGGCGTAGTAGTAGTAGCACCGCTGCCTGAAGTACCAAATTGTAGTTGCGTTTGA
>NC_036257.1:7179822-7191496 GCF_002742605.1 Olea europaea var. sylvestris | reverse complement strand
TTAACCCTATAATTGATGCTTCTTGGAGAAATCGTTGGAACATTAGTTCATTAATCTCTCTAATTTTATTGAATTGATTTGATTGATAGAAAATATTTGACATATAGGTTGACATCCTCTCACAAGTGTTAGAATTCAAGTGTACAAGTAGTCTTTCACCCTGTACCCTTGGAGGCATAACCTGCGATTTACCTCCCTCACGATACTCCAGGGCAGGGGTGGTGGGGGACNAAACTTAACCCTATAATTGATGCTTCTTGGAGAAATCGTTGGAACATTAGTTCATTAATCTCTCTAATTTTATTGAATTGATTTGATTGATAGAAAATATTTGACATATAGGTTGACATCCTCTCACAAGTGTTAGAATTCAAGTGTACAAGTAGTCTTTCACCCTGTACCCTTGGAGGCATAACCTGCGATTTACCTCCCTCACGATACTCCAGGGCAGGGGTGGTGGGGGACCTTAAGGTTAGGGTTTAACCTTTAGAATTCAAGTGAGATCCATATGAATTAAAAAAGATAAAAAAAAATTCTTTACCACTCTTTAAAGGGTGTTTGATAGGTATTTTTATATAAAAATGTATTTTAGAATAGTAAATTGATGTGAAATATGTGGTTGAAAAATAAGAAATTTTTTTGATTTACACATAATAATATTTTAATAAAAAATATGTAGTTGAAAAGAAGAGAGAAAAATACATTTTGAAAAAAATGACTACCAAACGGGGTCGTATTGTGAGTAGGCCGAGGGTGTCAAATCCTTACTGATAGCTTGGCAAGGTTTGGTTATTTTTACGGGAGATGCTACACTTATAGAAGCCTTTGTACAGATATTGGCTGCACACAACATGGGGGCGGAGGGATAATTTTTTGGCATTATTTTATCATTTACATGGAGCCCACCATGTGAATACCACCATGTGAATAATCTGGTGGAACCCTGTTTTTACTTCCGATCGCCGTCTCATCAATTAGAAAAGAAAGGGCGGCGGCCCAATCGTGGCCATACGGTGGGTTATACTGCGGTGAATTTAATGCAGTGATGAATTGGGTCTGTCACTCTGTCGTCACTGTCAGCGCACCCTTTTTTCTCGATTTCTACATTTTCTATAAATATTATTTTTGGGCAATAATGAACTTTTCTATTCAATCAATAGCCTTTAATATTCACCAAAAACCAGTCTTGTTGGAACCTCCCTTCACTGCAAAGCCATTCCTCAACATGAAGTCATGAAGTGATGACTCTCTCTCTCTACATATATATATAAACTATAATATTTTCGGGCACGTCAATGCTCTTTAGCAGCCAATGCCTTGTAGCTTTCTGAGTTTCGGCATTTAATTAATCTCTGCATGTGTACTGTGTTACGAGGGCAATCAGATTGAAATTTCAGAAGTTTTATTTTTTATTTGTTGCCATTTTCATATAAACTGTATTGTGTATAGTGGAACTCCAAAAAATAAAAAAAATAGTGAGAAAAATGAGACCAAGGATTTACCTTTTTGGAGACTCTATCACTGAAGAATCCTTTACCGATGGCGGCTGGGGATCTTCTCTTGCAAATCACTTCTCTCGCACGGTAATATATGCATGTATACACACAAAATTGTGATAATTTTTTTTATATATAATTTGTTGATTTGTTTGTATTGATGAACGAATTAGATGGATGTGGTGTTAAGGGGGTATAGCGGGTACAATACGAGATGGGCTCTTAAGGTGGTGGAGAAGGTGTTTCCACCGCCGGAGAGAGGCGGTGTGCCGATGGCAGTGACGGTGTTCTTCGGCGCAAATGATGCTTGCCTTCCAGATAGATGCAGTAGCTTCCAACACGTGTCTGTTGACGAGTACAGGAAGAATCTCCACGCCATTATCGCCTTTCTCAAGGTAGTTAAATCCCCACACGTGTACACGCTTACACGCTTCACCCACGCACTCCGTGCCTGCATGGTTCAACACGTCGGTTTACAAGCCACTCACACAAGAGGCTCAGTGGGTCACGCTTTTTTTTTTTTTTTTTTTTTAATTGGACGAAGGCCCCTCCCTCCTATGAGGGCGTCCGGTACAAATAGCAAAATTCAAACTTTCTTTTTTCTTTTACATATTAAGGCCCCGTTTGGTAGAAATTTTGAGAATTGATTTTTTGACCGTTAGAAGAAAAATGGGGTCCACATGTGAGAGAAGAAGTCAAAAATTACGGCTTGAATAGTAAAATAACGGTCAAAAAATCAATTTTTTGGGGTAAAAAATCCCTACCAAATGGGGCCTAAGTGCGAAAATAATGCTATTCATTGTCTGAATGATGGTAGTCCGCATCCTATGTATCATGATTTTAATAATTAAAAAATGAAACAATTACATATTAGATGCCAAGTAGGCCGAATATTAAATTCGTCGACTGCGAATAGCATATTACTTTAGGTGTACCTATAGGGGAAAATAGGACAATACATTTCTTGTAGAAAAGTTTAAAGGCTGTTTGGTTGGAATTTTGAAAAGCTAATGCTGTTTTTGAGATCAAGAAGCTGATTTTTAAACATTTTTGAATAATTTTTTAAAATATTTTTGTGTGGAACAAGAAACAAAAGCTCTGCCAAATGGGGCTCTTAAGTCTTAGATGTCCCTTGTTGATCTCATTTTGCTGGTATGATTTGATTTCATTCTGAAAATTTAATTTTAGCTTATGTTTGGTTCCCATTTTTTTTAAAATTCATTTTCAATCAAACATTCTCTACTAAAATAATTTTACGCGCAAATCAAAACTTCCTTATATTTTAATCATACATTATGCAAAAACCCCACTATTCCAAAATATATTTCTCTTACAAAAATGGGGTTAATCAATTCAGGAATGTCCCTTTTATGAATCATTTTTATTTTTTTGTTGCGCATGCTCTCTAGTATGATGAAATGGGCAATGTTTGTGGTGCCGTTGGGTCCTATAGCACTGGTGGGCCTTAGTAAGTTCGTGCAAGAAAAGTGCACATGCAACTATCAAGTATGCAAGAGGCCCAGTAGTCGCTATTATTGTTTGCCACTTAGCTATATTTTTTCAATTCATTTGCTGTCAAATTGTACAATGCATGGAGTGCCTGTCATTTCATTAAAATCAGCCTTTGCTTTCTGATATTGTGAGGTTTTGATGTGATTTTCTTGCATTCATGCATTGCACTTCACACAATTTATGATCTCTACTGCAAAAAAAATGAATGTTGTGCATCGAGGCAGAGCACAAGCTTTTGAGGGGATCTTTCTAACCTCTTCTTTCTCAATATCCTCCACTAGCAATGATCCCTTCTCCTTGGAAATAAAAAATGTAAAACCGAAAACTCTAGGAAGTTAAAAAAAATAAAAAAAAAATCAATAAAATTGGGGACAATATTTAAAACTTCAAAAAAGATAGGAAAAACGAGTGCACACCTTAGCTGGCCTGAGGTTTATCTTTTAGGCATAAGCCTCGTATTGAGGTGTGAGTCTTGAAATGTTAGTCAATGCATAAGCTTCGAGATGTTTAAAGAAAACCTCTAGTCGTTAGCCTCAAATAGCTTTTCAGAATGTGTGCTTATCATGCTACTGATATATCCTACTCTACTTGAAGGCGATGGACCAAGATAGAATCGTAAAGGACATTAACTTTGGAAAAGAAAATTACTATGGTATGTTACATGGCAATAGCCAGGACAGCTTTGCTAGAAATCCAGGGCCAATGTGGCCCTGGATGAGCAGACAAATTCTAGCCAGGAGTGAAAATATTGGTTATGCAAAAGCACTAGTTACTCAAGGATTATCACTAAATTTATTAAGTTATCTTTTCTCTTTCCCCCTGTTTATCTTAATTAGGTACTTAATATTCTCCACTCAATTTCTTCATGTTTCCTTGTGTTACTGCTTATCTGTATATCCATTTAGTGTAGTGTAAAATGTAGAAGATTATATAGTTGGTCCTATGGGATGATGATATTTTATATATGGAAAATGATCTAATGGACACCAGTGCTTAGCTTGTGTTGAGCACCGATGACATGACACGTCATTTGATTGATAAGTAAGTTAATGGTAGGTTTCATGGATTTAATAATTCACTAATTAATTGTTGTAATATGTTATCGGTACTTAATATAAACTAAGCACCAGTGCCCATTAGATCATTTCCCTTTTATAAATCATGAACTGATTACTCCAAAATGATATTTTTTCATTTTTATTTTTTTGTTGTGGGGCAGGGGGTTTGTTGGTTCAATACTTGAATGCATGAGCAGAAAACAAATATACACACTGTGTTGTATCGAACTAAATAGTGGCTTAGTTGGTTTAGGATAATATCAGTTCGTAGGACTGGAAGAAGATGGATTTGACCCTCGAAACTTTTATTTTGTAACCCACAAGTCTGTCTACTGGCATGACATTCATCAATCATTTCCTTTTGAAGTCCAATGCTTCGATTGACTTCAGTCTCGTGGATTTCATATGAAAGCTCAATTTCGATTAGTTATCATGCCTTCATGTTAAAGAAGGATTCATACCAGGCAACTTTGCCTTTATGACAGTAACCTGCTCATATGTGTAGTTTGATAAGCTGGATTTTTTTTTATTTTTTTTCCACCGTGCCTAGTTTCTTTATTGCCAAGCCTCGGCATGATGGTTCAAGATTTATGCTCCAATGTGAAGTTTGATTCGCATCATCCTGCTCTCTTGATTGAATTCGTGTTTTCTTATCATCATTTTAATTGTATTTTGCTCTGCTCGATAACAATAAGTTATTATTACACTTTTCATGGCTGGAAATTCTGATATTCAATAGATTTTATGAATTGGTTACTGATGTTTATCCTGACTAAAGATCTGTGATTGAATACACTATTGAAAATATTTTCAATTTGGGGCAATTTCACAACCTACACCTACATAAAAATACCCTGATTCATTAATTTGAGTTCACTTTGCTTCTGATGGGATGCTTTGTCTTATATATTTTCTATTTTGGTGACATTCAGAAACGATGGCCTTCTGTTCGTATTCTCCTAATCACGCCTCCTCCAATTGATGAAGATGGACGTCTTCAGTAAATTTCTTCCCTGTGCAGTTATTCATATTAATTCTTAGCGTTTGAAATTTTATAGATTGTTCATTTGTACATGTTCGGTTTGCAGTTATTAATTAGTGTTGAAGTTTAGAGCTTGTTTATGAAGTGTTTATAAATGGTTTTGTTTATAATCACATAGAAATAAGTAGTGGACAAGTGGGCAATAACTGTGGATCCCATAAAACGTGTGGATAAAATTTGATTTGACCCTTTGTCGATCGTTTATAAACGGTTTATATACACTTGCCAAACATATGCTTAGTTAGAGAAAATGCAGGAATCCATTTGTCGAGAACGAATCAGGTCTACCTGAGAGAACAAATGAGGCTGCTGGCAGGTATGCCAAAGCCTGCCTTGCAGTTGCTGCGGAATGTGGAATTCCGGCTGTGGATCTTTGGACTAAAATGCAGCAGGTTCCTGGCTGGCAAAAAGCTTATCTAAGGTACTTTTGTTTCATTCATATGATTGTAATCTCTAGCAGAGTATATTATTTGGCATTATTTCCTATATAAATCATGGTACATTAAAATAGATACTCCTTTCATGTAATAATTCTCTCGCTTCTCATTATTATTCGACTGGGCAGTTGTGTCAATTTTCTTGACTCTCTTCAAATTCGTCAAGTAGTACGTCCACTCTTTTCTCAAGAAATTTCCTAAAACAAAATTTCATCTTCTTCGTTGGCTCCAAATTTTCAAGGTGATCTTTATACCTTATCCTGCCAAGAACTAAAGGCCCGTTTTATTGCAAAAATGAAATTTGGGTGGAAAGAAAACTAATTCTAGTGAATTGAATTGCCTGGAACTTGTTTTCTTGGGAATTATCAATTAAATATGTTTGATTGATATAATTTTCCAGAAATTTCCGGTTCTCACTTCTCAGTATGCTAATTTCATCTGCAAAGACAGATGATCTTCAGAAAATATAATCTCCATTTCTGTATTGAATTGCAGAGATGGTTTGCATCTGAATAAAGGTGGCCAAAGAGTTGTATTTGAGGAAATAATCCTCGGACTAAAGGGAGCAGGCCTAAGTCTGGAGACTCTACCAGTTGATCTTCCACTTATAGCCGAGATTGATCCTAAAGATCCCATGAAGTCTTTTGAGAATTAACTTGGAAAATGGGGACACTTTATTATGCTGGTATGAATATAGTGAACTCATATGCTAAAAGCATGATATATCTGCATATTTTGGTGCAACTTTTGTGCTACTGTTGATTTTGTCGAACTCTACAGCATTCTAGTAAAATGCTTTTGCTGTGTCATGTAGCTGGTGAAAGTTAAGGCCGTAACATTCTGAAAATATTCGCGTTAAATTGCAATTACACTTTGTCGAGAAAGAAATAATGACGAGTAACTTTCAAATGCCATGAAAACTAGGGTAAACATGGTGAGAATTGGATTAAACTGCATGAGTAAAAATTCTACATATCGAATCATTTTCCATATGGAGTGATGGAACCGAATTCGACAGGAGCCAACTTATTATATTTCAGTCAAGTCCGTAAAATTTTATTGACACAGCACGAAATAAAGAATTTAAAAGAAAATCATAAGAGCACAATTTTTGACCCCCGTCATCTTCAACTCCATTTTCTTCAATTCTTTACCATTTTATTTTTTCCCCATTATCCATAATCTAGGAGTTACACAAGAATATTGCAGGGGTTCGATAGTTAGACTTGTTATATTGGAGTTTAACCAAAATGTGAATTCATCGAATTCGTACTGTCTACTTTTTGGGGTAAAATTAAATGAAAATAAAGTGCCCCTTTGACGGAAACCTTAGGTAAGCTTCATGGCTAGTCGCTCTTTAGATTTTCCAAACTTAGCAAGACTAAACCATCTGAATAGCTAAAAGAGGCTTTTGCATACTTACTCCATTCCTTCCTTTGCTAGGAATGGTGGAACGGAAAAGAAAATATTCTTAGATTGTATCGAATCAAAAGTAAGAAGAGCCCGCTTTTTTTTTGTTTTTATTTTTTTTTAACGCGTGTCATTTTAATTATACTAATATTTTTTAATTTTTAAAAATGTCTATTATACTATGCATTTTTAACCAAAGACACACTAAAAGTTTTAAGTTTGGTTTGGAAAAAAAAAAAAGACTTGGTACAAACTACAAACTACAAACCAAAAATTAATATGCTTAACATTAATAGCGAGTAGAAGAGGCTCGGAGATTGTGATACGGGAAGGTGAAAAAATTGGTGAAAAAAAATACTATATTGTTTTGTTAAAAATATAATTATAAGCAAATATTTCTCATTTTCTATTTACAAGTGTTACGTGTTCGCACACTTGAGTAACCCATTGGGGCCCATAGCCAACTCATGCTGAACCACGTGACACTCAAGTTGAGGTGATTTGCATAGCCGAGGCCCACAAATCGAGGTTCACAAAAGCTTAGGCCCATATATACCGAGGCTCATCTATCATTGCCTCTTGAGGGGTTTCGAAGCCCATATGCCAAGACCCTTTGAAGGTGGACGAGGCCCTGTTGGCCGAAGCTCTGTAATCGAGGTAGCAGCTTACGAATCACAAAGCAGCATCTTCTATAGACACTTCTCCCAAGAGATTCTCTGCACAAAGATCTTACTAGAATGATTGACAGGACGTTTGTCATGAGTGTAAATGCTAAGTCTTGTTATTAATAGAGGCGACTCTGCCAATCAATAAATGCATAGCAGGCTAGGTACGGCTGATGCCTACAATTTGACATCTAAATTAACCGGATGAGGCCACATGTACCCCGAACCAAAGGTCACGATCTAACTTGTGACATTATAAATACTCCCCCATGTACCCCATACAGAGGCTAATGCAAGAATCAGTACAATAAACCATACTTTACTCAACTCTCTCTTTCTTATTATCTTGCAATACAATACGAGTTTACATATTTACAAATATCCATTGGTAATTATTGTACAGTCGGTTTACCAACATCTCACCGGATTTCTAACGTTCTCGTCCCGTGCAATTGAGTTACTCCCACGCCCTTGATCTGTCTGTTTTAGACCGTCCACGTATCTTTGCGTGTTGGACTTTCGCTTATGTGTGTGCGAGTGGGTCCGGCATCTGTTGGCAACATATTCTAGGGTCAATAGATTGGCGCCGTATTTGAGAAACCATACCATAACCACGAACAACTTTGTGGTGAAAGTTTATTAAAGAGGAGCATTTGGGTATCCCCCTTGAAAAAGGATTTGTTCTTGAAAAAGAACAAGAGGAAGTTCTACAACATAGCAAAAATCTGAAGGGTAAGACGCAAAGAAAATGAGTTCAAACGAAGATACACCCCCAAGAGGGTAAGAGAAAATGCTGATATGCCCCCTCCAGCAGCTCGACATAGACCCCACCACAACTACAGAAGAGGTGGAATGCGTGTGACGGCCCGGCTGTCAAGAGAAATGGCGCCATAGTAGCTAATATGAGGGACATTGCTAGCCAAAACATGACTATGAGGGAACTCATGGCCCAAATGTAGGGCCAGGGAGGCTTCTCTATTCCTCCATAAGCCCCTCAAGGACAATACCAGCAAGAAGATGAAGTTCAAAGCTGTAGGGCTACCTCGCCGGACTATAGCCGAGGTAGAAGCCCATTTGAAAGGGAAGTAGAAGTTAATGTTTCCTCCAACTACGCTTCTGGCCGACCCACCGAGGTCCCTTTGAACCATGATAACTTCTCACCTCCGTATGAGTAAGAGCAAAGACATAGGAGGTCAGGCAGTGTATTTGACAGAATTAGCCCTGCTGAACCGAGGCTCAGACAACAACAACATCACGAGCTTTGGACAAGGCCACAGCCTCCACCTCCAATGCCTTAACAGCTGGAAGAAAGGCATGAAAATACCCCTTGTGCTGCTCTGCCTAGAAATAGGCGCCAAAGGAGGAAAGAACATCTCCCCAACAATCAAGGTATGAGGCCGATGAAAACGATTTAGATGAGCAGCAGAGGTCCTGTGACTTGGACGATGACGATGAAAACCTGCCATTCTCAAGGGAACTAAGGAGCGCCCAGGTCTCGAACCACTATGTTATGCCAAAGATACCAAAGTATGACGGAAGAGGCGACCCAGAGAAGCACCTGAATGCTTACAAAACTCACATGAGCCTAAGGGACGCCACCCCAGCTGTGAAATGCAGAGCTTTCCACTTAACACTTAGCGGAGCAGCTGAAATTTGGTATAGTAGGTTACCAGCTGGGGGCATAAGAAGTTGGCCAGAATTCAAGACGACCTTCTTGAAGAGGTTTGTTGTAAGTAAAGAGGGAGGGGCCTCCATCCAACGTCTCCAAGGCATGAGATAGGCACATGGGGAGTCCCTAAAGAGCTTCCTATCACGCTTCACCGATGAGATGACATATTGTGTGCAAGTCATTGACCGTGAGGCGTTATCTGCATTGAAAGAAGGTCTGAACATGAACACCATGTTCTGGAGGGACGTGCAAAACCAAGACCCCACCACCTATGATGCCCTACTCAAGATGATGAGACGGGAGATCATCAATAAAGATTTGATTGAGCATAGAAATAGGGCAAGTAGAGGCCTCCCACCTCCTCAAAGACAGAGGGCTGACCTCCCATTTGATGGACTACCAAATAAACCAAGCTGGTAATGAGAGTTCTAGACAAGCACTTTCCACCACCACTCTTAACGCCGTTACTACATTGGCATATGAGGATATCAACCCAGTCGCTGACACCCGGCAGATGGGAACTCCACAAGTATCCCGTAGGGGGAGAGGCCGAGGTTAAGGTTCAGGACCTAGAAATAGGTCAAATCAGAACCCACCTGGATACTGTGTATAGCACTGGTCCTATGGACACGACACAGTAGATTGCCGAGACTATGCTCACCGCTCTCGGCAGGAACCCTTAGGGACAGTAATGAATCGTCCCAGGCAAACAGGTCTCTGCCTAGGTACGATAACTAACCTGGGCATGAAGAAGTTGTATCATGTCAAAGGGATGTTTTTCCGCGATGAAGGGAGCGTGATGCAGAGAGGCTTAGGGAAGGGCACAGACATCAAAGAAATCGACAAACTCAGGATGAGGCCCCTATCCACGAGGTGGATACCATATTTAGAGGCCCGTATGTTGGCAGTGAAACGCAAAATGCCAAAAGGAATTATGCCCGAGAGGGAAAACGCCCTCCTCTGACAAGCTACATTGTGGACAACAACTACCTGAGGAATCAAATTCCACCTATTGTTTTTACCCAGGAGGATGCCGAAGTAGTTCACTACCCCCACTACGATGCACTTGTGGTAAGAGCAGTCATAGCTCGGAATGAGCTCAAACGAGTGTTAGTTGACAATGGTAGCTCCGTCAACATTCTATTTTGATCCACCTTTGACAAGATGATACTGGACCATGAGTTAACATCCACCACCACTCCTTTGTATGGATTTACCCTCCTCAAAGACAGAGGGCTGACCTCCCATTTGATGGACTACCAAATAAACCAAGCTGGTAATGAGAGTTCTAGACAAGCACTTGCCACCACCACTCTTAACGCCGTTACTACATTGGCATATGAGGATATCAACCCAGTCGCTGACACCAGGCAGATGGGAACTCCGCAAGTATCCCGTAGGGGGAGAGGCCGAGGTCAAGGTTCAGGACCTAGAAATAGGTCAAATCAGAACCCACCTGGATACTGTGTATAGCACTGGTCCTATGGACACGACACAGTAGATTGCCGAGACTATGCTCACCGCTCTCGGCAGGAACCCCTAGGGACAGAAATGAATCGTCCCAGGCAAACAGGTCTCTGCCTAGGTACGATAACTAACCTGGGCATGAAGAAGTTGTATCATGTCAAAGGGATGTTTTTCCGCGATGAAGGGAGCGTGATGCAGAGAGGCTTACGGAAGGGATGTTTTTACCCAGGAGGATGCCGAAGTAGTTCACTACCCCCACTACGATGCACTTGTGGTAAGAGCAGTCATAGCTCGGAATGAGCTCAAACGAGTGTTAGTTGACAATGGTAGCTCCGTCAACATTCTATTTGGATCCACCTTTGACAAGATGATACTGGACCATGAGTTAACATCCACCACCACTCCTTTGTATGGATTTACTGGAGATAGCATCACTCCAAGAGGAAAAATCACACTCGTAGTAGAAATGGAGAAGTCTCCCCAAACCACAATGAACTTCATGGAATTCCTCGTTGTCGATAGCCGATCGGCATACCACGGAGTATTGGGTAGGCCAGTTCTAAAGGAATTAAGAGTCGTCACCTCCATCCACCACCTATTTATGAAGTTTCCGACGAAAAATGGGGTGGTAATGGTGAGAGGCGACCAAAGAGGCTCAAGAGAGTGTTATCTAAGCTCCATCAGAAAAGTAGAGCCCCGAAATGTCCATGTAATTATCATCGACGTAGTCATGATTGATGTCCCAGGTGATGCTCCCGTCGAGCCGGAAGATGTCGAAATGATTGACACATTACCCAATCCGGAAGTATTGTTCATCGATGAGATTGATCCCCACATAATTGAACATAAACCTCAAGCATCCCCAGTTGAGGAACTTGAGAGCTTCTCGGTGGACCCCCGAGACCCATCCAAATTGTT
>NC_036257.1:7171669-7179722 GCF_002742605.1 Olea europaea var. sylvestris | reverse complement strand
AAAAGCAGGGTTGAATCATCTGTATCTCATCCGAATATGAAAATGGGTGAGCAGAGCGATTTTGTAGCAAATTTTCCAAATTGAACCCATTTGAATATTCAAATTGATGGATCGAGCCATAAATATTCAATAAGGCTACTTGTACAATGTTGCCTTACAATGTGAGCTGGAAAGGGAGGAAAAAAATTGAAAAACCAAAAAGCAACAAAGACAGGGACACAATAATTGAATTTGCTACAGGAACTTAAAAAAGGACGGCAAAATGGAAAAGCTCTCTTCATACACCCCGTTGAGAAGGACAACCACGACTAACATTGCGTGAAAAAGCTCTCCTCCCCAACAAATCTATACGACTTCGTCGGAAACTAACATTCCCAGCGACGGCATCCGACGTACCTTCGGCATTTACAAAACATTGTATCTACAAAACCATCAAAAATTTCTAGCCAACATTGCACTACACCGTCAGAGACTCACCTTCCCGACGATGGCGTACCCACCTAGCTTGAGCCCACCTTTTACAGATGCATGCCAACATTTTTCCCAACAATACAACCAATTTAGCAAAAGAAGACACCAGCTGCGATTGACGTTTGGAGACCGGCGTAAGGCATAATAATTAATAGAAGAACTGAACATTGTTTGGAGACTACCATTTCATCTACCCAACACTGTATCTCTCATTCAACAATCACTGGTAATAAGAAAAAATCTAGAGTATGTGAACATTTTTGCCATTAACTTGGATATTATCATTTGCTAATGTTAAATCACTTTCAATAATCCTGAATCCCACATTTTATCTATGTTAAATCCCTTGCGGTAATGTTAAACCCTCATTTTATCAATGTTAAATCCCGAATACATTAATATGTAACCAAATGTTATCGTATCACCCACAAACGTTAAAAAATAAGAAAAATGAAATATCGATTATTATTAAATTTTTTAATGCAAAAATGAAAGTATACTTACAACTTTGAGTAGACTTAACCCTTCATAATCTGCTATTATTTAAAACTCTAAAGTTATTGTTTTTTGAATGGGACATTTCATTTTGACCCAGTCGAAATTATGGAACCAATGGAAGAAGTCACAAGATTGGAATCGGAAAATGCGAATATGGAAGACAATTATTGTGAAGATATTTGTCATGAAATTCGATATTATCAATTGTTAATGTTAAATCTCTTGCATTCTTGATGAAAACTGTAGATAATGTTGGCACGAAGAAGGAAAAAAATAGAGTATGTGAAGATATTTGTCATGAAATTCGATATTATGAATTGCTAATGTTATATCCCTTGCATTCTCGATGAAAAATGTAGATAATGTTGGCATGAAGAAGGAAAAAAAACATACTTGCTAATGTTGAATCCTGATCGAATTAATTTGTAGCCAAGGGTATTCATACTATCCACCAATAGCACCTTAAAGTTGGAAAAACCGAAAATTATTTATTATTACCTTTTTTGATGCAATAATGAAAGTGTACATTTTTTCATAATCTGCATTTTTGGAACAACTTTGGGGTTATTGGTTTTTGAATGGGAATTTTAATTTTGACACAAGCTATGAAATTATGGAAGCAATGGAAGATGATGTTAGAGTAGAATTGGAGCATGTGAATGTGGAAGACAATATGAGCGTATGTGTGGATGAAACAAGAGGAGAAGATGGTGTGATTGTGCCTGAGGTGGGTATGAAGTTCAAGAACGAAAATGAAGTTTACGAGTTCTATAAGAGATATGCATATGAGGTTGGTTTTCCAGTCAGGAAAAGAAATTCGAAGAAAGATGACGATGGAATTTTGCAATATGTAACGTTGACATGTAGTCGTGAAGGACGACGAAGCGATTCTACGAGCGGCTCTTTGAAGCTGCAACCAACAATGTAGATAGGTTGTAAAGCCAGGATCTCTGTAGCTTTTGATCATCATGGTTTCTGGGTAATTAGAACAGTACACCTCGACCACAACCATAAGACGATTCCTTCGAAATCAAGGTTGTATAGATGCAACTAAGAAAGAAGTGCACATGTGAAAAGGACAATTGAAGTGAATGACCTGGCAGGGATTCCGTTTCACAAAAGTTTCAACTCTGCAGTTGTTGAAGCAAGAGGTTATCAGAATCTTACTTGTGTGGAAAACGACTATAGGAACTATATCGAAAAAGTGAGGCGGTTAAAACTTGGGGAGGGAGATGTCGTAGCAATATAGTCTTACTTTTCAGAAATGCAAGCAGGGTGCTCGGGATTTTACTTCAGTATTGATCTGGACGAAGATTCGAGGTTGAAAAATGTTTTTTGGGCAGACAATCGATGTCATCAAGCATATAAGGAGTTCGGGGACATTGTGACGTTTGATACAATGTACCTCACTAATAAATACAACATGCCGTTTGCCCCATTTGTTGGTGTAAATCACCACGAACAATCAACGCTATTTGGTTGTGGTTTGTTATCAAATGAGAACACAGATACTTTTGTTTGGCTATTTAGGACATAGCTTAAGTGCATGTACAGTCAAGCGCCACATGGAATAATAACCTATCAAGACAGGGCCATGCAAAATGCAATACAAATAGTTTTTCCTGATACGAAGCACAGATGGTGTTTATGGCACATTCTAAAGAAATTGCCAGAGAAGTTTGGCTACCATGTGGACAAGGGATCAATATTTTCGGCTATACACGTATTAGTGTATGATTCGCAGAACGTCGAAGAATTCGAGACTGGTTGAAAAATAACGATAGATAAATGTGAGTTGTAAGATAGTTAATGGTTGTCAGGTCTTTACGAAAATAGAGGTTGATAAATTCCTTGCTTTCTAAAAACATCATTCTAGGCCGGAATGTCAATGATATGAGAGTATGAATGCCTTTTTTGATGGATATGTGCACTCAAAAAATCACTGAAGCAATTTGTGGAACAGTATGAACGTGCACTACGGAACAAGGTGGAGAAGGAGTTCCAAGCTGATTTCAAGTCATTTTCGCAAATGGTTCCGTGTGCAATGACGTATGAAATTGAGCAGCTATTTCAGGCAGTATTTACAATTTCAAAATTCAGGGAAGTGCAAGCAGAGTTCACAGGGAAGGTGTATTATGACATCATATCTACCGTGGATGTTTATTCAGGGACTACCTACGAGGTATGCGACGATGTGCTATGTGGGGATCGGCGAAAGAGAAAAAGATTCGTAGTGATATTTAATAGGGAAAAATGTGACATTGTCTGTACCTGTCACTTGTTTAAGTTTCGGGGAATTATGTGTAGGCATGCAATCACGGTACTCATCCGTAATGACGTTCGTGTACTCCCAGACAAGTATGTACTTTGAAGATGGAGGAGGGATGTTAGTAGAGCACACACCAGGGTCGCTGTTAACTATAGTTGTTGTTCAGCACTCTAGACAGTTGCATTACGATAGAATGTATCAGGCTTTCGCTACCATTGCAAATCTAGCCGTAGAAGATGAAGGTCGGAGTCATCCGATAATGGAATGGATAGGAGTTCAAGAGAAGGAACTTATGAGTTCGAGGTCGATCAGCGGAAGCAATGTTCTACTGCAACGTACTACTCAAGTGTCATCGAAGAACATAGGTTCGCAAAAAAATGTAAGTTGCACAGTATTGGACCCTAACGCAGTGAACAAGAAGGGTACACCTAAAAGAGTTCAGAGACAGGGCGAGTCGATGTCAAAAAAGCCAACGGTAAGTTCACGTGTTACCTTCTCAAGTGAAACGGATTCCTAACATTATATCTCATTCTTTTGATTGTACATGCAGGCTCCATCGAAAGGCAAAAGACCAACTGCAAGGCGTACTTGTCCACCAGATGGTGCATCGTCCGTTCAAGCTCATCAACAACAAGATTCATCGATGCCCATTCCGTTCTCCTACTCCCAGCTTTTGTTGGTTAGTAACTTTAATTTATCCCGTTCGTATGTTTGTTGTGTCATTTGCGCTTTCTTATTTTGATGTAGGGTGACCATGAAAGCCAAGTGTTTCCACAACAATTACCGACTTCTACACCGATCCATCCGTCGNATGCTACTTCCTCCACGAGGAATCGCAGTCTCACAAAGGAGCTCACTACAAGGGCTGTGGCATCCATCTTCTTGCAGTAATGCTAAACCTTTTTTCAATTGGTAGCATTTTGGATCCTTGTTCTTGGTACTTTCTTCCAGTATCTATATTTGATTAGTTTTTGTATTAAATGGGATGAGATTTTGTTGAGCAAATTAATTTACATAATGTGTTGCTTATTTGAAATTGTGGGTCTGAGCTATAGCTTGGTTTCAAATTTAAGGGAATCGTCCATAAATGCAATTTCTTCACCTTATTCTCATCTTTTTTTTTCCTGATATTTTTTAATTGGTTTCCTAGAGGAATATCTGCCTTTGGTTATTTGCACAAGCTTGTGATTTCCTGCACCTGGATTTTGCTTGTTAATTATATTTTTCCTGCCATCTATCTTCAGTTATATTTTAATGAAATCTAAATATAGAAACAACACGTTCTGCAATTATAATTAATTTGAATTTTTGGAACATTATCATAATAATCAACCACATAATTGGACATTTCATAATAGTCGGTTTTTCTTGTTTGGTTTAGCCACAACCTATATTAGTCTATTGAAGCTATTATTTGATGACATTATTTCTCATATAGAGATCACCCACCATCCAAACAAGTGACCAAGGGCCTTGAGACACGTTACAAGGGCCATTGTATAAAGTTTTGTAATGTCGAGCATGGGCTTATCAGTTTCTTTTCATTCACCAAAGTGGAACTTCCTATCCTTCCATGACCTTCTCGGGATCGGCCATATGCAGGTGTTCTCAGCATGTTTGGTTGGTTGACTAGACCATATTGAAAATCATAAGAAAGACAGAGACGTTATTATCTTATGTAGTGCAACCTACTACCATGTAATCTATGTATCTTAAGTGTGTGTGTTTTGTTTTATTTTATTTTATTTTGCTGTAGATTGGTTTCTATTTTTACATGTTAAAACTGTTGGGATATAGGACAGTGCATTGAAGGAAAAATGCATTTTTACTGTGTTTTATTTTATTTATATGTATCTTTAGTGTGTGAAAGTGTAGAAACCATGTAAGATAAAATGGTAAAATCAACAGTGCATTGAAGGAAAAATGCAAGGTTTGAACAGGCACACAATTCTATCCATTGCACTAATAACAAAAGGCATTACATCACAATAATATTGTTCAAACTAGAAAACCTCCAACCTAAAATTGATTCTGCTAACACAAACAAAAGATTTGACATAACTAAACACAAATGCACCGCCAATCAAGCCGGTCCCTTGCCCTTGGTGTTCCACTCGGTGCTTGAATTTCTCGTTCGGATCATCACGTTCACAGAAATGTGGAGTTCTTGTTCATCGTTTAGCCGAACTTGTGATTGAAACATGTGAGGCTTATCATCAACTGATTCGATCGGATCCGGCTTTGACAACATAACACCAACTTTCTTGGCTTTGCCGCTTGATTCCCCTTCTTTGCACCACTCCCAGAAACCACATTTAAGACTGCAACATCTGAAGAATTTGCCTTTGTTGGCTGTAGCCCGTTCTACCTCAAACCACTTTTGAAAACCTTGGTTACACGTTGGGCATCGAAATTTTATCGGGCATTCGAAAAAAAAGTGGGCTTTACTCCTACAGCTGTGACATACTCCAGGGTTCTTTCCTGGCATTCTAATATGGGATTCAAACACCAAAAACATAAAGTTATACGATAGATGTGAAGTATGATCGATCATTATGAACACTTGCTTTACAACAAGGGCATCAACAAATACTACATTCATGCTCCCGAATACTTGCTAAGCTTCTATTGCATTAATATTTACTAATTCTAGGAAATAATATTTAGAGCGCTAAAACATGCATCATAACTAAAACAGTTAACAGTGATTTCACGTGGAACATTTCGAGTAGTTAGTTATATATGCTAAAACATGCATCATAACTAAAACAAGTTAGTTCATGCCTCCAGTTATCTGAGATTCATATTCAGGGAGGTTTTCTTGGTTTTTCTCAACTGAGTCTTGAAATGAGATTCTTAGCCCTCACTTGAGCAGCCTAATATCTTACTAGGCTTTCCACACTTGAAAATTAGTCCCACAATTTACTGTTCTTGGAAAAATAAACACATTTTTTTTTACCAACATCTCACCAATGTTTTATATGAGTTCAGTGAGTTGTTACTTTTCTCTTTTCAAGTAATTGATATTCTACTTGTTAGTCTTACAAACTAGTAGCATATACTAAATGAAGTTGGATCATTTTGATATTTGGTGATCCATCTGACTCTGAGTATGGCCTGCTAATAATAAACTACTTGTTTAATAGATGGTTCTATGGATGCAGTAGCTGCATCTGCAATACTAGTTCTTGAGACTTGAAAAAAAGTTATACTTTACATTAATCAAGTCTCAGCTATGAAGCTTTTCAAGCCCAGAACCGGTTTGAACAAAGCTAAAAAATTTATACACTTTGGAACATTAATCAAGTCTCAGCTATAGATATTTTGGGATAAAAGAATAAAAATAACAATCCAACACATGCACTCATCACTCTAACAACGAAATTTATACAATAGCCAACACAAACAATATACCTCTCCATGCATGAAAATTCGAAAACCAAGCAATTCTTCAAGAACCACTTGTATGAAAAAACAAAGATATTATAAAAGCCCAAACCCCAAAATCATCCAAAGACAGGAAAATTTCCCAAAATTTTAACTGACCCAGATATTCTTCAACAAAAACAACATACCCTGAATGCTAGTGTGTAGTACATCAAACGACACCTTAAAGTTGTTAAAACCACGTACCTTCCTGTCAAGCCACTTTCCTTAATAGTTTCGTCAAATTGATACTTCAAATCTGAGGAGACGAGTTCACGGTAGTCGGACTTCTACAGAGACGGTATCAATTTTGTAGCTTTGTACGCGATGAGAAAGCTGGAGGTGATGCGTGCACCCGCGACGGCATATCTTCGACAATTTGAAAAGAATAACGGTCGTTCACCACAATTGGGGAGAAATTAGAGAGAGGGGTTTTTCTTTTCCTGTAGCGTAAGAGTAAAGTGTATGAATTAGAAAGAGGGCTTTTTCTTCTCCAAAACCGTAAGAGTAAAGTGTTTTCATACAACAAATAAATAAAGTTATTTATTTGACTTTGTTGTTTTTCCTTTTTTGCCCTTTCCAGCTCACATTGTGAGGCAACATTGTAGAAGTGGCCTTATTGATAAATATTAGACGGTAGACCGGAGACGGAGATCATTTAAGTCAATGCTAACTTGTCAAATGTAAAATTACGTTCACTCATCATCATTAGTATGTTTGGTTCAACCTGATAGGATTATCTTTAACTCTTATGTAAATTTATGAATAAGTAATTTTAGGGCTTTTTTATCTTCTTATGTTGGGAAGTTTAAAATTATCTTGTGTAACATAATTTCTTGTGTAAAGTGAATATGGCATTGCCTTACATCGAATAAAAAGTAAATGACGAAGATTCAAGATAATTACATATTGTGCGTCTAGGCTATTGAATTAAAGATATATAGAACAACATGAAATAATAAATGAGAATAAAGAAAAAACGAGAGTAATATTTCTTTTTGGCTATTTATCGAATTAATTCTTGTTTGAGGCTTGGTGCTAGTTTTTTAGGGGTACACTCGGTGTTTTGGATGGAGGCAATATTGTTCATAAAAAGCACAAAAATATACGTAGATGTTTGACCCTCATTTTATAAAATTTATTTTTAACAATATATTTTTCAAATAAAATAAGTTTGTACCTAAATTTAAAACTTTTTTTTTCTATTTTTTGCTGCACAATCTCTGAAAAAAGTTATTTTTCACAAAGTTTATTTTAAAAGTCTTAAAATATCTTTATATTTTAAAGCTTGTGCAGCCAAACACGCAAAATTTGCATATTACTGCTATTGAATATTCAAGGTTTTCTAGACCATGAACTAGCGAATGCGAACTTGACAAATCATCATGA
>NC_036257.1:7159838-7170362 GCF_002742605.1 Olea europaea var. sylvestris | reverse complement strand
GTTACTGAAGTTTAAAAACTTTAGAAATGGTCACTGAAATTTCAATTTTTTTGGCTACTTTTGCTGCATTTTTTCGGCCACTTTCGATCACCGATATCGTCAAATTTTGATACCGTTGGAAACACCACAATGTCCTCTTCAATTATCGTCCAAAATCTCCCCATAATTCCAATGGATTAGACTAAAAAATCATTGCAAAATTCGCCCAAAAAATCTGAAAATCTGGACATTCGCCCAAAAAATCAGAAAATCTGTCCGGATTTTCAGATTTTTTGGGCCAATTTTGCGGCGATTTTTCGACGACTTTCGACCACCAAAATTGCCGGATTTTGATATCGTTGGAAAGCCCACAATGTTCTCTTAAATTACCATCCAAAATATCCCCCAAAACCCAAAGGATTTGGCCGGAATAAACTCACAAATTTGGCTACCCAAAAAGACCAAAATGTGAGTTGATTTTTTAGACTACTTTTACGGTGATTTTTCGACGACTTTCGACCACCAAAATTGCCAGATTTTGATACCGTTGGAAAGCCCACAATGTCCTCTTAAATTGCCATCCAAAATATCCCCCAAAATCCAAAAGATTTGGCTGGAATAAACCCACAAATTTGGCTACCCAAAAAGAAGAAAATGTGGGCTGATTTTTTAGGCTACTTTTGAGGCAATTTTCCGACAACTTCCGACCACCAATGCCACTGGATTTTGATACCGTTGGAAAGATCCTCTTCAATTATCATAAAAAATATCCCCCAAACTCCAAAGGATTCGGCCGGAATAAACCCACAAACTTGGCTACTCGAAAAGGCGAAAATCTAGGCAGATTTTTCAGATTTTATGGGCTACTTTGAGGCAACTTCCGGCTACCAATACAATCAGATTTTCATACCGTTGGAAAGCCTACAATGTCCTCTTCAATTACCATGAAAAATATCCTTAAAAATCCAATGGATTCGACCAGAATAAACCCACAAAGTTGGCTACCCAGAAAGACGAAAATCTGGACAAATTTTTCAATTTTTTGGGTGACTTTTGCGGCAACTTCCGACCATTAATTTTGCCGGATTTTGATACCTTTGGAAAGCCTACAATCTCTTCTTCAATTACCACCCAAAAATAGCTGGTTTGGTGGTCGGAATTCACAGGAAAATTGCTGCAAAAAATTTGAAGATTTTGGCAGATTTTTCGATTTTTTTGGCTATTTTTTGGTCGAATTCCTTGGAGTTACGGGGAGATTTTGGATAGTAATGGAAGATGACATTGTGGGATTTTCAACAATATCAAAATTTGGAGGTATCGATGGTCGAAAATGATAGAAAAGTTGTGCAAAAGTAGCCCAAAAAACTGGAAAAAAAACTTCAGTGAGCGTTTCTGAAAGTTTTTAAACTCAGTGACCATTTCTGAAAGTTTCTAAATTTCAGTGACCGTTTTTGCAAGTTTTTAAACTTCAGTGACCATTTTTGAAAGCGCCCCAAAACTTAAGTGACCATTACTGAAAGTTTTAAACTTCAGTGACTGTTTTGTAATTTTCTTAGTAGTTTAGTGACCATTTGTGAAATTAACCCAATTCCTCCCCAAACCCTAATATCCCGTTCAATCTCTAAGGGTGTGTTTGATTTCATTTATTTTTCATGAAAAATATCAATTTTCCATCCAA
This sequence comes from Olea europaea var. sylvestris, assembly GCF_002742605.1. Taxonomy (NCBI): domain Eukaryota; kingdom Viridiplantae; phylum Streptophyta; class Magnoliopsida; order Lamiales; family Oleaceae; genus Olea; species Olea europaea. The sequence continues at coordinate 7,168,705 of NC_036257.1, read as the reverse complement.
ATTTCTACTTGAAGTGTTTGATTGCTATTTTTTTTCATGGAAAATATTTTCCAACTTTTGAAATTATGCCTAATTTTCCTTATTTTTAAGGAAAATATTTTCCTTGGGTAGAGGTGGTTTTTATTTTCCACAATAAATGAAGAATGTTTTCTTTTCTAAGTGATATTTTCCATGTCAATCAAACACACTCTAAATTAAACACACAATCTCTAATATCTCACTTTTTCCCTAATTCCTATCACTCTCCCCCTCCAGCTACAAACACCATAAGCCCCTTTGTCATTGCCGCCTGTGCCGGAAAAACCATCATCACAATCCCGCATAGGCACCACCCCACCTCGGCATAGCAACGCCATGTTGCACAACATCGATGATGATGGTCATCGCCGCTACGAGTATTATAGATGTCGCCTTGGTACCACCAAATCTGTTATTCTTTTAGTTTTTTCCTAAGTTCGATTTTTGGCTTTGGTTTGTGGAGGTTGGTAGGTTTTTGCCCTCTTTGCAGTGATTTGGGATTGTTGATTGTCATTGCGCGATGGTGAATTCAGATGGCGGTGCTACACGATAGTAGGTTCAGATGATTCTGTAGAGGTGTTAATCGTCACTGCTTGGTGGTGCGGTGCGATGGTGGGTTCAGATGGCAGTGCGAGTGTGGTGATGGGTTCAAATGGCATGGTGGTAATGGTTTTTGGTTGTTGGAGTGGTGATGGTCATTTTAGTATTTTTGTGTTGTTGGGGATTTGGGTGGTTCTTGTTGGTGGCGGAGCTGGCGAATCTGGTTTTGGTAGCAAGTTGGTAATCGGCGGTATTGCTGGTGGGATGGGTGAAGAAAGTGTTTGCGGCCAATTATTTGGATATTATGATCAATAAATTGTTAATTTGTGATCAATAAATAATTTGTGACCTTGAAGGATATGTGCTTATGAAAATATTTATAATTGTGATCGATTAATTTAATAATTTATAATTCACGAATAAATTGTGACCTATAAAATTTGCTATTTATGATTGATAAAAGAATCGTGGCCTATAAAAAATTTTATTTTGTAATCGATGAATAAATTAAAACACAAAAATGTTTTGGCTTGTTACCTATAGAATTTTTTATTTGTAATCAAGAAATAATTTTTACCCAATTAATCCAATAATTTGTAATCAACTTTATATATTTGTGAGCTTAATATATTTAATTAATAAAATAGTTTTTTAATTATTTCATAAATAAAATTTAATAATATCTGATTTTTGAAGTTTTTAACTTTATATCTTAGCTTTGAAATGAATCATAGTTGAACTCTTATATATGAATTTTTCCCATCATTTTTAAAGGAAAAATTAACAATCATGTTTTAACTCTGTACAATTAAAAAAATCAAGTATTAAGTTTGACTAATGTAGGAATCAAGTTTTAGCTAATTAATTAAAAATACTTATTAATTAACTATAAACGAGGTCATATTTATACGATTAATGGTCACATGAAAATTATTATAGGTCACAACTTATTTATTGGTCATATGGTCACAAATTATGTCAAGGGTACAAATCGAAAATTTTTTAGGTCACAGCTTATCATTGGTTACAAATCCAAAAAATTATAGGCTACATGTCACATATTTTCAAACTCGATGGTCACAGATTACTTTTTTAAGTCACAAATGATCGAATTTTAAGATCATAATATACAAATCCAAAAAATTATAGGTCACAGGTCACATTTTTTCAAATTTGATGTAACGGATTACTTTTTTAAGTTACAAATAATCGAATTTTAAGGTCATAGTTCGATAGTCGGTTACAGGAACCAAATAGTTGGTCACAGATACCAAACGCCCAATCCCAATCCACTACAATACTTGGTCACAGACACTAACCCACCCCACCTCACCACAACACCATCATAACCACTGCCAACACCACCATCACCACCCCTGCCACTAACATGAAATCTACCACCACTCCAAAATCGATAAACTTAACTAAAATACCTCAACAATAGCCATTGCACTAAGCCAAGCAGGACACCCAATCGCCACCGCTACCACCTGGCACCATCATCACATCTACCACCACTCCAAAACCAACAAACACCTAAACACCACATCAATACATTTCCATACAAAATAGGCGGTGATCACACCACAAACATCTACACTCGCAACCACCACTACTTTACACAGCCAACACCCAAAAACAAACACACATTATATCGGAGTGCCACTGTAGTTGCGACACCCAAAAACAACCACCTTACCACAAACACCTAGAAACACCACGTCACTGCTGTTGCTACGGCAACTAGAGCGCGGACACATATCGAAGAGAAGAAGCACTGCATCCACATTTTCGCCATCCCAAAACCACATCCACATCACACCAATGATGAAAGACTGAGGGCGACGAAGATGATGGAAGTGGTCGATCGAAGGGGTGATTCAGCGTCTGTGCATTACACCGATGAATGAAGAAGTGAAGACGACGAAGATGATGGAAGTTATAGGTCGAATAGGTGATTCGGCGTCTGTAAATGAAGGGTTAATTTGCACAACATTGATGGACTACAAAAATCAGTTGGCATCGAAGGTTGGAATCGATGTCGCCCAACGAGTTCTTAGACTACAGGCCCAGCTCCGTCGTCGTCGATCGCCGGAGTGAAGAGAAAAAAGGAACAAAAAAGAAGATAGAGATGAGAGAGGAGGGAAAAGAAAATTTATTTACGGTTTGTATTATATTGATACTTGATTTGCGATTAAAATTTTGAGTTGTACTCTTTAATCCCCTGCTTTTATGTAATTTCCACCATTTTTAATTCCAATCAGTTGTTTCAAATGATATACCGAATCTTGGAAGTTCAACCTATAATTACAGCTAACGGAAGCCTATATAAGAGCCTATTCGCACATTTAAATGGAGGATTATATAGGCCCAGCCTGGTTATCTTATCCCTAAGGTAAAATACGTGATTTTTTTCTCACATCCAATCTCTCCCCATAATATAGGAAATCTTGCTCCCAAATTTAGAATCAAGATTATCATATGTCTTCATCCTCAAATGAAAATGTAATCTCTAATAATATAAACCATGAAATCGTAATAAAAAAAAATCATAAATCTCTATTTTGCAACCCACACAACTATAGAGTGTTTTGGAGTCACTAGAATCACCCAAACTCTTCAATCTTAGGGAAATGAGGATGGACTCTTTCTTCTTATTCGCCACGGTGTTGTAGCTTATATTTTTGGCAATTTCTATTAAATAAGACATTTTAGTTAACATTAATTCCATTGACGTCTCTAGTAAGTATGTACGAAGTTTACTCATTCGCTTACTATTCTGGAAATGTTCATGAAGTATAGCACTAATATTTCTACAGAGAGCCAATTTAGCAACTTTAGTGTTTCAAACATTTATACCAATATCTTCCTTGAAGATTGGGGGTGTCATTGTAAAAAATGAGTAGACCATCTCAGTCCTTGTACAAATTTAATCCATACTGCTATTCAAAAATCGATGGCGCAAATGGATTCTCGTCAACCTTTGTTGATGCATTTTCCATGGCTTCAACATTAACTTCTTGCCTCCAATGCATGGTACTCCAAAGAACCCTCGACATCTCTTATTGTTGTGTTGTCATTGCGATTGTGCATTATGTTAGCAAAATCGATCTGATAATGATAATGAACGCATGTTATCTCTTTTCTTTCTTGCAAAGTTCCCCCTCTTTGCAAAGGACCTCGAAGAATAGGTCTTGACCTCCTTGATAGTACGATGGCGCATAACTTCAATCTAATACCAATTTAATACAACATGAAGTACGAAATAATTAAATAACACGATGAATGACACACACAGTCAAAGTGTCTTGATTATTAAGAATGTCGAAAGTTTAGAATCAAGAATCATTGATTTTGTCACACCCCTTTTTATGGACAATTATACACACACATTTATAACGAGAAAGAATTTAACAATCGATGTACATGTGTGAAAGGAAATAAGCAGTTTCACACTTAAAACCTTATATATTTTGATGATCATATGTAATATTTATAAATACATGAAGCGTACGCCGTATTCAGTCCCATTAACGATAAGATTACAAAATTTATGATTCTTATACAAGATCCTAAAAACATAGTACAAAGGACTGTTATGACCAAAACAACAATCTAAAATATAACTTGTCAAGTTGTTCTTCATGTATATCGACCCTCGAAATCCTGTAAGAGTTCCAACAACCAGCCATGTCATCTAAAAAGTTTTAAAGTTGCCATGCTTACCTATAATGCAAGAATTACATGAGCTAAACCATAAGTACAAATCACATATACTCTAAGTATACATGTAAATTTCCATGCCATTTCCTTTCAAAAGATCATGTTCGTAATGCATCGTGTTCAAATATTCATTGAAGCAAACTCGAAAGCATTTCATTTATATATATATATATATATATATATAAATGAAATGCTTTCGAGTTTGCTTCATATATATATATATATATATATATATATATTGTCATTGGACTCTTGACCTACCTACTATGCATGGGAAAAAGCTTTAGACAATATCAATATCAATAATCTTACTCGAGTGTACCATTCTTTTGTAACTCACAATCCCCTGATTTTCCTATGATCACCCAAGAAGTATTTTACTCGCGACGCTAATATGTATAATATAATAAAGGCATACTCAACTAGACAATCCTCTCATGATAAGGTACACCCATGTCTTCAATTTTTATCGCTCGAAAAGTCTTCCACTCAAGATGCCAACAAATACCACTTAAGCATGCAATGCATGACTTGATGCACCAATATTGAACAATAAAACATTCTTATGTTATAAATTCATCTCTCCAACAGTGTCGTGTACGCAAGATTCTCAACTATCTACAAATGTTGAACATACACGTGTAAGTGCTCATGAATGACATACTCTATCAAAAATGGATGTCAATATATCTTAGAGACATTTTCAATCATCATGACCAACGTAAGGTATATAATTAAATCATTATCAAACTTATGTAAATCACAACAATAATCAATAGAAATATACTTCAATATGTACTATGTCTTTGTATTATTGTTCTATATGAAGTTCTAGTTCTTTTTTATATGTATCTTATTCTAAGTGTATCCCAAGTCTTTCTCCCCAATTCTATGCAACAAAAAACCTATCCATATTAATAATAATCACATGTCAGTTAACAAGACTATGACGTACCCAAATCTATCAAGTTCATGCTCCTAATTAGCACACTGAAGGTATCACTTAGAACATACATCTTAACCAATGTAATTTCCTCCTTTACCCTTACAAAAAGGCCCACAAAATTACATAATTATAACTCTATAAGATGTCAGATGAAGTCACATTATATTAGAGCTCAACAACATTTAAAGATTGTAGGAGTGCCGATGGACCGGACCGGAGCCGTTTAGAACCGGTCGATTCGATTCCGAATCTTCCAAAAACCAATTTGATTTTGGGACAAATTATTAAGAACTGATTGGTTTCGGTCCGGTTCCCGGTTCTAGTATGTGAACCGCCGGGAACCGAATGGTTCTCATAGGATTTTTTTTTTTGGGTAAAATATATGACTCAATATCCAATCACTTTTATACAAAATAATCGAGTTCCTTATTCATTTTAGACTTCAGCACTTTCCTTCTTCTCTTTAATTCTTTCCTTCTCTCTTCTTATAATTATTTGATTAATTAATTCTCAAGCCAAATTAGAATATTGGATAAATCTATATCTAAATAATTTTATTTACAATATATAATTTCATTTCTAATATGCGAAATTTTTATTTTATTTTCACTTTGATTACATAGTTGTTGATCCGATCTAAACTTTTCATCTAGATTTCTACAAATTACAACCGACAGAACTAGAAATTGCAATAAATTTTTAAAAGGTGTCCAATTCAATGTAAGATTTTGATTTTGAAGGAAGTTTGTTTAATCATTAGAGTACCATACAGTTTATATAAGTTGATAATTGCTTGATGATAGTAATTTATATTATTTGGATATTGTTTTTAAATTTGTATAGTTTTCTTTTAATCTTTAAACAGTATGTTCGATTCTTCTATATTTTGTTAAAAGTATTAAGTTGGTAGCATCTTTAGATTTTTTTAGCGAACATTTTATTTTGACATTTTCAATGTGAAGAATTAGACCGAGCTTAATCGGTTCCGATTCGATTCGGTTCCATGGCTAACTATGGAACCAATGGTTCCATTTCTAAAATTTCCATTGGTATTCGGTTCGGATCCCTTTAGAATCAAACCGAACCAGACCGCGCCCACTCTTAACATATTGAATGAATAAAAAAGATTGTATATTCATCACTTATCTAATTAGTCAATAAGAGCATAATCGACCATGAGAATTTTGAGGCCCTAGACAACAAATTATTATGACGCCCCTAAATATAGTTTTTTATAAGCATAGCAACCTCTTGAACATTAATCATGGTTGATTCAAATATGTTTTCTCTATTGCTTTTGAAAAATGAAATAAACCCTTTTAAATGGTCCATAACAACGTCAATATGCATGTCTTCCACTGTTAACATTATTCAACACTTTACACCAAATAATCATCCCAAGTAAGAATTCAAAATTCCTAATTGTTAAAATATATATCTTGTCAACTTTCATAAAAAAAAAATAATAATAATTTTGTTAATTCTAAAGAAACTTTATAAGTTATATGAGAGTTTTTTTTATGAATTTTTTATTTTAATTTTTCTCATTGATTTTCTTGGTATTTGTATACAGTAAAACTAGGGATGGCAAATTGGCTTGGGAGCTCCGGCTGCTCGTGGCTCGACCCGAAAAAAACTTGATCCGACTCGGCTTGAGGGTTGGGTCGAGCCCCATCTTGGAGAGCTGGATTGCGTGGCTAGCGGGCTGACTCAAAAAAAAAAAAAAATGTAGCAGCTAGCAACTGCCTTTAGCCACAACCTGCTGCCTTTGTAAAGGCAGCTGCCTTTACAAAGGCAGCAGGTTGTGGCCTTTACACAAAGTCAACTAGCAACTGAATAAAAAAAAATCGTGTCGGCTCTGCTTCGTAAGGCTCGAGCCTATAGTTCAGATTGCGCCTCGATTTTTTGGCTGAGCTTTTGCTCGACTCGGCTCAAGCCAAAAAAAGCTCAACCTAACAAAGCTCGAGCCGAGCCCGAGTATTGATTTTTAGCTCATGAGTCGGCTTGACTCATTGACACCCTTAAGTAAAACACAGCATTAGGGAAGCTTTTAAATTGTAGGTTCATTTTATTCCTTAAACCAATGCTTCATAATGTTCGTGCGAGGGACTACGAAACTTTCTTGGGCTTTTGTGAATTGTGAACAAAGGACCCAACTCATAAAAATAACGGAAAATTTCATAAGTAGAGATTAAGTATGGCATATTTCTAAATTAAGAAAACAAGTTTCAAATTTCAAAAATCAGTTTTTTATTAAAATTTATTTATGATTTAATTAATTAATTAATTAATTTATTAATTAAATATATTTAAGTCACTTATCTATATAATTTGGTCACAAATTAACAATTTAATTAATCACTCTTATTATTTTTTTTTTATCAAAAATCCGAAATTTTATGTCACAAATTATTTTACGATAACAATTCAAAAATTTTGTAAGTTAGTTTGTTCATCGATCACAAATCAAAAAATTAATTAGTCACGAATTAATTTTTAATCACAACTTATCAAATTATTTGTCAAAACTTTTTTTTTTTTTTATCACAAATCAAAAATTTTATAGGCCACATATTATTTTTCGACCACGAATAAAAAAAATTATAGGTCACAGATCACAAATATTATATTTCACAACTTATTAGACAGTCACAAATTATTAATTTTTTGGTCACACATTATTTCTTTGTCACAATTTATCTTTCTCATTGGTCACATATTGTTTATTGGTCACAGATTAACCAATTCACTGGTCACAATCTACAAAATAATCTGTGACCACCACCAACACTTACGACCATCGCTTCAACGCTGCCTCCAACACCACCACCACCATCATCATCGCCGAAACCACCACCACATTGAATATAACTTTCAATCAACCAATAAAATCGTTACAAACACCCACGCCTAAAGCTTCCACCACATAAACACCACCCGAAGCCGCCACCTCACAAACACCAGCACCACCACCAGCACCACCACCACCACACAAAACACCACAAAATATCCACCATACAAAACATCATCAACACACCCAATTTCAAAACCAAACCAGTGGCTATGACCAACAAAATCATCGTCCAACCACCAACAAACCCTCAGATATGGCGTTCTAAACATCCATTTAATTAATTTTCAACAAGGGTTCAGGCAAGAATTAGGTTATGCTGCTGTCAGATCTGGGGACGAAGATCGCGATCCCGGTGTGCACAGCTATTGGTATAGTGTTTTACCTCATGCAGTGGTTCCTTTCTTTCGATTGTTAATGTCTCGCTAGAACACGTTGAGGGTTTATTCTTTGGGAAGCAAAAACGGAAAAAATGGTTGATCGAGGAAGAGGAAAGCAACAACATAGCTTCTTACTGCAGTAGTCGGAGAATGGCAATATGAGGCGTCTTCACAGTGGTGGCGAAAAGGCTACGTTGTCACGAGAGAAGAGAAAGTGAGGGATAGAGAGAGATGAGCAAGGGAGAGGGAAGAGATGGGTAGTGACAGCTGGGTAGTGGGTGTAGGGTTTTTATTTTTTTGGTAATTATTTTATTTAAATAATTAATAAAAAAATCTGATTTATGAAATATAAAACTTCCTACTTGATTTGGGAATTTTGAACACTTAAACTATGATTTTGTGTAATTTC
>NC_036257.1:7126217-7158105 GCF_002742605.1 Olea europaea var. sylvestris | reverse complement strand
CGAAGCCAGGAACTAAGTTCAGTATGGGCAGAAATTAACTATGAAACAAAGCAATACTCAATAATATTTTAACTGTCGCACGCAGTATATTGACATCATTTTCAACTTTATCAAATGCATCTTTTTAATATAGACAACCATGCTATCAAGCATCCATTTATCTCAAGTTAAGTATATACACATTAAAGCATGCTTAACAAAATTCACTCAAATTGAGAAAGTCTAGTTCACGTAAACACATTAAACCAACCTAACAATAATCTACGCGAATTAAGAATCTCCAATTCAAATTAAAGCAAGCCTAACAACAATTCACTCAAACTAAGTGAATCCAGTTCAAATTAAACATAAATACATTAAGTTAAACCTAACAATAGTCCACTCAATTTACGCAAGTCCAATTCCAAAAGAAAAAAATAAAAAGAATTGAAGGGGAAACATTTTATTTTTGAGAAAACAATTTATTTTTTAAAAAAATTCCAAATTGGTCACTGGCCTCCACTCCCCCCCGCCCACTGTGTCTAATGTATTCGCTTGTGTAATTCAACTTAGTTCAGAATTTTTATTCTGCCGTGTTTTAGATTTGTGAGCCTTTGACTCCTAGCATTCCACAAAATGAAATTCAAAAGGTTGTTTCCTTGAGTGTAGAGATTTTTCAAGTTTTGCTATTTTTGGATTGGATCATTCTAGTGATGTTCAAGATGGACTATTTTCACACGTAAACAGTTAGAGATACAGCTTATCCCACACGAGATACCTGCTACATCACTGACTTGGCTATGGCATTTCCTGTTTTCTTGTGTTTGCAACAGTATTTTTTCATTCTCATCAAACACCTTGTTTGATCCTTCAAATTCAACTGTATTGACTATTAGGAAATGCAAATGCAGTGAAATAATTCTGACTGATTGCAAGTTTTCTTTCCCAATTGTATTGCATGAAGCATCGCCCATATTGTACAACACCTTTTACTCTGGAAAAAGTCAAAAACATTATAGTGCACAGCTATGATCTAAAAAGAGAAGAATATGATATCTATAAGAACCTCATTTATGACAATGCATTTCTTTTTTTTTCGTTTTTTTTTTCCTTTGAAAACTTTATGACATCTATTTTTCCTTTTAAAGAAATCCAGAGGTTCCGGATTTCTGAATGCCTTGTGCTAATTTGGAATCTAAGAGGCATTCACACTTTGTTATGCCATTTTTAGAATACCGAGTTTGATAGGAAATAATTTAATATGGCATCATGCAATGCCAAATGTAGGACCGAGTCTTTGTTGAGTTGGTCGAGTACCTGTTTAAATTTACCTAATAGATTTTTTTTTCCCTTCTCCAACGAAGGTTAGAGCAGATTTCCTTGCTGCCGATGGTAGAACTCTTGCAAGCTTAAGGCGTCCGTGCATGTTGCGCTTTCGAAGCTTGCCTATCCGCCTTTTGCTGACTTTTGTAAAAATTGCTCCTATTTTAACTGGTTATACTTCAGAATCCCAAAAATTGGACATAAACCTTAGAGGATATATTGAAGGTGCCATGCCAACTGCCTGCTTAAAGGTGATTATTGAACAACGAGCCGAATTTCTTCATGTTGCTGGTATTCCTGAAATATATTTTGCATCTGTATCTCTGGAGTCGGAACTTCCATTTATGCAAAAACTCATATGGTGTTGGAAGAAAACATTATTTATATGGATTAGCTTGACTCTCTTTACAATGGAGTTGGTTTTTGCTCTTCTCTGTTGCAAACCCATCATAATCCCAAGGATAAGACTAAGGGAAGATTTTCGCAACAACGGTGCTTCACAGAATGATCGCCCAGTTCAGAGGTGACAGTCTAGCAGAGACCTTGATTTTGGCTAATTTAGCACGGCAAGAGTGAATATGAATAGGATCTTTTGTACTTGACGTATATATATCTCATGTGTTTGTGTATAACAGGTATATTATCATTATCTCAGCATCCATGGTATTTTGAATGTTTGAAAACATCTAGATGTAAAAATGCCCTACATGAGGAAATTATAAAAGCTCGCACGTATATATATCTAGTTTGTTTGCCAGTTCATTTATGCTTGACATGATGCTGAATGTTAAGCTTGGTTACAATACAACGCTTCTTTAATATTACTGTGACTACTCTAAAAATTTTGGAAGATACGGCCCAATTCCCTTGGATTGAACTCGCCCTTCAAATCAGATTATAAAAAGAGCGTGCCGAACGTGCTTCTTAGTCTACAAGGCAGTCTTTACATAAACAAGGTGGAACTATGAGACTCAGAAGTAGTCGTTATGTATGGTGAAACTTTCTTTTGTTGAATTTCAATTTCAGTATTCAAATTCTAACTGCTTATGTCTTGTTTATCCTTAGTGGAAGTAGGAATATAATTCACTACGTGAAGCATTACAGTCTTGGAAAACTCGCCACTTAAATTTGCTTGATGAAATGCTCTTGGTCATGAGAATAAAATTGACTGATTTCAATATAAAAATTTGGAATAAACATCATAAGCTCTTGGATTAAAACTCACAATTCAAATCGATTTATTAAGAGAGGGTGCTCAATGTGCTCATAACTCTACAAGACAGGCTAGTGAAACTTTGGGACTCACTAGTGGTCGTTACATATGGTGGAACATTCTTTTGTTCAATTTCGATTTCAATATTTAGATTCCATACCACTTACTATCCTGTTTATCCTAAAAAATATCGCCAGTACAATTTGCTCCATGAAATGCTCATGGAGGTCACCCACTTTTAGATAAAAAAAAACTACTGTTTATAGAGTGGGGTAGAATAGTAAATACATGTTATATCCTATAAATTGGTTTCAAAAGCAGACGCATATGTTATACGTGAATGGTTGAAGCAGTGTTTTAAAATGCATATGCTCGTGGCATTTTTGAAACTTTCCGCGTATGAGGTATGCATGTGATAATATGATCAATTCATTCCGTTGACATCATATGCTTGTTTAAATGCCAAAATGCGCATGCATTTGAGTTAAAAATTGTGTCCAAATTAACTTAGCTAAGCCATCCATTTTTCTAACTGGACAAAAAAAAAATAGAGCAAATTGAGCCCAATAGACATCAAATTTACCTAAATAATGTGATCCTTTGTGTGGAGGAGTTCTTTTATGATGCTCAAATGCAACACTAAATGTCGAGTTGCAAAGATACACTAAAAAAGAAGGTGCATTTGAAGAAAACTAGCAACAAGTGGATGTGAAAACTATACTTCAAGTTATAACCGGGGTATGTTAACATTATTATTCTTTTTCTTGTTAATATACCACATGTAGATATTCATATTATAATAGTTTATCTCTTTCTTTTGTATATACTATTTAGTTGGTGGGACTTCTATTGCAGTGAAGCACTAAAATTGAAATTAATGGCAAAGAGGATCCTTGGTTTGATTACTAGCTCCCGGTTGTGAGAGAAATTGGAGTGTCTTCGACAGGGTAAGTACTAATTAAATAATTATGTTGACTCATTCTAGTTATTACTTTGGCGGTGGTTTGATAATTTAAATTAGTATACTAAAATTTTTCAACTATTTTCTTTTATTATTTATTTTTTTTATTTTTTTATTTTTTTTTATGTAGGTACACATCAAGAAGATCGGAGCCGCCTGTAGGTCAAGGATGAACAACTTAGTTTATGTCCAATTCCATGCAAGGTTGATGAACAAAAAGATGTGGAAGAATAAATTAGAAACTTTACTAGCAAGTGGTACTAGTAATGCACAACCTTGAATTTTTGATCATTTGATGATGAGGAAAAGGTTGACAATGTATAACAGAAATTCTCGAGTTGCAATGAGGGAGCCCAATGAAAACAATTTTCAATTAGATGACATGGGAAACGACTTGGATGAATAAGAGGAGATTAGATTGGAATTTGATAAAGAGCTAGACAAGGTTTTGAGTTTTTTTAATGCTGTTGTTCGTGTCTAATTTAATTGTGGAAATTGATTACCAAGTAATTGTAGTATTTACAATTTTGAGCAAAATATTTTTGTTGAAAACTTAAAGAATATGTATAAAATTCAAAAATTGAAAATTGAAAAACGCATAATTGAAAAATTATGCATTTAGAATATCTTAAAATAATATTAAAAATTGAAAAATGCATAATTACTCGTATGCTTCGTATAAGCACGCATATGCTTGTAATGCTTAATGCTCAATCAAAGCACATTGTCAAGCATTTCGCATTTTACAACTTTGGGTTTAAGTACGCTTGCTCTTCCCCTTACTATTGGAGTGCTAAGCTTGGTCCTGGGTCATGTTTGTCAATTCTAGATTGTGCTATTATTTTATGTCATTGCTTAATCTGTGGAATGAAGACGGGTTCAACAATAAATCTACAGAAAATATAGCAATTTATGTAATTTATTATGTGAGATGACAAGTAGGGATTAAGTCCATTTCCTTAAGAAACGTGTAAAATAAAACTAATAAAATCTGACAAGAGATGAAGCACTGGGGTCAAGCAAATAGTTCAGATACTGGGCAACAGGGATTGAAAAGCGTCTCTTTTTTAAAAAAGGTTGAACCCGAACCTTAAGGGTCCTCCACCGCCCCTGCCCTGAAACATTGTGAGGGAGGTAAATCGCAGGTTATGCCTCTAAAGGTACAGGTTGGAAGGCTACTCGTACACTTGCACTTACCCAAGAGCCAAATCCATATTTCAGGATTCGAATCCTTGATGCGACAGCCTCAAGCAAAGTTGGATTTCTCCACTCCCCCCTTTTACCACTTGGAGATGTGCCCGGGGGGCAAAGCGTCTCTTTTTATAATCTGAAAAGAGATAATGTTAAGGACTGATTCAAGAAATGAAACTTACAAAGGAGACACTACAATTGAAATAGTTCTACTCAAAACACAGCTGAATTTGCAAAATCACAATGTCACATTGCTATACATATCTTAAAGAACATTGTTCGTCACAGAACTTAACTCGAAAGTTCATATTAGTTAATTAATTTTCATTTAATTCCAAAATGATCATTCCGAAAGGAAATAAAGTTCAGCAACCAACATGAAATTTGGCCGAACAGTGACAACAGTGTTTTTTTACTCAACGAGATGAACTTTGCTACTTGTACAATTTTCTTTACAGATTGTTTGACAGATGCTAAGGGGCATGGATTTTGGCACTTGATTTAAATAAATGCATGTCGCATCAGCATCTATCAACAAAAGTGTCAGAATTTCTATACAAGTAGCTTAATTGCAGCAAGATTATTGGTCACTCGGAGTAACATTTGCTGATCTTCCCAGGAAAGATTTATTTCTGATGATTCCATGACAAGGCTTGTCTGTGAGCCTAATCACATCGTAGAACCAGGCACCTGCTATGGCTTCAGTTATAGGGCCGACTATTTACATCCATATTTCCTTGTAGTAATTGAACACCATGGCTGGTCCCAAACTTCTTGCCGGGTTCATTGATGCCCCCGAAATTGGCCTGTCATCAAAGAATCCCAACCGAGTACTAATCAGTAAATTTTCAGTTCTTTGCATATTTACTGTGTTAAGGATATATATATACTGTTACAATGAAGTAAAATTGTTTGTACTTTTAAGTTCGGAAAATTATCTTTAGCAAAAAAGTAACTTATGGTATCAGGACTTTTGGGTACAACTAAATATGTTCAAAATAAGCATTCAATATGATATCTATCAGGTAAAGATAAAAGGTTTTGAGTTTATTTGACTGCTACTAAATATTTGAAGAAGACTTAGGATCCGTTTCACATAACTTTTGAAAAGTCAGAACTGTTTCTGAGATTAAAAAAGCTACATTTAAATATTTTTAGATAATTTTCTAAAAGTACTTTTTGTGATTAGAAAAGCTTTTAAAGTTAGTTAGACTAAGCACGAGCAAAAACAGTAGCCTTGTCCAAAGGACCCTTATACTCGGCCTTCATGTAGGTGTGTCCGATGAAAATGTTGATTCTCCAAAATGTGTAAGATCAATACCCCGCAAATAATGAATTAATGTAAGCCCACCGAGCTCCCCTTTCTGTAAACACATAAAATTTATAATTATAACAGTGCATTTGACCTCCTAGTCATATTATCAAACAAGAAGAGTTAAAAAAGAAGTGCAGAAGTAAAACTAATTACTGCTCTATCATCAGTGCCAACACCGCATATGGCAAACATCAGGTAGAATGTGATTATGAACTCGACTTCTAAAGACTGCATATTCGAGCCAGTTGGAAGGGTACCAACAAAGTGATCTTTTTCTCTGCCAAATATTAGTAATCGTGTAGCACTTGCTAGTGTTGAGGCAAGCAACTGAACTGTGATATAGGCTGGTACCTGCAAAAGAAAATTATGATTTTAGTTCAAGAATAAGTTAAAACTTTATAATTTTCCAGTGTGCAGAATATAGTACTATATATCAAAGGGGCAAATGTAGGGTAGCCGATGGCATTGAGAAGCATCGGCCGGAATGATCTTAGTTCACAGAATCATAGTTGAGAGCTATAATGCTCGGACTTCGGAACGAGTATCGGATACGTACCTAAGTGTTGGATATTTTATTTTCTAAAATGTAGGACACGGAAACATGACTAAAAAAAGTCCAAATTCCGTTAATATGACTTTTTTGTCAAACTTATTAACCTATCAACACTGTTAATATATCTTTTTTATCAACTCAATTAACCTAAAAACATTAGTAGCAATATAAACAATAACTCTTTGACTAAAATCATGAAAATTGTATAACTGGAAGGTATAAACCCCTATATAAATTGCCTTGTCCGGATGGAGTACGCGTACTTGTACCTGTACCCATGTTGACTCGACACCGGTACTTTGGCCATTTCGAAGAGTTCGAACATCACAATTTGACAATAAAATTTGAAGCTGGAATCAAGTTGGTTTGTATATATTACATGTTTCCATGCAAACCTCGTGCGGATGGCAAAAGCAATGGTGACAGCAGGATTGAAATGTGCACCAGAGATAGGGGCGGACCCACATGGGGTCAAATGACCCCACAAAATTTTGCCCTTTTTTTTTATACAATCTATTTTGATGCACTCGTCAGGATGTCAAATGAAGTCAAAATATTGCATTCTTAATACCATTTCGAAGTGTTCATGGCCTAGTTCTTCACTTATTAATGGCATACAAAGTGATCAACTATAGCAAAAGTTATGACATGTTAAAGTAGGGCGTGTGGAACTACTATTTTGAGAATTTCGACAATATCCTAACTTTAAAAATTCGTTTGCGATCATGTGCTATCTGAATCCACAAATCTTCTACGCCATGTAAAACTTTTTTTCGAAAGCTACATCGTTTTCATATCGAATGGTCCAAACAGATATTGAAAATATTTAAATATGTATCAAACATACGCCTCAAAAAAGACGTCTAACTCATTTTTTCTTTTAAAAAATTCAATTAATTATTATTTTTGCACGATAAATTTTTCAATATAATTTATATCGTTTCATTCAGAAGTCTTACATGAAATATGACATAAATTTTTTAAGGTCGTTATGGATTAAATGCAATTTGAATTACTTTCAAATTATATTTGCTTTAAATTTGAATTTCATTTACTTCCTGAGTTAAACTTGAATTTTATTTCAATTCATTTTATTTCTATATTCAATTTAGTTTACTCAATGTTAGCTCAGCATTTGCCTATGAAATGATAAACAAAAATATATAAGTAGCAAATTTTATTTAATAATAATAATAATGATGTAATTATACAATGTTTTCAAAGTGTCGAAATACATATTAATTTATTTTTATTGATATTATGTTGTTTATTAAAAAAAATTATTTTTAAAATTTTGACCCCACAATACTAAAGGTCTGGGTCCGCCCCTGATCAGAGATATGGCCAACAGTGTAAACCATGACCATCACATCCAATTCCCACAATATTGCTACTCCTGAAAATGTTAGCACCTCCTCCATGTCCTTGTTCACCGCCCCGGCAGCCAGGGCCGTACCTGTGCTTCGCGGGGCCTGAGGCGAATTTCGAAATTTGGGCCCTAGGCCCTAAGTTGTAGCAAACAATCCCTTTTTTTTAAAAAAAAAAAAAAATTATAAGTTTACGGAATTAAATTTGTTAACTTAAATCAACAATAAAACAACAAATAAATTTTTGATGTTCCTTCATTCTCTTTTCATTAAAGTATTTTATTCGCTTCTTTTGAACACATGGGCATAGTGGCTTTAAAAAAAAAGGATAAAAAGTTAAAAATGGGCCCCCTTAAAATTCTGGGCCTGAGGCGGAGGCCTCTTGGGCCTCCCATCAGGTCCGGCTATGCCAGCAACAAAACCAGCAAAAAGCAACAAGTACGTGCCCATAAATTCAGCTATCAACTGAATGCATTTAACATAGTAAAACTGTCTTAGTCGAACCATGTAACGTAATATAAAAGCTCAAACGGTTAGCGAGACAACCTTTTGCGTAAAATGTATAAATTCGAGGCTTTGTGAAGGGATTGTCAAGCCATCATCATCTTTTATGTTCAAAGCTGTAGAATGTAGGCTTCCGGTAGACTCTAATATCTCCGCCATAGGTTCACACTTTTATTTCGAAGGCTATGGAAGATCAGAGCCAAATGGTCGAATTTATGTTGGTGAAGAAGGAGGAAGGGAGGATACTCTAATCAACTTGCTGTTGGAAATTTAAACCAATGAAGAGAGGAAAATTGGTAATAAAAAAATATAGATATAATTAGAGGCTTGAACACGAAAATGATAACGCTATCCTCAAACGTTATTTGCCTCATTTCCAATGCTTTTGAGGAGTTCCGACAAATAGTTTGTAGAATTAAACAAGCCTTTGTGTGAAGAACACCAAAAGTAAAGTGTATCTTTCACGAAGAACAAGTGAAAATAGATATAGGATTGATTATGTGATAATTTGGGAGAATAATCTTGTGGTGGATTTCTTAATTTTCTCAAGAGTGTTTTTCTTTGCAATTGGAACACCTATTTATAGGCTTTGAAGGGTTCCCACGAAATAGTGCAAAATTATGTTGAAAAGGCACCAAATTCAAAAGAAAAACGGTAAAAAACGAATCCCCAACGGTCACTTTGTATAACCATGCGGTCGCATGGTTATAGTGCAAGTGAGGGCCTCATGCAGCCGCATGGCTAAGCCCAAAAAATTATTATTATTATTATTATATATATATTTTTTAAATGTTGAACAACTAAAATTCTAACAATCCCCCACTTGTTCAAAATCAGTGTCTATCACATAATCAAATAATCAACACTTATGCATAAAAATTAGATATCTTTTCGATTTGAATCTATTCATAGTGTAAATCTCATAAAATATTATCAGAATTTCAAGTAGCTAAAGTGCTTTGAACCAGTTATTCTTTGTGACTATAACGATGAGATCACATACACAAGTGTTAAATTTTTCATAAGTTTCTCTAACTCGCTCAGTGCTAATATGGCATTGCACTAATCCTATTTCATTGAACTTTTATAGAGAAAAAACTTCAATTCTCTAATGAGGCGGCACCATCTCGAAGTTCACATAGGTGAAGTTCTTCCAGTATTTTTGTTACTTTTACAGATACTTGTACTCCGTACTGAACTTCATTAAGAGTTTAATTAACTCATCTCTCCAACAGTAACAACCAACACTAGTTTCAAAGATATAATTTCAATATATCTAATAGTGTTGAAATCCATCCACTTATCGAATAACTTGTTATTACCCTTTGAACCTATATATATACTGGTTTAGTATATTTTGGTAAGGTTGCCGCTATTGGTGAATCTATTTAAGAAGTTTTAAACCCATTTTACTTGATGTTGATTTCACTAACTCTCTTGTGAGAGGTTTGTTAAATGGATCAGCTAAGTTTTCACTTGACTTAACAAATGTAAGAGAAATTACTCTATGCTTGATTAATTTCCTTACATATTCGTGTCTTAGACTCATATGTCTAGACTTTCGATTATATACTTCGTTATATGCTCGAGCTAAAGTAGCTTGACTATCACACAAAATAGGTATGGAGGAAATATTCTTTATGTCTAAAGGTATTTCATATAATAAGTCCTTTAGCCATTCTGCTTCTTTCCCTGTTTCAGCCAAAGCTATAAACTCTGATTCCATAGTTGAATGTGTAATGCAAGTTTGTTTCTTAGACTTCCAAGAAATTGCACTTCCTCCAAGAATGAAAATCCATCCAGATGTGGATTTATTTTCTCCTGCACTTGATATCCAATTTGTATCGGTATATCCTTCCAATATTTTAGGATACTTGGTATATTGTAGCCCAAGGTTTTTAGTTTTCTTTAGGTAACCAAGAACCCTACCAATGGCTTTCCAATGTTCCGAACTTGGATTGCTAGTAAACCTATTTAGTTTACTTACAGCAAATGCCACATCAGGTCTTGTACATTGTGATGCGTACATAAGACTTCCAATTGTACTTGCATATTCTAATTGTGCAATTGCTCTACCTTCGTTTTTTATTAATTTTATATTTGGATCTATAGGGGTATTCGCCTCTTTAATGTTCAAATATTTAAATTTATTTATCACATTATCAAAATAATGTGATTGATTTAATGTAAAACCCCCACTATCCTTCTTTACTTTGATTCCAAGGATAATATCTACTTCTCTAAGATCTTTCATTTTGAAAGTAGAGGATAGAAATCGTTTTGTTTCTTTGATTCCGTCTATATTGTTACTAATGATTAGTATATCATCAACATATAGACACACTAATGTGATTATATCACCATTCACATTTGTGTAGAAACATTTATCTACTAAATTGTGATTAAATCCATTTAACATTATTTTAGAGTCTAATTTCTCATGCCACTTTTTGGGAGCTTGCTTTAATCCATATAAAGATTTAATTAATTTGCACACCTTATGTTCATTTTCCGGTAGAACAAACCCTTTCAGTTGTTCCATATAGACCTCCTCTTCGAGATCTCCATTTAAAAATGTCGTTTTTACGTCCATTTGATGAACATATAAATCATATATAGATGCTAGTGCAAATAAAATCCTTATGGAGGTTATCCTTGCCACAGATGCATATGTGTCAAAGTAATCAATTCCTTCCCTTTGACGATACCCTTTAGCTACTTATCTAGCCTTATAAGTATTAAGCGATCCATCAGAATTATATTTCTTTCTAAATACCCATTTACAACCAATAGCTTTCGAACCTGCTGGTAGGTCAACTATTTCCCAAGTGTTATTTGAAATAATAGAATCCATTTAATTATTTATAGCTTCTTTCCAGAATATATAATCTCTAGATTGCATTGCTTCCTTATAAGTTTTAGGATCACTTTCCACTTGAAGAACAAAAGGAATTGTTCTTACAACATCCTTCCTATCTCCTTCTACTAAGTAAAAGGAAATAAGTTGGGAATCTATTTCATTAGATCCTAAGTTCTTTTCCTTTCTTGTTCTTTTACTTCTTCGAGGTTCAAAGTCAACATCCTTTATGGATGTCTCTTTTGGTGAGCTTTTAAAGGTTGTAATATCCTTATTATTTTCAGATTTCCTAGCTACCATCACATTCTCGAAGAATTCCACATCTCTTGATTCTATTATAACATTTGATTCGAAATTTAATAACTTATAGGCTTTGCTATTAAGTGCATATCCTACAAAGGCACATTTGATATCTCTAGGACCTAACTTGGTTCTTTTTGGATCCATATTTTTATAATACGCAAGGCACCCCCACACTTTAATATAATTAATATTTGGTTTTCTACCTTTCCAAAGTTCATATGGGGAAATTTTATTCTTTTTTTATAGGAATTCTATTTGTTATATGACAAGCACAAAGTAATGCTTCACCCCATAAGTTAAAAGGTAATTCAGAATTTAATAACATAACATTTATCATTTCCAAATAAGTTCTATTCTTTCTTTCTGCTAATCCATTTTGTTCCGATGTTTTAGGTGTAGAAGATTGATGTATTATTCCATTTTGTTCACAAAATATGTTAAATTCATTTGAAAAATACTCTCCACCTCTATCACTTCTTAAAGTCTTTAATTTTCTTCCTAATTGATTTTCAACTTCATTCTTGTAAGTTTTAAAGGCACTAAAGGCTTCATCCTTATGTTTAAGTAAGTATATGTAAGTATACCTAGAGTAATCATCAATAAAAGTAATAAAATATTTATTACCGCCTCTAGTTAATATTCCATTCAATTCACAAATGTCGGAATGAACAAGTTCAAGTAATTTTGTTGTTTTTTCTATGCTATGAAATGGCTTCTTAATCATTTTTGATTTAACACATATTTCACATTTTTCTAAGTTATTAATATCACATTGTATTAATCCACATTTAATCATTCTTTTCATAGTACTAATTCCTATATGTGCTAATCTACCATGCCATAAATTAAATGAATCAATAACATACGCAAAAGATTTAATTTTATTTGAGTTATCCTCAACAGTACGTAGCTTGACCATTCCTTCGGTGGAATAGCCCTTTCCAACAAAATGCCCACTATGGGTTAATACAAGTTTTCCAGATTCAAAGACAGATTTAATCCTGGGTTTTCCCAAGAGTACACCACTTGCTAAGTTCCTATTCATTTCCGGTACATGCAGGACATTTGTCAAAGGGATCTTCTTTTTCGAAGTGAAAAGGAGTTCAACATTTCCTTTACCGATCACCTTTGATCTTCCTTCATTTCCTATTTGTATTTCTTGGTTGTCTTCAATGTCATGATAAGTTTTGAAGAGAGACTTATCATAACATACATGGATAGTAGCGCATGTATTGTACCACTAGCTCGGAACTTTGCCTTGGATTGCATTGATTTCACTCACTGTTGCAATAATATTTCATCAATAGAGTTCACTTGTCCTTCCTTCTTATGTTGTTTCCTATGCCTGCAATCTTTAGCATAGTGTCCCAATTTTTCACAAACATAGTATGGTCCTTTGGCTTTATTTTTGAATTTTCCTTGATCCTTTCTAGGACCAAGTAATTTCTCTTTCTTTTTGAACTTGTTGGAGTTGTCCACATTGTCCACGGCATTGGCTTTCGAAGAGCCATCATAAGAATTTTCAATCTTATCTCTTGTCCTTGATTCTTCCTCAATGCGAAGATGTTTCTGTATGTCTTCTAAAGAAAAATCTTCGGAATTGTGAAGAATTTTCTTCCTATATCCTCTCCAAGAACCAGGGAGTTTAGCAATAATTGCTCCCACTTGAAAAGTTTCGGGAAGTTCAATTTTTACCATTTTCAATTTGTTCACAATTATTTGTAACTCATGTACTTGAGGCAATAAAAGTATATTGTCTAAAATTTTAAAATCAAAATATTTATATATTAAAAAATTTTTAGCACCTTCTTCCTCGACTTTGTATTTGCTTTCTAATGCATACCAGATTTCTTTAGCCGAAGTAGTGTTTGTGTAGAGATCATATAGTCGATCGGACAATGCATTTAGAATATGCCCACGGCATATCAATTCATCTTCTTCTCGTTTCTTCCTTTCTATGCGAATTTCTTCGGTGTCCTTTTCAGTTGCATCGAGAATGGGTTCCAATTTTGAATCAAGCACGTAGAAGATCTTCAACACCGTTAGAAGAAACTTGAGTTTGTCTTGCCATCTTGTAAAGTTTGCACCATCAAATCTATCCAAACACACCACGTCTTGATTCATCATTTTAATAGTAGCAATAGTAGATTCCGACTCCATAGTAGTAAATGTAAAATAACATTTGAGTTTGTTGGAAATTTAAAGCAATGAAAAGAGGAAAAATGGTAATAAAAAAATATAGATATAATTAGAGGCTTGAACACGAAAATGATAACGCTATCTTCAAACGTTATTTGCCCCATTTTCAATGCTTTTGAGGAGTTCCGACAAATAGTTTGTAGGATTAAACAAGTCTTTGTGTGAAGAACACCAAAAGTAAAGTGTATCTTTCATAAAGAACAAGTGAAAATAGATATAGGATTGATTATGTGATAATTTGGGAGAATAATCTTGTGGTGGATTTCTTAATTTTCTCAAGAGTATTTTTCTTTGCAATTGGAACACCTATTTATAGGCTTTGAAAGGTTATCACGAAATGGTGCAAAATTATGTTGAAAATGCACCAAATTCAAAAGAAAAATGGTAAAAAACGAATCCCCAACGATCACTTTGTATAATCATGCGACCGCATGGTCTATAACCATGCGGTCGCATGGTTGTAGTGCAAGTGGCCCTCCCAGTTTCGGGAGGGCCTCATGCGGCCGCATGGTTAAGCCCAATTTATTTATTTATTTATTATTTTTTTTTAATTATTTTTTTTTTTACACAACTAAAATTCTAACACTTGCTAGAATCTATGCCCAGTGGCGTCATGTAGAAAGCAATTTTTAAAATTAGCGTTACATATAAAATGCAAATTATAATGCTCCGTATTCTTTTTTATTTTTTTTTTTAATTTTGAACAACAAAAATTCTAACACTTGCTAGAATCTATGACCAGTGGCGTCATGTAGAAAGCAATTTTTAAAATTAGCGTTACATATAAAATGCAAATTATAATGCTCCCTGAATACGATTCTTGTTGCCATGAATACATAATCAATAACTGTCAACAGGGAATTAAGTTTTTCACGAATATTTAAACCATGTTTGGTAGACGTTTTTATAGTATTTTGGAGGCTGAATAGTATGAAAAAGTTATGGAGAATACACGTAAAATTATTTTATTGGAGAATACGTTGTTTAAAATGAGTTTGAAAAAAATGAGTTTTTTAAATTTAACAATATTATGCATAAAATTAAATAAAATTTAAAACACAATTAAAGCTCGTCGATAAAATTATATTAATGGACATAAATTAGATTAAGATTGATGTACAAAATCCCAAAATGATTAAACTTGGAATACTTCTCTTAAAGTTGATATCTAGAGATACAGCTTCAAGATTAAATACGTTTTTGTTTAAGTGATTATAATTTGAAGGTTAACGAGTTAATAATTTCAGTCAAAAATAAAGGGAAAAAAATAACAAATAATATCAAAGAGCTGCTTATTAAGCCTATGTTTGGTTTAACTTAAGTTACATACTTAAATTAATTTCATCTATTGTGTGCGTTTGTGTTTGAGAGAGTGTGTGTGTGTTGAACACTTGGAATGTGAATTAATTATTAGGTTAGCTTAATATTCACAAGAAAATGGCAGGCGTTGACCATATTTCATTAGTATTACTTCTAAATTTGATCATATATTAATGAGTGTTGAACGTAAAATTGACGTATAAAAAATGTGTAATTGTGATTATAAAAATGTATGCGACTATATTTGTAATTGTGACACAATTTGCGTATTTGTGAATGTGATCTTCTGCGATTTGTGATTGGTTCATGACCTTGATCATAAATTTTGTGTGATTGTGATCATTCGATTTTTGAAACTTTTTATCAGGTTGTCACAAATTGTGATCACCCGATTATTATCACAAACCTTTTATCAAGTAGCCATGAATTTCGATCAAACTTTCAATTAATAGGTCATAAAATTTTATCAAGTAGTGACAAATTTTAATCACCTGATTTTTGAAACTTTTGTAGTTATGTACTTTTTTTTTTTTTCCAGCTACTACTGACTAATCAAATCCTCACTCCAAGAAAATCAAAATTGAAACCAACACGACATAATTACTCTGGGAAATTATCAAGATATCCAACCCGACCCGTACATTCAACTAGACTCGGTCAAGATGGCTGACTGGGGATCGAGTTGGACAATATTATTTTAACATTTATTTATTTTTTAAAATTTCTTTTACATAATTTATAAAATAAGAGCAAAATTCTCAAACATTTTACGGCAAGCTAAAGCCAGATGGGCTTAATTATTAGTTGGACCCATTGCGGGCCGAGCTCTTGAGGAAAGAAGCACTCTTGGTGATTTCTCTTAAAGGCTTGTTTGTGAATCTGATGATATTGTAGACCCAAGCACCTGCTACAGCCCCAAGAGTTGGGCCCACTATGTATATCCATATTCCCTTGTATTTATTGGACACTATTGCTGGGCCCAAACTCCTTGCTGGGTTCATTGAAGCCCCAGATACTGGCCTGTCCATTAAAGCTACCAAGCATCAAGTCCATAATCGATATTTTTGAAATAAAATTTCAATATAAACTTAAAGAATAATAGTATCTAGTACCAATTTATGTGTTCAACACTAGTTTATATGTCAGCATATCCTATTAAATGAGTCATAATTTATTGTATTTAATTAAACATATAATTTAATATCAATAGTGTCGTCACCAAAATAACATTATCCAAACTCAAAACACACTGTACTCAAGTCATTAACTTATTCGTACTATTATTTTAGAAGAGCTTCGGCTTATCTTACTCTTCAGAAATTCCTATCGCATCATTTAGTTTTGAATCCAATATATTTGTCTTATTAGAAATTTAAGTAGAATCATGATACCGATTAAGCAAGAATTTTAAGAATTCGAAATAGATCACAAATTGAAAATGTTCCCAAGATATGATTTTGTAATACAATCTTTATTAAAAATTAGCAAGATAATCGAGCATAGAACTTACCCTGCAATCATCACATTAAGTAAAATAGTCGCTCCAATGGCTAAACCCGCAAGTTCTCCAATCTGCATGGCAACCCGAATAAAAGAAAATCATAAAAGGAAATTATCGACAAGGGCCATATCATTGTCAACATAGATAAGCTTTAATAAAAATGTCATTATCTTCCTCCATTTTTACCTATAAAAAAATCACCATGATTTCTTATTAATCCCGTTTCTTGAATTTATTAACAAAAGTACAGAACTCTATGTTGTCTTTTGGAAGAATTATCCTAAGAACACGATATATATTATAAATAAATTTTTGGACTAATAATAATGAATAATGTTATCTAGTATCAGTGGTGCTATAACATCAGTTTAAATAACCACACTTGATGAGTTCAATTAAATGAATCATGTGACGATACATTTAAATGAATCTATCATGTAATGTCATACAATTGCTACTTAAACTGGTGCTTGATACCAGTAGTACTGAATATAACTATTTAATAATAATTGGTGAAGGAATTAGACTAATTACAGCTCGGTTGTCGGTAGCAACTCCAGATATGACGAACATGAGGTAGAATGTGATTATGAATTCCACAACAAAAGACTGCATGTCGCTGCCGGTCGGAAATGTTCCACCGAAGTGGTCATGTTTTCCTTGGAACAATAACCGTAGGGTTCCGCCTGCTAGTGTGGCTCCAATCATTTGAGCCGAAATATATGCCGGTACCTGTTTGGAGTCACAACCGAACACAAAGAAATTAAGAGCATATTCGGTACATAAGGATCGATGTAACTTGAGCTGACCTAACCTGTCTCAATGGGAACCTCTTGCAGGAGGCAAAAGCAATGGTCACAGCCGGATTAAAATGTGCACCAGATATATGACCAACCGAGTAAATCATAACCATGACCACAAGTCCCCACACAATCGCGATTCCGGGCATGGTTATAATCTTGTCCTTGTCGGCGTTCACCACCACCGCGGCACAACCGGCGAAAATCAAGAAGTATGTACCCAAAATCTCTGCAATTATCTACAGTACCAAAATAAGTTGGCCAATCAGATTTTCAACATTAATTACCAGTGTCAAATTAAGCAGCTATACATCATTTTCGTAATATTGATTACTAAAGACTGTTGCCTGGTTGGACAATCTTATGTACTTTATAAACCACTAACTGTAGCATTTATTAAGAGGGCATCGATTTCATCGTCTCTCCAAGAAAAGATTGAACACATAATTATGGACATAGAAGATATCAGTTTGTGTTCTGTTGGGAGGATTAAGGTTGTCGAAAATAAAAGGAAACCTCGTATGTACCTTCTGTATAAAAGGCAACCAGTCTGGAGAATCTTGAATTCTCTTCTCGTTCACATCATCCTTTATACTCAGGGACACTCCATTTGCTCCGGACATTTCAGCCATAATTCTATAAAGATTTTGAGTGATCGATCGATCGAGAGAGAGTAGCTCTCTTTTCTGTAATCTAACCAAGGAGTCCAGCAGAAAGATGTCCAATTTATGCTAATCCTAGAGAGAGAAAGAGGAAGAGAGAGAATATTGGACTTTTAATTGTGTATGAATCAATACAGTCTGACTTAAAAGTTTTCAAAAACACAGCATTAAATTACTTCAACCACTCGCCACTATTGCAGACGAACTATGATACTTACAAAGGTGTGTTACAAAGTTGATTGACAAAATAATATTTATACCAATTATTTCAAAAATAAACTTTTAAATCATTTCAAATCAGTGACCTTGATTTTGCCAATACACTTTGTAATCCAATTTTTATAATCCAACTTTATATAAGTAATTTTATTGATTGCAGATAGATTAGATTCGGGCAAATTCACTCATAAAATCCTAACAACTTTCATTTTTCCAAATTCCCCCGAAAAATAGCATTATCATTCCAAAAAAGCCAAAATTAGAAAGAAATAATTAAAATATTTTTTGAAAAATACTATTAGATCTTAACGATTTACTCGTACTAAGAATGATTTCTTGTTTGTGGGACGTTTTGGGTAACGCTAAGAAGTTATCATAGTCCAATACTATTTGAAAACAAATATGTTGTCGCTGTCAAATAGCATAGATGTTATAAAAATGTTTACGTGTTTCGGCTCGATTAATGTTATTCAGAATATTCATTATTGCTCACTAGATGTTCAACATCTGTAGATTGCTACTAAAGGAAAACAGCGACGTAAATATGGAATTCAATACAAAATGTAAGAGCATCTCCAAAAAAATAAAAAATAAAAAATAAAATAAAAATTAAACATAAGATACTCTCTATTTCAAAGAGTCAATTCTTAAAATCATACTCCAAAAAACTATTTAAATTAATGTTTTAATTTAAAAAGTGGGTTTGACTCTCCAAATTATATAATTAAATACATTCAAAGTGTTTTAATTTTTAATGTAGGAAAATAATAAAATAATCTAAAGAAAAGTTAGTTAAAATAAAAGATAAAGAAAAATAATTAATATTTTATGGGAGTAGTAAAATTAAATGTTAAATATAAAGAGCTTATTGTAGTACTTCAAAATTTTAATCTAAATTTATAAATATTCTCCAAATGATAGAATATACTATTTAAAAATAGAAAATCTCTTGGAGATGCTATAAGGAATTAGGGCTACCTACTACTTAACCAATTTCATGAAATAATGCTATCTAACACAACGGGTGCTATAAAACTAGTCAATAAAATGTGAAATTAAATAACTCATTAATTGTACTTCTCATTTAATATCACATTAACACCATCTAGCTGGGTATTTTAACACCAAAACTAGTAAATCAAATGTGAAATTAAATGACTCATTAATTGTATTTCTCATTTAATATCATATTAACACCATTATCAACACCATCTAAATGACTGTTTTAATACCAGCGATGCTAAATATCATTACTCAATTGCATGTATTATTTCATTTACAGAGAAGTTATTGGAGTGTAAACTACAATGTCTACAAATGGGAACACGTTCTATACTTTCCAAAAATATGTTAAATGATTTTTCTTGGGCTTGATTATTCTCAAACTTACTACTCCCACCGTCCTATAAAAATAGATTTGCTTTCCTTTTTGTAGTCTATCCCAAGTAGAGAAGAATTCAAAAAATGGCGACCAGAATAATAACGGTCAAAAGATTGATTTTAATTGATTTAATAACGATACCAAACAAGCTCTGAGAGTGTAGTGAATTCTTAACTTTTTAATATACTCCTATTCAATGTGCCTATGAACTACTCATATTTGTATCGTATATTTAATGTACGTGTATATTAAGAAAAATACAAGATAAAGGGATATTTTTTAATATATTCATTATACTTTCTTAATCTATATGAAAATGGAAATAAGCCTAGTTTTATGGGACGAATGGAGTAGTGGTTTTTCTGTTTGAATAATTAGTTGTCTATTACTATTTATTTCAATAGGAAACTATACCATTCATTGTTTTAACATTCGGGCTAGCATAGTCGATTCAACGGCAAAATTTGTGACTCCACAACTAATGCAGTCCAGGTCTTACTATTTGACCATACCACAAACAACTTGGAAAAGTTATTTTAAAAAAATAACAAAATAATAATAATAAATAAATTAGAAGATTGCTGACTCAAACCCTTGACCAGGCGGGCGGAGGTAATTGCCAATTTAGAAAATTACACGTTTTAACTAGAATTCAGTCGATTTCTTCCCATTCTACTTTTTAGATCCAAAGTGATTATTTCCAAGATGAGATACTAACTCCTGCTGCAATGCATTTTCGAGGCAATTAACATCTTCTAGGCATCTTCCAAAGCCACCACCTCGACCAAGATACTACGAACATCTGATATAGTCGATAGCAATCAACTTTTCAGTCAGATGACCACATGCCTATGACAATCATCGATTAACACAATTGATCATGATTAGTGAGGTCTAATTCATGCACCGAGAGTGCTCCTCTCTCTATTTGGCATGATAAGGTTGCCGAAAGCTAGGAATGTGACATTTACTGTCGTAGAGTACACTAATGATGTGATATATGCATGTAATTGTCTAACATCCTATCCATGACGCGCGTGTGTGTGCCAATTGTTTTGAGCTTTCCACCTGAAAATGAGGACAATGTTGCTTTGAGGCATGCAATCTAAGGGGCTAAACATGCGGGCCAAGAAAATCATGTATCAAGCATTCAATGGATATCAACTCTCATCTCTTGGTATAAATATTCAAGTATAGTGACTTCCTAAAGTAACGCAACTTTGAATGCAAAATTCGTAATCGTCAACCTTGATAATTGATACTTATATTTTCGTTCATTATATCTCTCTCGCAACTAATTATTTTCTTTACAATTTGACTTGAGTGACGAAGTGCCTGTGACAATCACGCTTCCATTTGAAGCCATGGGTAATTGCAGTCTCACGTGTTGTCAAGCGTATAAATAACATAAACATGAACGGATAGGAGTTAGAATCCGTTGGCAGCTGAATTTGAGGGTCAACGGATTACACAAAATGTTACTCTAAAATTTGGAAAATACTTTTTATTATACATAAGATATTCTTTATAAATAGATAACTTCTTGAAGATATCTAGCACAATTAAGGTTAATGTTTGATTGGTTATAATTATATACTCGATTTCTTTAGAAAATAAAAACAGAGAGACAAATTGAGTTATTTTTTTGATTGGTCTATCCACGTTTTATTTATTTACAATTTTGTATATCTCAGCTCTTAATTACCCCAGCACCTGACTGGCAAACCACACCAAACCAAATTAGTTAGAATAAATGCCATGTAGGGTGCAGTGCTAATTGGTCCTTAGTTACGTACGAGTTGCGTCATCATTACGTGCAAAATTGTCTCTATTGATGCTAGAAATTAACTTATTATTGATGAATTCGTGAACCTTCAAAATATATTTATTGCGCCCGCAATATATATATATATATATTGATCGCTGTACCACTGAGCTATTGAGAAATAACGGAATAACAGGAGATTAGATTTGATAGAGTTCAATTTCCGTTCTCAACCCATGACAAATATGAGCGCACATGTGTAGCCCAAGACATAAGGGGCATGTTAAGCCACATTTTCATAAAGAGAAATACTGATCTGCTAGACCTCTTCTATCAGGCCTTGTACAGGCCCTCTCATAAACAAGGGTGGGTAGGATATTTTTGGGATTTTTTTAATAATGTGGGACCCCCTATTTGTGAGAGTGCCTGTACAAGACATAATAGAAGAGGCCTGACAGAGTAGCATTTCTCTTTTATAAACTCATTTTCAACTACATAATATCTCATTAAAATAATTTATACGTAAATTCAATTTTATTTTATTTTTTACTTACACATTCTTAAAAAAATCACTATTATAAAATCTATTTTTTCATAAAATGGGACTCAAATACATTTTTAATCTAATAATTGTGATGAATTAAAAAATTGTTTCACTCAAAACTATTTTATTTAATTGAATTCTAAAAATTAATAGAACAGAGCGAAGAGTGATCAAGATTGACTCATCTTGTAATCATATATTTAGTTATTAAATAGATCATTTTAGTCAGTTTTGGTGTTCCAACTGAAACACATACCATTTACCAACGGTCATTCACTAATAAAGGATGTCATTGTCCGACTCTCAAGGGTCCAAAATGGTGGAAAGCCATAAAACACTTTATTTCTACTCTTTTTTTTAAAAGAAAATAATAATTCCCTTATCCAGAAAAAGATAGGAAATTTCTTTTGTTCGTAGGAATGTTAATTGGAGTTAGTTGCCCATTAGCTCGGCTCGTTTTAGAGACGAGTCATGGGACGAGCCAAGCTGAATTTTTTTCTATGTGAACCACTCGTTGGCTGGTTCGAAAGTTGGGAGGAGAAAAAATTTGAATTTTTAATAGGAAAAATGTGCAAGTCACAAGTGGTGAGCCGGTCCGTGTGCTTCTCGCCCCAAAGCGAGCATAGACCGAACCGAACGACTCAATCTATTTAAATTCCTAATTGGTGGGATACTAATGTCTTTTCTTGGCATTGACAAACCAGGTTTACAAATGTGAAAACCCATTTTTTTGTTCACATCTTTGTCGGAGCAAATGATGTCATATTTTGTCACTGATTGCATGATTCAATCCCTAGATCAAACTTAAAGCTAGTTTGGTATGGATTTTTGATAATTGATTTTTGATCGTTAGAGATAAAATGGGTCCTACGTATGAGAGAATAATTCAAAAATGACGGCTGAAATAGTGAAGTAACGGTCAAAAATTAATTTTAATTGACTTTGAATCCGTAACAAACAAGCACTTAATCTTTTTGTATTTCATAGAATTATTGAATCCCAAGACGGCCAGATTTTGAGAGAGAAGTAGAGAAAACAATAAGGATACAAGTTTATATTAAGTGCTTGTTTGGTACAAATTTTAAGCCAATTAAAATCAATTTTTTTTATCGTTATTTCACTATTCCAATCATCATTTTGGAATTCTTCTCTCACAGATAGGATCAATTTTATCTCTAACGGTCAAAAAATCAATTATTAAAATCATTACCAAATAAGCACTAAGATTATTGAATTGGGACCAATCAAAGTAAAGATGGAAACTTCGCATTTGTACTTTTCATTGTTTTCATCGATACCCCTAATATTAAAAATACTTTTGTAAAAGGCATATTATAAACAAAAGCATATGATATGTTTGTCTCTTATCATGTTGAATTTAATGTACTAAACATATATGTAGGGCCGGAGTGCTAAAAATAATTTTAAATTGGACTAATGTGTAAAAAAATAAAAATAAAAAATCTATATTTTGTTTGTTTTTTTTTTTTTTTTTTTTTTTTTTTTTACATTACAAATTTTTAAATAGGAAAATTTTAAATGGATTGTGGCTGACCTGACCCCAAATTCGCTTCTTCATAAATGTCTTAACTGTCAAATATTTAAATATTGAATTCGACTAGAAGACGTTAGAACAAACTCACAAATCTTGTAAGTTGCCTCAAATTCATGGATTGCTCCAAGAAAAAATATAAATCGAAATTTGTGAAAAACAATGTCAAAATAAGGGGAAAAAAGGTAATGTTATGTATTATCGATCGTGCTTTACGCCAATTTCTTGTAACGTAGCTCTATAAAATTTGAAATTTGTGAAAATACAACGTCAAAATAAGAAAGAAACTGTAATTTTATATATCGACAGCAGTGCTTAACACTAATTTGTTGATACATAGTATTATTCAGAAATAATAAAATTCATTACTAACTGTGCTATGCAAAGCTTTACTATGATTTAGACCAGTATTGACTACCACTACTCAGGAAAAAATTGCGGAAGTGCGTTTATCCTGATGATAATTAAGCACACTAATTCTTGAATGCGCATGCGCATGCAACCGCAATTCAACTGGCATGCAAAATCCAACTTCCCATATTCACCACTTTGAGCAATAGAATTCCACAGTGAATTTTATTTAATCCAATTCCACGGTTCCATCATCATGCCACAGTCTTCGACATGGATTCTGAAAAGTTGATATTATTCTCGTAATCTTACGTTTTCACACTTGAAATTTGACTGCTACTACATTGTTAAAATCTTTTTATAAAGTTGATTCCACCATTCATGGCAGGCAAAGACCCCACGAACCACAATTTTTCTTCCCATTATGTGGAAATTGCCTCCACTCTGTTCACTTGGATGTAACATTCGTTAACTAACAAGGAGAGGAAGTCTTTGTTTTAAAGGCAATATTTGATGTAGTCAACTCATCTCTAGAATATGATTAAGCAGTCAAAAGCTGCACTTTTGACATTTTCATTTCGATAATAGTTCCTTTATTTATGGGAGTGGGACCCTTTTGATTGTACGTAAATTGCGCGTTTCATCTTTAACTTTTGAGTACTTTTTCGATCTCCTTTCTTCACCATCACCAAGCTCCTCCTTTCCCCCAACAATGCCATTAGCATTCCCACAATCCACTTCCTACTCCCAAAATCGTTAACAGTTCATGATTAAATCGAGAAATGACTCGTAAAAAATTTGGGAGAAAGACTCGTAACAAAATTTTGCTACCTTCGATATTGAATTGACCAACAAGGATTCTGATTATATTCATTAACTAACAAGGAGGTGAAAGTCTTTGAGTGTTAAAGGCAATGTCGATGTGGTCATTTCTAGACTAGGATTAAGTTGACAAGAAGCCACCTTTTTATTTCTTTAATTAAATTATGTATCATCCATTGTAGCGGGAGTTGGACTTGTTCCCAATACAACAAAACGATCATTTATCAATCAAAATAAATAAAAAGTAAATTTATTCTTTAGTATCGTTAGACCTCTAACTCATGTGGAGCATTCAAATCTTAGAGTATCTTCAATAGACTCTTTAAAAATGAAATGTTATCTATTTTAAATAACCAACCCTTAAAATTATATTTCAAAAGACTTTTTAAATTAACATTTTAATTTAGAGCATGAGTTTGGTTCTCCAAATTACTCGTTTTCTATAATTAAATACATTCAAAGTATTTCAATATTCAATGGAGAAAAATAATATGTGCTTGTTTGGTAGGGATTTTGAAAATTGATTTTTTGACCATTAGAGATGAAGCGGGTTCTATCTGTGATAAAAAAATTCAAAAATCATGACTGAAATAGTGAAATAACGATAAAAAAATTAATTTTAATTGACTTTTAATCCCTACCAAATAAGCTCATAATAATTTAGAGAAAGCTATTTAAAATAAAAGATAGAGAAAAATAATAATTATTATTTGAAAGTAGTAAAATTAAGTGTTAAATAAAATAGGTTTGTTGGAGTGCTTGAAAATTTTTACTCTCTAAATTTATTGATACTCTCTAAATGAAAGAATATACTCTTTAATAATAAGAAGTCTCTTAAAAATGCTCTTACGTGGAAATTATGCGTCCACATCACCTTACCTAACCCATGTTACCTGACCTTCTCAAATAGCCTTGGAATATTCACCTTAACCACTCCCATGACCACCTATCATGCTCCTTTCCTCGAACGGCTTCAGCCGATTAGCTACACCCATTTGACGATTTGTAGCCGAGCTTAAGTGCCTAAGTACAATTTTGCTCCCTTGATCAGTTAAGCCATTTAACAGAGCCGATCCGATGCATACTAGGACACTATGACACCAAGCCATGTCCACCAAGGATAATTGCAAATGAGATAAAGTCATAAGGACCACTTTGCACCACTATTTACCCTTCTACGGGTTATACCCAACGAGGAAAGACCCAGAACAAACCTAAGACAAACTTGGCAAATTTTCATTTAATGTATGTTAAATAAAAAACCCAGCCAAGAATTTGCCAATTTGACTTCTCACACTTAATTTTTATTTTATGCTTAATCGTCAAAGTGCAAACAACCGTTACATCATTCCTCAGAGTCACAATCTTGCATTCTAACGAGTGTCCTAGTATGACAGAGAAGTAGCACAAGTCTGTTGGCAATAGAGTCAACTAGATTTTGGAGTCAACAACTACGTGGTGCTCCAAAAATTCTGAGCATGTTTTGCACCCTAATGTGAACTAGATAATGGACAACTAGCTTACGTCTTTTATTCCTATAATCATGTCTAGTCGTCCTATTTAGTCGATGTCTAGACCATACCCTACAAGTATAGAACGTTAGAAACTAAACTAACTCGCAATCAACGATAGTCGTGGAAGTTTGGTCACCTTAAAAAGGAACATAAATTTCCACTTGATAAAGATGGGCTCAATTGAATCAGAATGCACAGCCAAACAGAATGCTAGGGTACCATTTTACCCGAGTACTAGTGATTCTATTCTTCACTTTGTGTAATCAAGATCGGATAAAGAAGGATAACAAGCCTTTCAAGTTCAAACTTAAACAAGATCCTTGATTCACTGGCTCATAATGAGTTATTAGAGACGAGAAATGCTAATGTTCATCTCTATATCACGTTACCGAAGTCACAAATTGGTTCAACATAACTTTGATAAAAGAGCACGTCACAAATTGTCTTTTAAAGCATCTTACTGAGAATAAATCACATTCTGAATGTAACAGTTTAGTCGATTATAATCAAAATTCAGAGGCTTGAAACTTTGCACCAGAAAATATCTTCATATTTCGAACTGTTTAGCCTAAAGAAAATAAGAATAATAACTAGCTAATTTGATGGTCCAGTGGGAGGATGGATCAAAGGCGACACAGAGGTAAGAAAAATCGAACACAAGAAATGCAGACACGGTACCAAATTCTCGACAGCATCTTAGAGCATGTTTGGCTGTGCTTAAAAGGGGCTTGTTTTGACTGCAACGCCATTGATGTTGTCAAAAATAGAACAATCCAAACAAGGTTTTAGCAGACATGAACACTAATGAGAATTGAGAAATAATATGCATCTCTAAAGGTGAGGAAATAGAAACACAAGGACAGCAACAAGTTCCTTGATTCATCAGTAGAGGGCCTACACTAGCATATATTAATTCCGAAAAGTTATATTCGTTCACAATCGTAATAATAACGCCTCCCTCAACTAAAATCCCAAAAAGAAGAATCTATAAAATTGATTATCGATAGGAAGAGACACAGATACAATGTCAGACATTTAGGTAGCGGTTGGTTTGTATTTTCATTTTCCATTTTCATTTTCCAAATGATTTTTAGTTTTCTCGAAAACGGCCCTGTTTTCCGCGTTTTGAGCGTTTTGTCAATTTATAACTGAAAACGCTAAAAATGATAAAAAATCGTTTTGCGTTTTCAGTTATAAATTTTAACTCGTTTTCGAAAATGCGTTTTCAAAAGTGACGGACCAAATGCGTTTCCCTGTTTTTGAAAACGGAAAACGGAAAACGGAAAATGACCCGAAAACGGCAAACCAACCGCACCCTTAGTGATCGCTAGACTTCTGACGAAGTCGTTCTGAATTACTAAGATTGAGGCAATAAAAGAGTATTTTCATAATGGCCCATGCAGGTCTCGAACCTAGGACTTTCGCGTTAGTAGCATGACGCTTTAACCAACTGAGCTAATAAGCCAATTGTTCTGTCAAATAAATTTTTAATTTTATAATCTAGTGTAAATAGCTTGCCTTCATATGGTATTCTTTAGTTTAAGAGTGTATTATTTTGAATGTAAATTTTCTCAGCATAAAAATCTGAGTTCTGGTATCAATTTATCCGACTTCGGTGCAATACTGAAATCAATTCAAATCTAGAAACAATTAGATGGTTAATCATACAAGTTCAATTATCCTATGTTTAAATGTTTAAGCGAAAATATTAATTTATTGAACATTCATTTATCGATATCTTACCGTACTTTTTAATCTGTAAAAATCTTTAAAAATGTAAATTGAATACACCTCCAATATTTTGCTTTTCTCAGGTAAGCATTCCCTATTTTGTTTGGAGTTCAGGTACATGACCCAGAAAAGTAGGTATAAACACCCCTAATGTAAGCTTGTTTGTACAAGCTTACATTCCCTCAGAGCTTGGGGGTCGTCAATTTTTTGCCATTTTTTATTGAGTGTGGACCCCTCGAGCTGTGAGAAGAGTGTCAACCAAGCTGTCAAACTAATTATTTGTGTAGCTCAATTTCAAAGGATTTCATATACTTACAGCTAGTCAGAGATTTTTACCTAATAATTGGTGAATATTACTGCAAGTTTATACTCTTCTTCAAGTCCTTCTACGACAACTTTGCATCCTTTTCTCTTTCTTTCTATAAGCATGGACGTGACTTGTGGAGACTCGTAGAAAATCACAAGAATGCCACTAGAATATTAATTTGTCATAGAGAATTTCAGAGAAATAATCCTAGTCGTTGGATAGGACAAATCTTCTCCATCCTTTCTAAGGTAGTGTAGCTATATAAGGGTATAGGGGCTCACTTATAAAGCATCCAACAAGAGATCCATGTTGAAAAAAATAAAAAGAGAGAGAGTTCTTGTGTGAGAACGTGCGACAATTTTTATGTATTTGTCATTTTTTCCCCATTTTTTGCCTTGGAATATTTTCAATTTTCAAATGTCTCATTTAATTCACTTGCAAGTGCGGATAATCAAATGCTAACTTAGCTAAGTCCATAGGGTGCGAATTGAAGAGCTAAGTGCAAAATAGGAAGCTACAAAAGGCCAAGTTAGTGACATGATGCCTCTGTGGTTTAAACCGATGCAAAAAGAACCTAGTTTTTGTGTCTACAAGAATTGAAAAAAGGGTAAAATGGTCATTTCTTGTATTGATTTGTAACTTCAATCGGATGGCTAAGATAGCAAGATATTTTAACGTTATCAAGATTTGGCATGGGACTTAAATGCAGACTCCGAAGTTTGAATTATTGTTCGTGGAAATCTACTCACCACATGCTTGCCCCATCTTCTCAGGCCTCATTAACTTATAGTGATATATATCGTTCATCACTAAAACATTGTCTTTTAATGGGGTTGTAAAGGAAACCGCTCACATGCTCATAATGTATTATGTGATGGTACAAGAGAAGAGGCAAAATCAAATGAACTTAATGATCACGAGTCAGATAATGAGGATGTTGCACATTGTTCGCTAAAAGTGCATAGGTCACGTTCAAGTAATAAAGTAAAATTTTTGAATTCTAGTTGTCAATCCTTCGAAAAATGTATACTTTTGATTATGCAACTTTAATTAATTTAATTATAACAATGAAAAAAACACATAATAAAGATTTTGACTTCGAAAAAAAATTAAAAATCTACAAAATAAAAAAATATATAAAAATTTTGGGAATTTCGAAGGAACACATGGTTGGGATTTATGATTTCGTTAAATCGTCGCCTAATTAATTTCTCCAAAAGTCAATTAATAAATTCCTTGTTTACGATAGTAGACCCGATTTTTCAATTTTAGTTAATTACCTCTTTGAGCAAAATTAATCATAATTGATTGGTTTAACCTACTATATCTCTATGTCGATTAAAACCAAATAATCACATTAGATCTT
This sequence comes from Olea europaea var. sylvestris, assembly GCF_002742605.1. Taxonomy (NCBI): domain Eukaryota; kingdom Viridiplantae; phylum Streptophyta; class Magnoliopsida; order Lamiales; family Oleaceae; genus Olea; species Olea europaea. The sequence continues at coordinate 7,128,505 of NC_036257.1, read as the reverse complement.
TGTACGCAAGCATAGAGTTTCTATTATTTGATTTAGAATGCACAATCGTCTTTGGAACGATGTACAAATCACTAAATATAATCGTTTATTGACCACATAAATAAAAATGCAGGAAATACAATATTAGAAACACATGGAAATAATCATTTTAAAATTAAATTGCAAACATTGAAATTAATTAAAGCTAAATTAAACTTGAATCATAAATTCCAACATAAATAACTAGCCTATTGTATACTAATAATAAAAATGAGAATATTTTATACAATACATTGCAAATATGAGACAATAATGAAGAAAATATAAGAGTGAAAATAAAAATCCTTTTTGCTTTTCGATTCTTGATGGCTTGATCTTGATTTTCTCCAACTATTTCTTCAAATGTATTCTCCTTGTGCTCTTAGTTTTGCCCTAAAAATTGCAAGAAAAATCAAGGAAAAAGGAAGAGAAAATGAAAATGAAATGGAAGAAAAAGACACCCTTTTCCTTCCCCTTAATTTCCTAGGCTAGGAATTTTTGTTCTTTTTTTCTGATGTGGAAGAATGAATGATAGAAAAGGGTGTTTAAAAAGTGTAAAAATCGTCCTAGCCAAATTACAAGAAGAGTCCCTAAAAAAAATTAAAATAAGCACACAAGTCCTTCTTTTCAAATTCAGGCACACGTCTTAGGCCTTTTGTTGCCCTCTGTTACCCAAAATTGGGGCTAAGGCATGCGCCTTAGCTGTCATTTTTTTCATTTTCTTCATTTTGGTCCCTAAAGAATTTCATTCATGGTCCTCCAACTTTTATTTTATCCATTTGGTCCTTAAATTTTGGATTTCTTTTCAACCAAATCCCTTCTAATTTGCAACTCGTGTCCTTGAACGTTCTGAATTTTATATTTTAGTCCCCAAAGTCATGATTTGCACGATTCTGGTCATTTTCTCCTTTTTGACTTGTTCTATTTCTCTAGGTGATTTTTATCTACACAAGTACTAATTACATAATTGTGAGTAGAAATTCGCTCATTTTTATCAATAGTAAGTATATTTACGTGTTAAATAAATGTACATAAACACACTTATCATACATATTCACACGCAGAACATCTAGCTTAGACTCCATAAATTGCTTGTGATGGCATTGATTTTCTTCACAACCCAAAGATACAGCTTTAGTAGCCCTCAACAATATATCTTCTAAAATATATCCAGAAGAGTAACCATCTCCAACAATAGCTTGTTATATCTCCAGATTGTCATTCCCAAGAGTGTAAGTGGAATGATATACATAAAGATCGTCTGGAAGTTCATGTAAAATATAAACTCCATTTTCTTGACCATTGTTGACACATAAAAATTCAGCCCAAATCGAACAGCCCAGAGAGTAAAGTCCAATTGGAGGATCCCCAAATCAGACAGCCCAAAGAACGAAATCCAATTGAACGAATCAAGGTGAATGCCCAAATAAGAGGCCCAATAGTGCGGTAACGCCATCGCCCAAATTTGCAAATCGCTCAGAATCTGAACGAATAGAGTGGCATACGGTCGCCCAGAGTCTCGCCCAAATCTTCAAGTCGCCCAAGGTATCAACAAACATAACGCATTATGATTGTCAAGAAATGCAGTTATTGAGGCAGTTGCTAAAGTAACCTTATCACGTTCCACGACTCAAGGGGTTCAATCGAAAGCGGTTGAACGATGCAAGATAATGGCAGCAGTTAAAAGAACAGTTTCATGACAAAATGGCCACTACAAAGAAAGTGGGTAGTTATAGGGCGATCAAGCAGTTTTTTTTAGAGCAATTAATCACAAAGGGATCACCTATGAAGTATAAAAGGGAGAAAGAACATAGAAGCAAAGGACAGAATCCAAAACTCTCGAACAGAGAATATGTAATTTTCATTCCTTTACCTTTTAGACTTAAACACTTCCTTTTCTGTAACTCGTGTGCTTGCGCCCCTTGGAGGCACGTTGTTTTCCGTTTCCAATTGTAAAGTTCATCGTCAATAAAAAGAACACCCCTTTTTGGGACTTTGTCTCAAGAGGTTTCGTCCCTTACACAATCGTCTGATCCTCTTTAATTGTTAGCGACTTAACACGCGCGAAACAATTTGGCACGCCCGGTGGGACAGTGGTGTTAGGTATTGAAAGTGCAAAAGGTGAAACAATATGCCTCAGAGATCCGACAAGGAAGGAGCAAGTCAGGGAGGAATCCAGTCTGTAATCGAGCGATATGAGGAGCAACATGCCTCTCCACGAACAGATGGAAAAAATCAGAGCAGTAACAGTCGTTACGAACCAATGACGG
>NC_036257.1:7125500-7126135 GCF_002742605.1 Olea europaea var. sylvestris | reverse complement strand
CAGGTAAATCTTCGAAGTATTCATAATATGGAAAGATTTACACAAAGTGGTAATGCACACTATGACAATATGGTCAAACAACTAAAGACGTTGAATGAAACAATGAACAAGTTAGTGGGCCAAATATGTCAACCGGCTATACCTCTTGCAAGTCACTTTCAAACTGGGACGATCGTAGGACATAATCCTTCGGTCCCAAATCCAAGTCAAGGGGTAGAACCACTTTCTGGCCCTTCTACTTCAAACCAAAGAGGTGCTACAATACCAAATCAAAGTAGTAGTAGTGGTATGCCTAACTTGGGGGGTAATCCAAACGTGAGAGATAATGTCCCAAACAATGGACAGAATGTTCCACGTGGTAATGAGGGGGAAGATGTCCAGGCTAATAGTAATGGCCCTAATTATGGTAATTTTGTTGCCAATCAGGACCAAACATCAGACCTCATGCAAATCAACCGGTTAATCAGCCTGTAGGAATTCCATATGATCCCAATGTCATGTTGAGAAATCAGATTATGGAAATCGTGCAGGATCAGATGGCCTTTGGGGTGCGTCCTGTCATTAGACCGACTTACACAAAGCCATATCCTGATTGGGTAGACCAAGCATATCCATGGCCTAGAGGGTACAAAGTG
>NC_036257.1:7114219-7123995 GCF_002742605.1 Olea europaea var. sylvestris | reverse complement strand
AGGACTCAACAAAGGCGTTTCCAGCGAAATTACGGGCGGATGATGAGGCAGCAACAAGGAATGCCACACCCTAAAGCACCTCTACTACTCAAGGTAGCCAATCAAAACGTCCTGAAGGGTAATAAAGAAACTGGTACAGACGAATCAATGAAAGAACTGCCAGAGACCTCTTCTGGGAGATCAAGGTTTGAAAGAGATAAAAAGGAAGAAGAAGATCCAGATGAGCCCCTTGCTATCCAATTCGGTACGTTGCCTCCCGTCATGGCTAATAATTACCTACTGGCCAATGAGTTCAAAAATAAGGAAAAAGAAGAAGAGAGGGAGGACAACGAAGGAGAAGCCTGCATGCTGGTATGCGAAGAAGGCCAGACTTCTGGAGAGGCCTACAACGATGAAGAGGACGATGGGATGACAGACATTGAAGAAGAAATTGATCTAGAAGCAGAAAGGAAAAAGAGAGGAGTATCACGCAATACTCTGTTTAAGCAACTACATCAAGAGGGAGTCCGCGAAGTAGACTTATTGGGGGAGCCATCTGGGCGTCCTTTCGGTTTCTACTTACTGTACGGGACACCCAAAAGGAAGAAGAGAGTGCCTCGCTCTGAGAAGTATGAGTCACCTCCAAAAATAATGCCTCCTCCCACAGGTTGGATAACTGATGAGGAAGCAAAAATAATGCCTCCTCCCACAGGTTGGATAACTGATGAGGAAGCATTAGAAAAAAGCAAGAAGGAGATTCAGGAGACAGAGGATCAGCGTAACATACTACACGTCGACCTATCACAAGGGGATAATTCGACAGAAAACAAGCAAGAGGTAGAAATAGAGGCTGCCGAAAAGGTTGTTTTTAAACGGCCAGCCATGAAGTTGACAAAACGCCTGAGGCCATTATACGTTAAAACTCTAGTTAACGGCGTCCCAGTGGCAAAAGTGCTTGTCGACAATGGAGCAGCTATAAACACCATTCCATCCAGAATGATGAGAAAGCTCGCAAAGACAGAGGGTGATATGATTCCTACAGAAATCATCCTTACCAGCTTCAATGGAGGAGCAACTTCAGCTAAGGGAGTTATGCTATTGGACATAACTATAGGTACGACTACTAGGATCACTGTCTTCTTTGTAATAGATGGTCCTACTAGTTACAACGTGCTCCTAGGAAAGGATTGGATACACGAAAGTCGATGTATACCCTCGTCGCTCCATCAATGCCTGATTTTTTGGAATGACAAAGGCGAAGCAGAAGTGGTGCAAGCCGATCATAGGCCTTTTGTCGCAGAAGCAAACTCAGTGGAAAAGTTTATGTACGAAGGAAACTATGGACCTGTCAGAGTGGTACAAGACGGGGAAGAAACTCAAGTTGTCGCACAAAGCGAAGAACCATTCTCAGTGGACGCACTCACTGAGATGTTCAAACAGATGAGGCCAAATATAGTGGCCTTAGGAGAGCCAGTGATTGGCAAAAGAATAATCAAGGAATCTTGAATGGATTCTGAATTGCAAAAACAAATGGCCGATATTCAGGCCTTCAAAGCCAGACTGATGGTTTTCAATAAGGAATACAATGACAAAGCAAAGGAAGAGACTGCCCTAAAAGCGTTGAAGGACAAGTTGGCAGTATTCGAGTTAGAGCAAAGCCTTGGCCGAGAAGTCAACAAAGTGGACTGTTTGGAAGAGGAAGTACTTACAAAAGAACTGGACGACGAAGTGATGCGGATTGCCAAACCTGGATACGCTCAAGCACAAGACCCTCTGATCAAAGTAAATATTGACAATGAAGGAGAAGATCACCCAACGTTCATCAGCCAGATGCTCGACCAAGAGGTCAATAACAAATTAATCGCTTTGTTAAAAGAATACAAAGATTGTTTTGCTTGGGAATATGAACAAATGCCTGTGCATTTTTTAAGACGCTTCATTTCTAACTGTGCAGGGCGAACTAAAGTTTTTTCGCCGCTATTAAAGCTGAAAAATCAGGACGAATTCATCTGGAAAGAAGAACATCAAAAGGCTTTTAAATGCCCACGGTGGATTCTTTAGTAGATTCAACTGCCGGACATGTCATGTATTCTTTTATGGATGGGTATTCAGGATACAATCAAATTTATATAGTTGAAGAAGACATATACAAAACTGCCTTTAGATGCCCTGGGTCTCTAGGATGTTTTGAATGGGTGGTCATGCCTTTCGGCCTAAAAAATGCAGAGGCAACTTATCAAAGGGCAATGAATTTAATCTTTCACGACATGATAGGCAAGTTTGTTGAGGTGTATGTAGACGACATAGTAGTCAAATCTATTAAAGAAAAAGACCATTTCGAACAGTTAAAATGTTCGTTTGAACGAATGAGGCAATATAAGCTAAAGTTGAATTCCTTGAAGTGTGCATTTGGTGTTAATGCAGGGAATTTTCTTGGTTTTTTAGTACACAATAGAGGGATTGAACTTGATAAAAATAAAGCGAAGGCCATCCTAGAAGCCAAACCACCTAGCAATAAAAAGGAGTTGCAGAGGTTTCTAGGTCAAGTAAATTTTTTAAGACGCTTCATTTCTAACCGTGCAGGGCGAACTAAAGTTTTTTCGCCGCTATTAAAGCTGAAAAATCAGGACGAATTCGTCTGGAAAGAAGAACATCAAAAGACTTTTGAAAGCCTGAAGACATATCTATCAAGTCCACCAGTATTGGTGTCACCAATCCAGGGACGGCCAATGAAAGTGTATGTATCGGCTGAAAAGGAATCAATAGCTGGAATGGTCGCACAGGAAGACCAATTTGGTGAAGAAAGGGCAATTTATTATTTGAGTAGACGGTTAACGAAATGTGAATATAATTACTCTGCTGTTGAAAAATTGTGTCTAGCACTGTATTTCACATGTACAAAGTTAGGGGCTTATTTACGGCCCGTAACCGTTTATTTAATTTCTAAGGTAAATTTAGTCAAATATATGTTCTCGCGCCCTGTTTTACACCAAAGGGTAGGCTTTTGGACACTAGCTTTATCAGAGTTCGAAATACACTATATACCTCAAAAGGCAGTCAAAAATCAGGCTTTGGCTAACTTCCTAGCCGATCATCCATGCCTTGACATGCCTGAAGAAATCGAATTAGAAATCAACTCGTTCGGACTAAAACCTTGGGTATTGTATTTCGATGGGTCAAAGACCTCTAAAGGTGCAGGAGTAGGAGTAGCACTAATTAATCCTTTAGGGATTTGCTACAAATTCGTATTCACCTTAGACAGAATGTGCACCAACAATCAAGCCAAATACGAGGCCTTAATTGTAGGCCTAGAACTGATGATAGATTTGGGAGTAAGAAACGTGATCGTTAAGGGCGATTCTCAATTGGTGATACATCAATTAATTGGTGATTTTAAATGCCAAAGTGATTCCATTATAAGTCAATATGAGATCGCCCAAGAATTATTAGAGGAATTCGATCAAGTAGAACTTCAATGCGTTAATAGGATATATAACGACGTGGCGAATGAGTTGGCCCAAATGGCTTCAGGGTACTCTAAAATCTTGGATTGGAAGTCTACTTGTGAATACGGAATCATATTGCCCGTAATTCACAAACCCTGGTCGTTCAAGGGTTGGGCGATAGACCTGATAGGGAAGATTTATCCCCCATCGTCCAAGCAACATACATTTGTTATAGTTGTAACTGATTTTTTTACTAAGTGGGTAGAAGCAATACCTTTAAAGGAGATCACCCAAAAGAGTGTTATAGAATTTATCAGTGATCATATTATTTATAGATTTGGGATTCCACAAACTTGATGATAGATCACGAAACTTCTTTGAATGGAGATCAAGTGATGGAATTCTTGAGCAAGTTTGAAGTTAAGTTAGTGAACTCCACACCATATTAGCTCAATCCAACGGACAAGCGGAATCTTCTAATAAGATTCTAAAAAATATCATCAGAAAGATGATAGAGGAAAACGCCAGAAATTGACACGAATGTTTGAATAAGGCTTTATGGGCTTATAGAACATCACCTCGGTCAAGTACCAAAGTTACTCCTTTCCAACTTGTTTATGGACAGGAGGCCGTTTTGCCTATGGAAATCAACGTGCAATCAATTCGAGTGTGCTTACAACATAAGTTGAATGATGATGAGTATGCCGAATCGCTAATTCAAAATTTATTAAGTTTAGATGAATTGAAGTTGGACGTCTTGGATAGTTTGCAAGTTCAAAAGCAAAGAATGGCTAAATTTTATAATAAAAAAGTCATAGCCAAGTCGTTCAGCCTGGGTGAACTAGTTTGGAAGACGATACTCCCTTTGGATACCAAGGATCCAAAGTACGGGAAGTGGTTGCCCAACTAGGAAGGACCATACAAAATAAACAATGTATTGCCTAATGGAGTATACCACTTGGAAGATTTAGATGGCACCAAGCACGTAAGATTCATTAATGGCAAATATTTGAAAAAATATGTTCCTTCTTTATGGGAATGCGAACAGATAAAAACATAACCAAACATTCTGGACGATCCAAAAATAATAAAGATAGAGCGAAATACGTTCAAATAAAGTTCTTTATTACCAAACGTTCATTACAAGAATATAAAAGATACAAGTAATAGGCGTGTTACAAAATACAACTTAAGTAAGATGATCTCCCAGTCGATCACTGAGTAAGCTTCACAATGCCTTCCTAAATGCATCGCTGCAGTGGTGGGATTGACGAGTGAGAGGGTGTACTGGCCTCACCACCTTCCTAAATACATCGCTGCAATAGCGAGCAAATAGGCTGAGAAACACTCTCAGCAGGCAAGCTGAGAAGCACTCTCAGCAAGCAAAATGGCCCATGAGCAGCCCAAAAATTGCCTTCCATCATTGACTCCTTGTGAAGAACAAAGAGACGATGGGAAGAATTTTGCAGGTAAAAATTTCGCTGCGGGCCAGAAAACATTTCTTATACCTCCCATACCAAAAGTGACATCAAAGTAAGTATAAGGCGGACGGACTAAATAGTCCATTTTTGGATCAGATTGATCGTCAGAATGCCAAGAAATGGTAGCAAATTGGTTTCGAATAAGAAAATGAGGAGATGAAGATAGATGATGAAAAATGCGAAACATTTATAGGGGGGTGAAGATGAAGAGACAGAATATGAACAGCCACATTTCTGTCTAATAGATAGAATTAAATGGCCCTAAGTCTTGGGAACAGTAGTGGGAATATTAAAAGAGAATGGACAAAATTCTTAATGCAAAGCAGTTAAACGCTTAAAGAATTGATGATTAGAAAATAAACATCAAATAAATGCACAAGAAATTAATGTTCATTAATAAGGAACAAAATTACAAAAAAGAAAAAGACATCGTGTGTCTTAATTACATTCTACCCCATAAGGAACGAATTCGGTCCCTAAGTTTTTCCCAATCCTCGTTCTGTCGGGAGGTAGTGATGTTCAATTCAGCCGCAACGTTATCATCATCAACCTCCAGCTTCTTGTACTGTTCGACCAAGGATTTAGTTCGCTCAATTCCCTGAGAGGCGTTGCGCTTTTTAGCGGCCATCCTCGCCCTGCAATCGTCCATTTTGGCTTGAAGTTCCCTCATCTGAGCAGCCAAGTTAACCATCAAGGAGTCTTCAATCATGACTTCGGAAGAAATTTCTTTCAACTCGTCCTTAGCCTTGTTGATCTCCAAGCGCAGAGTCTCTTTCTCAGCTACGGCTCAAAGATATTGAGTACGCTTGGCCTTTAGTTCAGCGTTCTTGGCCAGCATAGTAAGGACCTCGGAGTGAATGACCTTCAACGTCGCTTTAAAGTCGGCAGAAAGATTGAGCGACGGAAGCGTCAGTGCTTGCTCTAACTTCGCACTCAAGCGCTCAAGTTCATCCTTGTGTCTGGCAGCACTAGCCCTTCCAATGTCCATGTCCATGAAGGACACGTACTCAAATACCAGCTCCTTCAAGAACTTCAAGTCCTCTTCTGAAGAAGCAGCAGGACGATCAGATGGAGCAGGGCGAGGCATTTGGACCTGCCCCCAGGAAGAGAACAAATCCTGAATAGAACGCACAATCCTGTCAGCATCCTGCAAAGAAGATTGCCATCATTAAAAATATTCGCTACAACGAACAAGTTGGAAATAGGAATGGGGCAAAGAGAAAAACTACCTCGTCGACAATCGTAGAAGATGGCACACCCTCAGCCAAGCTGGCCACCAACGACTCATCCATTCGTGAGGACTTCCCCTTGTCCGAGCGAGAAGATGTTGCCACAGCGGGCGGACTCATGGGAGTATCTGCAAAGTTCAAAGAGCAACCAGTCAGAAACTAATAGCACGAGCAAAGGTAAGATATCAAAAACTGAATTACCTTCTGCTTCGATGATTGGGGGGTCAACGCCCTGGGAGGAAGGTGGCTCATTCATGGGTTGTGATGAAGAATCTGGGACTGAAGATGTACCTTTAAGCATGGTCCCATCATCAACCGGTTTGGATGAAGTAGTCTCAACAGAGGATGATGGAGCAGGAGTTGGTAATGCCAAAGCCTTTGAAGGGGAAGCTGAGCTTTTCTGAAAAGTCCAAAAGATCATTAGTACACAGAAAAATTTCAAATGGGGAAGAGCATACTTGTAAATAGACCAATTTAATTACCTTCCTCTTAACGATAAGAGGGACATCATCATCATCATCATCATCAACATCATCCTCCAGAATGGGAGATGCTGAGGCTAGCCGTTTGTGGCTTGGAGCACTCTTGGCCATAGTTGGCCTGGCAGGGAGAGAAGAAGATGGACGAGCAGATTGTTTAGTACGACGAGAAGGAGAGGGGTTCCGAATAGACAAAGGAGTGACCAAAACAGGAGGAGGAGGAGAAATACTCGGTTGGTCTAATGAATGAAAGGCACGATTGGTCTCAATCGCAAATAATCTGCGCTTTACCGATGGCCAAAGTTGTTCGAAAAGAGGGTAAGTAGCATGACAAGGATTAAAAGGGGCTAATGAAAAATAGCTTGATAAATGGAGGTTGCGAGCGTTTATAACCTCTACTTCCACCTTATTAACGGTATGAAAACGGTCGTTTAAATTCTTCGAATAGCAAAGAGGAACAGGCCAAGTTTGGCCGAAACCAAGCTGCCGAGCAAAAAATTGGGGAGCATAAATTTCTACCCCAGCTTTGGCATTGGTCCCAGTCAAGATATCGTGGAAAAGCTCCCTCCCAGTTAAGAACTGGATCCAAATGAGCAAAGAGGTGCTCGCGCTATCTAAAGTGGAAGGAGGATGTACATAGTCTGGAGTCAAAAAAGGAGGAAAAGGAAAGAAGGAAGAGATTGAATCTAAAGAATAAAAGAATGAAAAAATGTCCCTTCTGGACATACTTACAGGAGTTAAAGGCTCCATAGCTAGCCCGTAACAGCTAGTAGAAGGACGAGAAATGGATGGAGCACCAAGCGATGAAAAATAGGATCTCAACCACAGTTGAGTGAACCAAAGAGGTCCACTGCCAGTAGGAGATGCACCATTCTTCAATTGAGCCTGAAGAAAAGCCATACCTCTATAAAGGGCAGCCAAAAACAAAGAACATAAATTCAAAGGCCTGCCACGCGCCAGTTCATGCGCTATAGGTAGATAACTCAGAGAGGGCTTTATACTAGGCACGCACAACACATATTTACAAAGCCAAACTAAAAGGAAGGCCACTCGCTCAGCATGGGTAGGCTCAGCACTCGAATGATTGTGGAGTGTCTGCAGGCTTGAATAAGAATCGGTATAGTTTTTACCGAACTGTGGGGCGCCACCAGAAACTAAGATGCCTGGGAAAATGGTATCGCCCAAAGGTGGTAAATTTACCAGGGCCCCAACATCCCTTAACGTAATAGACATGGGGCCAAGAGGAAAAATAAAGGTGTTATACTCAGAGGACCAAAAGCTCAAAGCAATCGGAAAAAGCGCTGAATCAAAAGTAGGGGGGCGAATAGAGACTTCCAACAAATCAGAAATTCTAGCGCTATCAAAAAGTGCCTTAGTAGGACCATGACCCACAAGACGAGCATGCCACCTACGAAAAGCTACGTCAGATTTGGGCCAAGTGCGAATACCTCTTTCACGAAGTGGCCCCAGCGGCAAAGAATTCAGAAAAGGAGGGCCATGAGTGCAAGGAAACAGCTGACACACTGCCGCCTGTTCAACTGCCTCCGCACTGTTGAAGAAAGGACCCAAGTAAACTCATTACGTCCAACATCGGTGGGCGCGAGAAAACTTGGGGTTACGTATGAACGACTCAGAAGTTTCTGAAAGTCATCAAAACTAAAGGAGTCGCTAGCTTGAGATTGTGAAGCAGCCATTGAAGAAGGAACGAAGTTTTGCAGAGTTACGTAACAAGGAAGCAAAAGATGAACAGTGAATCGTGAAGGATGCGCAAGAAATATGAAACGTGATTTGGTAGCAGTAAAATGGCGTGTTTGGAATTTATAAGGGTTTGCAAAGCGACGCACCTTTTCAAGTTATAGAGGGAAACAATGATTGAAATTCTTTGGGAATCGCGAACGTTGCTGGAGACGTGAAGTGAATATGGAAAAATTCAATAATTATTTTTAATTCTGCCACATTGGGGGGTAATTGTTGACACATAAAAATTCAGCCCAAATCGAATAGCCCAGAGAGTAAAGCCCAATTGGAGGATCCCCAAATCAGACAGCCCAAAGAACGAAATCCAATTGAACGAATTAAGGTGAATGCCCAAATAAGGGGCCCAATAGTGCGGTAACGCCATCGCCCAAGTTTGCAAGTCGCTCAAAATCTGAACGAATAGAGTGGCATACGGTCACCCAGAGTCTCGCCCAAATCTTCAAGTCGCCCAAGGTATCAACAAACATAACGCATTATGATTGTCAAGAAATGCAGTTATTGAGGCAGTTGCTAAAGTAACCTTATCACGTTCCACGACTCAAGGGGTTCAATCGAAAGCGGTTGAACGATGCAAGATAATGGCAGTAGTTAAAAGGACAGTTTCATGACAAAATGGCCACTACAAAGAAAGTGGGTAGTTATAGGGCGATCAGGCAGTTTTTTTAAAGCAGTTAATCACAAAGGGATCACCTATGAAGTATAAAAGGGAGAAAGAACATAGAAGCAAAGGATCGAATCCAAAACTCTCGAACAGAGAATATGTAATTTTCATTCCTTTAGCTTTTAGACTTAAACACTTCCTTTTCTGTAACTCGTGTGCTTGCGCCCCTTGGAGGCACGTTGTTTTCCGTTTCCAATTGTAAAGTTCATCACCAATAAAAAGAACACCCCTTTTTGGGACTTTGTCTCAAGAGGTTTCGTCCCTTACACAATCGTCTGATCCTCTTTAATTATTAGCGAATTAACACGCGCGAAACAACCATCAACTGAAGAATCCTCCTCTACATTACATTGAAAGACAAATTTTAGAATCTTATAGTTTTCAATAGAGGATCACGACATAATGATTATGAAATTTGACATATATTGATTAAATATGTCGAGATTGACCATGTCATAACTTCAACTAATACCTACCATATCCTGCAAAGAATAGGCATGGCTTGCCATCCTTGAACCTCCTAATCATTTTCCCTCTAATTGTCAAAATAACATGCCACTTATATATACCACTTATTTAGGAAGACCAACATATGTATCATGAGTAGTTACATTTCCTAGTCCAACTATAAGTTTTATATCATCTCCTATTTATTTATTTATTTATTATTATTATTATTTTAAGATTACATATTAAGACTAAACGTGATTGCTGAATTGTCAACATTAATTTATAGACAAAAT
>NC_036257.1:7107261-7114130 GCF_002742605.1 Olea europaea var. sylvestris | reverse complement strand
TCAAAGTAAAATAATCAAATCATTAGCAAAGAAAAGACGTTCGTGGACCTATTTATGCACAATAGAAAGGATCTCTGTACAAAACACAAAAACATGATGAAAAAGAAAGGATCCCCAAAAGACTTAAAAACCAAAAAAGATGTTCCCAGGATAATCTATTAAATTGAAGATGAAAGTAGCTGTAGATATGCATTCATAAATAGTAAGTGTATTATATCCATAAATTACGTGGTATGCCCATGACAGAGAGAATCCTATATCGACTAATTAATTGATTGGGCAAAATTGCAGAATGGGCTTGGAACTTGGGTCCGACCCATTAACATCACTCTTTATTTTTCGTTCGACTGTTGATTTGACCGTCGAAGTGCAAACGATCGCCGGACATTTTTCTCGACCGACGGCTTTTGCCTTCTAAAGGGATGTTCAATGTGCAAGTGATGTTTACATGAAGAAGACGAAGTCGGGATTCTATTGGCGCATTTTTGGAGTCAACAAAGTGTATCCATTAATGTGAGAAATTCATTCTCGCAATAATTGCCATGATAAAGCATCATTCAATACGGTAATTAGCTTTTCTTGTAGCACGCTCGAAAATACTACAATCTATATCGTTATTATTATTTTACTATCCTATGTTACAAACAAGAATAGACAAGGAACTGTTAGGAACGATTTTGATATTAAAATTTCAGATAACTAGTAAAGATCCAACTTTTTTAGCGTCAAAATTTATAAATCATTTATAAAGGGTACGACTACATATTCTATTTATTTATAATCTAAACCATTTATAAATTATTTCCAAACGAAGGATTAAATGCGTTCATCTAGATCTATATACTTACCACGTTAACCTTTATAGTACCATAATCTGAAATTCGTTTTTGCAAACTAGTTGAGAAAAAATTTCGTAGGTACTCAAAAACAAATCTATGCAAAATTTTATGATGCAAAACTTCTGTTTACTTGACAACGTATACATATGTAGACGAGGGAGGAAGTCCATCTGATGATTACCAACTTGACTCAATTGACTTCTTAGAAAGATTCAACTTTGTGAATATTGACAAGCAGTACTTTATATTTCATATTGATAGTCAGGGACTGCCAAAAGGTGGATTTACGAAATTGAACGTCGATGCATCTCGACGATGTAGTGACAATAACCAACCAATTCATAAGGTATCAAAGGATGTGTAGGATTATCGGCTGCATCACCGATTCATGAAGAATCACAAGTTAGATCTGAGGGTAGTACTGAGACGAACTCCAAAAGTGATGATAGCCAATTATTACAGGTAGAAAAGTCACGAAGGATTCATAGCTATTGACTCGTGTTAATCAAGAATCTCAACGGGGTGATAGTAGTAGCCCACCAACTCATAACATATGATATGATGACAATAGTAATCGAGAATAGGCTCAATTAAATGAGCATAATGAACGCGAGGCAGATACTGAGGACGTTGTACATGTTGATTCACATGCAAAACGAATCAACATGCAAAGCATCTCGCCTAGACTCCTTCATATGTTGCTGGTGATAGCCTTGATCATCTTCATAACCCATAGATACAGATTTAGCAGACGTTCTCAATAGATCTTCTAAATTATCACCAGAAGAGTAACCATCTCCAACAATAGCTTGATTTATCTCCGAATTGTCATTCCCAAGAGCATAAATGGACTGATATACGTCGAGATCGTCTAAAATTTCAAGTAGACTATCAACACTGTTTTCTTGACCATCCACTGAAGAATCCTCCTCAGTATTATATTGAAAAGCTAATTCTAGAATCTTATAGTCATCAATAGAGGATCATGACTTAGTGATTATGAAATTTTAAATATATTGATCAAATATGTCGAGACTGAACAAATAGAGATATAATGGCTTGCTTTTCATTGAATAAAGGTGAGGTATTTATAGACGTACAGGAAGAGAATTGATAGCCAATCATATATTCTAAACTTAGCTAATTACCTAATCTATGGGATTTATTGTCAATCAAAATATTTACAATAGCTAATGGGATAATTATACAATTAATTCCTCTAATATGCCCCCTCAAGATAGAGCTCATATGGAGAGTCCAATCTTGATCTTCAAAGCTTGAAAGCGAGTATGTGAAAGAGGCTTGGTCAAGATATCGACTAGTTGATCTTCTAAGGACACATGGGCGACACGTAAAGCTCCACTTTGTACTTGATCCCGAATAAAATGATAATCAATTGCAACATGCTTCATTCGTGAATGGAAGACAGGATTGGAGCAAAGATGAGTTGCACCAACATTATCACAATAGATAACCGGAGCAGCAGGAATACAAATGCCAAGCTCAGTGAGAAGAGAATAAATCCATTGTAACTCAACAGCTGTAGAAGCTACAGCACGATATTCGGCTTTAGTGGAGGAGCGGGCAACTGTGCGTTGTTTTTTGGAGGACCAGGAGATCGGATAACAACTAAGGTAAACAATGTAGGCACTGATGGAGGTGTAGTCATCCTTATTACCAGCCCAGTCAGCATCAAAGAAGGCATGAAGAGATAGAGATGTGTGACAGTACAAGGCAAGACCATGATCGGTGGTACCAGAAAGATAGTGAAGCAAACGTTTGACCGCATTCCAATGATCAGTAGTGGGTCGATGCATGAATTGAGACAACTTATTAACAGTATATGCAATATCAAGGCGAGTGAGGTACAAATATTGGAGACTTCCAACAACTGTCCTGTATTCAGAAGGATCTGTCAAAGCAGTGCCAGAAAGAACTGTAAGTGTTGGCTCGGTGGTAAGTGGAGTGGTG
The DNA here is from genome assembly GCF_002742605.1 of Olea europaea var. sylvestris. Lineage (NCBI taxonomy): Eukaryota > Viridiplantae > Streptophyta > Magnoliopsida > Lamiales > Oleaceae > Olea > Olea europaea. The sequence continues at coordinate 7,111,320 of NC_036257.1, read as the reverse complement.
ACAGATTTGGCCCCTTCATAGTTGTGCAAGCGAGAAGATCTGTGATATATTTTCACTGAGAGAGAAGTAAACCAGTAGAAGTAGTGGCAACTTCAATACCTAGGTAGCATTACTTCCAGTAATAATTATGTCATCAACATATACAAGGAGATAGACTTGATTACCGTTTGTGTTAAAGACAAAGAGTGATGTGTCCGCATGAGAGTTTGTAAACAAGAGGCTACAAAAAATTGTCTGAGCTCATGGTACCAAGCCCTTGGTGCTTGTTTGAGACCATATATAGCCTTGCGTAACTTGCAAACATGTGTGGGATTATCACGATCAAGAAAACCTTATGGCTGTGCCATGAAAACATCTTCAGAGAAATGACCTTATAGAAAGGCATTGTTGACGTCAAGTTGACGAAGAGACCATCCTCGACTAATAGCAAGACTAAGAACCAAGCGAATAGTGGTAGGTTTGACAACTGAACCAAATGTGTCATGATAATCAACATCAAGACGTTGATGGAAACCTTTAGCAACTAGTCGCGCTTTGTACCTGTCAATTGAACCGTCAGGTAAACGTTTTATTCTAAAAATTCATTTACAACCGATGAGATTTTGCATTGAATCAGGGGTGACAAGTTCCCATGTCCCATTCCGCGCAAGAGCATCATATTCCTCAGACATAGCCTGATGCCAGTTAGGATCTTTGAGGGCTTAGATCAACGTGTGTGGTTCAAGTTGATGGGTCGAGGTGATGGTGGTAGTAAGATTAAGTATTTGGATGGGTTTATGGATATGGTTTTTAGCACGAGTGGTCATGGTATGGATGTTGGTGGGCGGATTTGGAAGAAGGGAGTCTGTAGAGAATAGTGAGGAATTAGAGGGTGGATCTTGTGGGTTATTATTGGTGTTGGTGGAATGTGCTGGGCTGTTGGATGGCGGGGCTTGGTCTAGTGGGGTTTCGGTTACGAGATGTGGAGTTTCGGAGCATGTGTGGTGGATGGAGGATGTGGAGTGGTCAACCATAGTGGGAAGAAATGACGATGATGGAAACCAATCTCGAAGTGTGTCTAGATTTGGTCGACTAAGATGACCGTGAATGGATTTGAATGAAAAGACAGATTCCACAAATTTGACATGACGGGATGTATGGATTTTGGAAGTGGAAGGATCAAGACAGAGATAGGCACTTTGGGTGAGGGAGTACCCAACAAACACACAAGAAATGGATCGAGACTCAAGTTTATGACTAAAATAAGGGCGAAGCCATGGATAGCATAAACAACCAAAGATACGGAGTTTTGTGTAGTTTGGTGGTGAGCGAAAAAGGGACTCATAAGGAAAGGAAAGGGAAAGAGTGGGTGTGGGCATGTGATTAATGAGATATGCAGCGGTTGTAAAGGCATAGTTCCAGTATATGAGCGAAAGTGAGGCGTGAGTGAGTAGAGATAGATCGGTTTCAACAATATGTCGATGTCGGCGTTCAGAGAGATCATTATGTTCAGGTGTATATGGGGGAGAGGTGAGATGAGAAATTCCATGACAGGACAGAAATTGATCTAATGCTTGATATTCACCACCATTATTGGTGTAAAGAATGACAATGGAGTGTTTGAAGTGGTTTTCGAAACGAAGAAAGACATCACAGATATGAGATTTCTTCTTTAATGGGTAATACCAAACATAACATGTAAAGTGATCAACAAAAATAACATAATACTTGAAATCATCAACAGAATGAACAGGGGAGGTCTAAACATCCGAAAATATGATTTGTAAGGGGTGAGATGAAACAATCGTAGATGTAGAAAAGGGAAGCTTTTGACTTTTATTGCTTAAACATGCATTACAATGAGAGTGTTGTGACTTAGAATACGGTAAAGAAAATGTTGACATAATATGCTGAAGAATAGGCGTTGATGCATGACCTAATCTGGAGTGCCACTCGGAAGAAGTGGTCTTGATGCTGGAAAAGACAATGAGCGGAGATGACAACGTTGGAGAGGAGGTTGGCCACTCATAGACGCCATCTTTAGTGTTTCCTATTAAAAGGATTGCCCCCATGCTCAGATCCTTTACATGAAAGACGGTAAGAATTCAACAGAAACATGATTAGTATTACAAAATTGATAGATAGAAATAAGGTTCTTTTTCATGTTAGGTACGCAAAGAATATTACGTAAATTAAAGGTACGAGTAGGAATAGAAAGGGTGGTGGAACCAGTATGAGTAATGTGAAGACCCAAGCCATCGCCGATCATAACATCATCAGACCCTGCATAAGGAGTGTAAAGTGAAAGATTATTCAAATCCGTGGTGACATGATGCAATGCACCACTATTAAGTAGCCATGTGGGGTTGTCAGTGGTGTCAAGTGATGCAAAGTGTGCACGTGGTTGCTAAGGAGAAGCATGATGTGGAGCCTATGGGCATGTTGCTGAAGGAGCCAATGAGGATTGGGTGTTGATAAGTCGATAAATAGGGCATCGTTTGACAGTGTGTCCTTGAGCACCACATCCTAGGCGATGCCCAGGAAATGGACGTGGTGGAGGACGAGCATTACGAGGAGCATTGGATTGTTGATTATGAGCAGTGTTTGTGGAAGGGCGCCAAGAATGATTGTTGCGTTGATTGACTGGATTGGTGGTGGCTGAAAAGGGTGATGGTGGTGCATGTGATTGTTGGAGAGACGCTTCTTTGTTGATGAGTTTTTTCATGAATTTCATAAAAGGAGATCTGCGTTTCACGAGCATTAACTGCGTCAACAATTCCTTTGTATTCCTCGCCAAGGCCGTCAAGAATTTTATCAATGAGATCTTCTTCATCAACAGGTTTTCCAAGAAGAGCAAGTTCATTAGCTCGGTTCTTGATAAATTGCATATACTCGGAGATCGTCTTGGAGCCCTTGACACAGTTTTTCAATTGGTCCTTGATCTGTTTGATGTGACCACGGGATGGCTTGGCATAGGTATTAGCCAAGGTGGTCCAGGCCTCTTCAGAGGTGGTGTTGCAAGCAAGAAGAGGTTGGATGGGTAGAGAGACTATACCAAGGAGTGCACTGAAGAGGAAACGATCTTAGCGCTTCCATGTTGTGTAGGTTGGATTTGGAGCCGACTTACCATCAGCTGTGACTGTTGGTGTGGGACTAGGATGAGAACCATTAAGAAAGCCATAGAGGTCATATCTTTCTAACAGACTTCTGATTTGGAGGCTCCACGTGATGTAGTTGGTGGTGGTCAGTTTTGTAATGTTTGTAGTGTTGATGGTAACAAGAGGATTATTTGGGTCTTAGGTAATTTGAATGGTGGTGTTGACACATAAAAATTCAGCCCAAATCGAATAGCCAAGAGAGTAAAGCCCAATTGGAGGATCCCCAAATCAGATAGCCCAAAGAACGAAATCCAATTGAACGAATCAAGGTGAAGGCCCAAATAAGGGGCCCAATAGTGCGGTAACGTCATCGCCCAAGTTTGCAAGTCGCTCAGAGTCTGAACGAATAGAGTGGCATACGGTCGCCCAGAGTCTCGCCCAAATCTTCAAGTCGCCCAAGGTATCAACAAACATAACGCATTATGATTATCAAGAAATACAGTTATTGAGGCAGTTGCTAAAGTAACCTTACCACGTTCCACGACTCAAGGGGTTCAATCGAAAGCGGTTGAACGATGCAAGATAATGGCATCAGTTAAAAGGACAGTTTCATGACAAAATGGCCACTACAAAGAAAGTGGGTAGTTATAGGGCGATCAAGCAGTTTTTTAGAGCAGCTAATCACAAAGGGATCGCCTATGAAGTATAAAAGGGAGAAAGAACATAGAAGCAAAGGACCGAATCCAAAACTCTCGAACAGAGAATATGTAATTTTCATTTCTTTAGCTTGTAGACTTAAACACTTTCTTTTCTGTGACTCGTGTGCTTGCGCCCCTTGGAGGCACGTTGTTTTTTTTCTTCGTTTCCAATTGTAAAGTTCATCGCCAATAAAAGAACACTCCTTTTTGGGACTTTGTCTCAAGAGGTTTCGTCCCTTACACAATCGTCTGATCCTCTTTAATTGTTAGCTAATTAACACGCG
>NC_036257.1:7104503-7107057 GCF_002742605.1 Olea europaea var. sylvestris | reverse complement strand
GCACACTATGACAATATGGCCAAACAACTAAAGACGTTGAATGAAACAATGAACAGGTTAGTGGGCCAAATATGTCAACCGGCTATACCTCTTGCAAGTCACTTTCAAACTAGGACGATCGTAGGACATAATCCTTCGGTCCCAAGTCCAAGTCAAGGGGTAGAACCACTTTCTGGCCCCTCTACTTCAAACCAAGGAGGTGCTACAATACCAAATCAAAGTAGTAGTAGTGGTATGCCTAACTTGGGGGGTAATCCAAATGTGAGAGATAATGTCCTAAACAATGGACAGAATATTCCACGTGGTAACGAGGGGGTAGATGTCCAGGCTAATGGTAATGGCCCTAATTATGGTAATTTTGTTGCCAATCAAGGACCAAACATCAGGCCTCATGCAAATCAACCGGTTAATCAACCTGTAGGAATTCCGTATGATCCCAATGTCATGTTGAGGAATCAGATTATGGAAATCGTGTAGGATCAGATGGCCTTTGGGGTGCGTCCTGTCATTAGGCCGACGTACACAAAACCATATCCTGATTGGGTAGACCTAGCATATCCATGGCCTAGAGGTTACAAAGTGCCAGAATTCTCACTGTTTACTGGTTTTGGAGAGGTGTCTACTCTAGAACACATAGGGCGATTCACGTTGCAAAGTGGTGATGTAACCGATTACCATAAAATGAGACTTTTCCCTAGTTCGTTAACAGGAGTAGCTTTCTCCTGGTTCATCAACTTGCCAGCGAACTCTGTTCAAACATGGCAACAATTGGAACAGTTGTTTCACGCTCAGTTTTATAAAACTGAGTCTGAAGTCACTTTGGCCGATTTGGCGAATTTACGTCAAATGCCAAACGAATGGGCAGAAAGTTTTCTCCAAAGGCTCAAGACAGCAAGAAGCAAATGTTTTGTACCTCTGCCCGAAAAAGAATTTGTCAAAATCGCTCAAGGCTGCTTGAGCTTTAATTTAAAAAAGAAGTTCCAGGACAAAGAATTCCCTGATCTTTTCCAGTTGAGTGCAAACGTAATTAGGTATGAGCGACTGATAAGAGAAGAAGAACAAATGAAAAATTCTAGTAAAGGAACTTATTACAAAGACCCAAATTTTAATGTTCATACCATCGACGACGAGTCATACGATCAGGCCGAAATATGTTTGGCCGAATTGGTCAAAGGGGAGACACATACTTGTCCCATAATGACCAAACCTAGACCGTCGGGCAAAGATGATGAGCCCATAAAGGATGGGAACATAAAGACTAGAACGTTCTCGTTCGATGTGACCAAAGCTGACCTTATATTCGACAAATTATATAGGGATAAGCAGATAAGATTGAGCGATAAGCACCTGACTAACAATTGCTTGGTCACATTAAGGGTAAAAAATATTGTAAATGGCATAATGCATGGTCACACCTGACTAACAATTGCTTGGTTTTCCGTCATGTATTGCAGGATGCTATTGAATCAGGACGAATTACGTTCGATGACAAGAAAAAGATGGCAGTGGACGAGAATCCTTTCCCACAGCCACTCGGAGTAAACATGGTAACATCTGGATTCAAGAACAAGTTACCAAAATTCAAGTTAGTCATAGATGACGGAGAAGAAGATCCTAGATCACATCCCAGCGTCTTCGAACGAATTAAAGGAAAAGAACCAAAAAAGGACGAAAACGTCCTATGTGCAAGGTGTAAAAGAGAAATAAATGGAGACACGGAGAAACCAGGGACATGGTAGCATCCCCATCGCCCTGCCTTCTTCCCAAACATTCAACCTGGTAGAGGGCGAGGTACATCGTTCTATAGAGGACCGCCTTTCGAAAGGCAGTTCAGATCAGCAGATACCGGAAGAACATTTAGGCCGCAACCTCGTCGGCCAAATGTATGGCATTCATTCCAGTACAGCGCAGGAAGAGCAATACCCTTCGATGAGATGACTAGGACTCAACAAAGGCGTTTCCAGCGAAACTACGGACGGATGATGAGGCAGCAACAAGGAATGCCACACCCTAAAGCGCCTCTACTACTCAAGGTAGCCAATCAAAACGTCCTCAAGGGTAATAAAGAGACTGGTACAGATGAATCAATGAAAGAATTGCCAGAAACCTCTTCTGGGAGATCAAGGTTTGAGAGGGACAAAAAGGATGAAGAAGATCTAGATCAGCCCCTTGCTATCCAATTCGGTACGTTGCCTCCTGTCATGGCCAACAATTACCTACTGGCCAATGAGTTCAAGAACAAGGAAAAGGAAGAAGAGAGGGAGGACAACGAAGGAGAAGCTTGCGTGCTGGTATGTGAAGAAGGCCAGACTTCTGGAGGGGCCTACAACAATGACGAGGACGATGGGATGACAGACATTGAAGAAGAAATCGACCTAGAAGCAGAAAGGAAAAAGAGAGGAGTATCGCGCAATACTCTGTTTAAGCAACTACATCAAGAGGGAGTCCGCGAAGTAGACTTATTGGGGGAGCCATCTGGGCGTCCTTTCGATTTCTACGTACTGTACGGGACACCCAAAAGGAAGAAGAGAGTGCCTCGCTCTGAGAAGTATGG
>NC_036257.1:7101518-7101797 GCF_002742605.1 Olea europaea var. sylvestris | reverse complement strand
TCTGATGGTGTATTACTAAAGTGTGTAAGTTTGCAAGAAGCCAAGACGATCATGGCTGAGGTGCACGAAGGGATATGTGGAGCTCATCAAGCTGGCCAAAGGATGAGATGGTTAATTGTTAGGAGTGGATATTTTTGGCCAAAAATGGGAGAACTATGCGTTGAGTATGCAAAAAGTTGTTTAGCATGCCAAAAGCATGGTCCAATACAAAGGGCGCCAACACGAGAGATGGCACCTATTATTAAACCTTGGCCGTTCAAGGGTTGGGCGATAGACCTG
>NC_036257.1:7088364-7100584 GCF_002742605.1 Olea europaea var. sylvestris | reverse complement strand
AGCCCAATTGGAGGATCCCCAAATCAGATAGCCCAAAGAACGAAATCCAATTGAACGAATCAAGGTGAAGGCCCAAATAAGGGGCCCAATAGTGCGGTAACGTCATCGCCCAAGTTTGCAAGTCGCTCAGAGTCTGAACGAATAGAGTGGCATACGGTCGCCCAGAGTCTCGCCCAAATTTTCAAGTCGCCCAAGGTATCAACAAACATAACGCATTATGATTATCAAGAAATACAGTTATTGAGGCAGTTGCTAAAGTAACCTTACCACGTTCCACGACTCAAGGGGTTCAATCGAAAGCGGTTGAACGATGCAAGATAATGGCAGCAGTTAAAAGGACAGTTTCATGACAAAATGGCCACTACAAAGAAAGTGGGTAGTTATAGGGCGATCAAGCAATTTTTTAGAGCAGCTAATCACAAAGGGATCGCCTATGAAGTATAAAAGGGAGAAAGAACATAGAAACAAAGGACCGAATCCAAAACTCTCAAACAGAGAATATGTAATTTTCATTTCTTTAGCTTGTAGACTTAAACACTTTCTTTTCTGTGACTCGTGTGCTTGCGCCCCTTGGAGGCACGTTGTTTTTTTTCTTCGTTTCCAATTGTAAAGTTCATCGCCAATAAAAGAACACTCCTTTTTGGGACTTTGTCTCAAGAGGTTTCGTCCCTTACACAATCGTCTGATCCTCTTTAATTGTTAGCTAGTTAACCCGCGCGAAACAGGTGGTATGAGCAGAGGTGTCTTCGGAAGCCATTTGAAGAAGGACATGGAGAATTGTGAAAGAAGCGGAAGAGAGGCAGGGAAGCAGAGAGGTCAGAAATGTGGTAGCTCTGATACCATGAAGAGATAGAGATATAATGGCTTGCTTTTCATTGAATAAATGTGAGGTATTTATACACGTATAGGATGAGAATTGATAGTCAATCATATATTCTAAACTTAGCTAATTACCTAATCTATGGGATTTATTGTCAATCAAAATATTTAAAATAGCTAATGGGATTAATTATACAATTAATTCCTGTAATAGAGACTGCCTACATTAAATATTCAATTAATACTTAACATATCGTACAAAGAATAGACATTGATTGCCATCCTTGAACCTATTAAACATTTTCCCTTTAATTGTCAATAAAATGTGTTGCTTATATATATACCCGCAGTTGTTACCCTTCGAGTGCTCACTGAGTAAATCTCGGGCAGGCTGACGCAACAACTTGCAAACCACGCCAGCAAGGTAAACTGCACTAGACAAGCCCTATGCGACAAGCTTGACCGAGAAAGTATTGGTAGAAAGAATCGAACTCATGACCAAAGGCCTCTGTGCTCATCTAACTCCATCAACTCGGCTACCCCATGAGAGGCTGTCGCCTATATTTACCACTTATGTAGAAAGACCAAGATGTATTATGTTTAGTTGTATTTCCAAGTCCGAGTAAGTTTTATATCATCTCCCTTTTTTCAGATTGCATATTAACACTAAACGTAATTACTGAATTGTCAACATTAATTTATAGACCGAATGTTTCCTAGTATATATAAGATCTCCTTACATACCGTGCAGTGCTTTTCTTTTTCTTTTTCTTTTTTTCTTTTATTTTATTTTATTTATTTTTTGCACAGAGTGAAGTAAAATAATCAAATCATTAGCATAGAAAAGACAACTCTTCGTGGACCTATTCTTGTGCAATAAATACCAACGAACAATTTTTTGGTTCTCCATCAAACCAATGAGAGATGAGAAGACCTCTGTACATAATACAAAAACATGAGGAAAAAGAGAGGACCCCCCAAAAAGACCTAATTAAATTGAAGATGAAATTGGTTGTATATAAGCATTCATAAAGTAACTGTATGCATTGGTATGAGAAACTCATTCTCTCAATAATTTCCATGATAAAGCATCATTCAATAGTGTAATAAGCTTTCTTATAGCACGCTCGAAAATACAACGATATGTTACAAACAAGAATAGACAAGGAACAGTTATATTACTTAACTAGTGGCCTTACATCATTGGAGGTGAAGGTTTTACACTAGATAAGCAAGACCATAATGAGACTTCCCTTTCACCTCCTTATAAACCAAAACCTAAAAGCTACTTATATAAAAGTTGTCCTCCTTTTTTTTAACATATAAACCTGACTACTATCTGGAAAGTAATCCATAAACATCTACACAAAAGAGCTGGCATAATAGCGCTTCACATGTTAAAACTTTCCAAGTAATTATCAAGCTCGATATAGTGAACATAATAACTCCAAGTGTTCGATTAGATAATGTGCGTGTATCTTATTCCATCACTAGAGAACACCAAGACCCTCGAGGACATCTCAAGTTTTTCCTCCAATGATTTAGAAAAGAGGGAAGCAGAAAAAATACGAATAATAATTCAATGAGTAACATATAGAATCTTATATGTAATATGAATATCCAGTAGTGTGGGCCCTTACGACTTTTTATTTCTACCACGAACAATTAATAGTAAATCAAGATAATCAAGCCCTTAAGTACCATGTACAATACAAATGAATTGCTAAGAAAAGAAGCTCCCGAGGCATAGCCCAGTGGTGTAAAGGACAGGTGTGAGGTTATCTCACGCCTTGCTGGCAGCCGCAGTGTGAGGGTTCGATTCTCGAGACATGAAATTGAACTTCTTGTAGGCGCAGTGTACAGGCAGCTTTTGTTCCTTGACCTGTTGGGGCACATCCCGCGATTTACCTCCCCCACAAAGTTCTAGGGGCGGGACGGGATAGATTATCAACCCAATTGACCATTATTAAAGTTTCATGACATCACAAGCTATTGTGTCATTCTATTACTTGCCTTGGGATCACAAAGCTGCCCATGATGTATAATATAGAAAGACGCGTAATCTAGTGTGCAAGTGAAGTCATTGTTCAAAATTCAAACTAGACAAGACTAATATCGTAAGTAATGATTCCATGTAGCCATTTAAGCAAGCTCCAAAAAATATATATGTTACTCATGGTCTACTGGATAGATTTTGTAGATACTAAAACAACCAAAAATAAACAAGAAATAAACTTAAACTATGGAAAATTGGAAATGGTCAAATGTTGACCTAGATGCCCAAGTACCGATGCTTGTTATTCAATAGGGTTTTCTAAACCATTTTATTGTCCTGTAGACGGTGATAAACACTTGACACCATTGACAGTAAAATATTGTGAAAAATAAACTTTTTTTGCATAGGACGCATTAGTGGTTAGAAGTAAGAAGCAAGCTATAGGGAGAAAATCAAAAGTTTTAGGGTGAAATCCAACTTTTGGAAAGTATGGAGACTAAATTGTATACTTTCGAAAATTAAGATGGACCAATTTCGAATAACCATAGTTTCAGGGACCAATATAGAATTGTTTAGAAGTTTCAGCATCAAAACTGAAGATTATAACAAAAAGGACCAACATAAGAGAAAAACTTAATTTGGGGACCAAATTACAACTTTTTGAAAAGTTTGAGATTGATCGCAGTTTGTAAACCGCGGCTGGACTGTTGTCTATCTGGTTTACTGTTTGCCGTTGTTTGCAAACCGCAATGGCTCACGGTTTGGACCGTGGTCTGGCCTAAAATGTTGTTTTTGTATTTTTTTTTAAAATCCGTTTTGAATTATTTTGGAAACACAACTTCCAAAATTCTTCTACCCTTATAAATAGACATTGTATTAGGTCACGAAAGGGGATACCATCATATAGAGTTGGAGAAAAATCGAAGTAAAAATTAAGATACTAGGATTTTGAAGTTCTTGGATTGGGAGAAGATCATTAGTACATGATTGTCAACTTTTCTCGTTTCTCCTTATAATTTGGTGCGGTACTTTAACTATTTCTTTTACTTTTCTTCTCCCATAATATGTAATTAAACGATTAGTTGGGATGGATAAATGTATCCTATTTTTTAAATTTAATTATAGTTATCATATTTTGATTTTCAATCTCTCAGTTAGTGAATTATTTTTACTTCCTTTCTTAATGCTTTGAATTATTTGATCACCAATTTATTCATATGTGAAAGGTAATTAGTCAAGAGATGAGTTATTTGTTTAGACCATATAGTTTTAATACTCTAAATTCAGGCCTACCCTTATTCACATATAGATATGAAAAGTTGAGTTAATTGAGTAAGACTAGTTTGGATTTGAGAGAGGTAAATTAATTAACTTTGAATAATTATACCATGTACACATAATTAATTGTAATCAACATTTTATGATTGAGATTGAGGGATAATTATAATGAACTTGTGAATCCTAACCCTTTAATCATCATATAAAATTACTTACTTTTTTCATTTGCACATCTTTTTATTCTTATAGTAGACCTATAGCTTTTAGGATAAAAAAAAAATATTTTTTAAATTATTTTCAACTGAATTGAAGTTTGAAATAGTTAAATTGTATTCTTCGTGCAAACAATAATCCTAACTCTTAGAATAGACTTCATTTTTGCCTTTGAAGGTGCCTCTCTTACAATACATTTTCAATAAAATGGGCATGTAAATAGTCAAATAGTATTGAATAGAACCAATGTTTTGAAAACCGACCCGGTCATCGACCCGGAATAGCAAAAGGGTCAAGGGTCGAAAAGTTGAACTGGGATCGAACCGAGGTCGAACCAGTAGTGGAACAAAAAATATTTTTAAACACTAAAATAAGAATGGATAATGATTCTGCTAAATGTTAGAAGAGTTTAAATTTTTTAATAATTAAAGAAAGGTTAAAAAAGATTAATTAACTCAATAAAATAATTAACTATAAAATATATATAAACACTAAATAGTATCACAGTAGATCCCACATCAAAATCTACCACATGACTACACAAGTGTCATGCACAATTGCACACAGCAAACGCCAAATTATATCCCACATCAGAATCTTTTAAATGAAGCACTACAAATGGTGCCTATAAATGGGTGGGCCAACAAGTGCACAGCAGACTTTCTGGGCCTATTAATTAATGGGTTAAAAGTTGAGTAGCCTATACAATTTAAAAATCGAGAAAACCGGATAAATCGGTTACGGGTCGATGGTTAATCATTAAACCGGACAATTTAACAGTTTTTTCCCCGGTTTTGAGTAAAACGAGTTTCAAGCATTAACCGGACCGAATTTTTGTCCTGTTCCCGATTTTCCCGGTTGGACCGGCCGGTCCGATCTGGTTTTCAAAACATTGAATAGAACATGGATCCCCAACTCCCATCACAAAATAAACTGTCCTATCTAACATGTATATTTGTCTCATTAGCTCGCTTCTTATTCTACATAAAGGTGGCAAATCCCATAAATCACAATGTGTCAAAGCATACGCTGAAAATCTGTCATGTCTCCCATGATTTTCAGTGGGAGTGTAAAGTCATTAAAACCCCCATCATACAACCAAGGAACATTGTTCTTTCCATCAAGTCTATAAGAAGATTTCATAAAAAAAAAACTCGTCCCGCTCCCCAACTGAATCCCCAATTAATTGGGGAATCTCGTCCCCATTTGATGCGGGTCCAACTGGGAAAACGGGGATGTCCAAAAACATTGTTGTGGAAAATATTTTTACAATCCCGCTATAGTTACAGTCACTTTGACTGTTTTTTGACCATGTGTGAGGTGACACATATTTTGTCATTGATTACAACAACACTTAAAATAATCAATAATATAGACTTCTACACCTCATCAATGTCTGCATTAATGAACAATTTAAATATACACATAGCGTATTCTATATTTTTAATAGGAGAAGTGCTATATTAACTTTAAAATAAAAATCAGATCAAGGGCCGAGGTCTGCCACCGGGGCCTGACCAAAGGCCCTGTTAGAGTAGCAAAACACATTTAATAGTTTGATTTGATACAAGTATATATCTTGACATGATTTTGGCAATAAAATAATACGAGGGATAACTCACTTTTCAGTTCTCAAGCAGGACGTGCCGCGAAGTGGTGGTGTGGGCGACTGATGTTACTAGATGAACCAATGGTAAATTGACGATGTTGGACAAAAGAGAAATCTTTCAATCATCCCACAAGGATGAACTTACTTTTCATTTTTCATATATCTTAAACTATAAGCTGGGACGGATGTAGACATTTTACATTAGAGAGTCACAATCAAATTTTTAAAAAATGTGACGAATTTTTTTTATTACTTTATATGAGTTATAAATTGTTATACTATTTTTTTATCTTGATTATTATTACATCTGAAAATTATATATATATATATATATATATATCTAGTAAATTTCTTAATAAAACTTTTAACGTCATTTGAAAAAAAAATTAATTGATCGAGAGGAAAATGTACAATAAAAAAAAATTCTAAAAATAATTGAATTTTTTTATATAATTTTTTTTTTTTTTGAAAAAGTAGTGTAACAATTTATAACCCCTATGAAGTAATAAAAATTTTACTAAGAATTTTTACGTCAAAATACCACATATAAAATTTCCTAATAAAATAATGTAAATTATATTGAGAAATTTTTCGCGCAAAAATAATAAACATTAATAAAATGATTTATTTTTTTCCAAAAAAAAAACGAGTTATACGTCTCTTTTTAGTATACACGTTTGACGTACGTTTAACTATTTTCAATATTCATTTAAATCATTTGCTATGTTTATGATATAGTTCTTGAAATGAGCTTGAGAGATATAGAAGATTTATGGATATGGCTAGCATATAATCGTTGAAAATTTTTTAAAGTTAGCTTGTATCGAATTTCTCGAAATATTAGTTTGAAACGGCCTATTTTGATGTATCATAACATTTGCTACGATTAGTCATTTTGCATAACATTAATGACGTAAAAATACTAGGATGTGAGTACTTCAAAATGATATTAAAAATGCAATATCTCAATTTCGTTTGATATTTCATAGTGAGCCAGAAAACTAAAACCTAAAAAAAAATAATAATAATTGAAAAAATTGGAGGGTCAAGTGCCCCTAGGGGACCCCCTTGGGTCCGCCCTTGACTATAAGTTATTTTTCGTGTTGATGGTACAGTTGATTTCTTAATTTTTTAACATATTCCTATTTAATGTGTTTTTCATTAACAAAGATGGATTACTTCTATATAAATCATTATTTAATGTGTGTATATATGTGTGTGTGAAAAACTATACCTTTGTTTGGCTCTCATTTTTTCAAAAACTCATTTTCAACAATACATTTTCCCATAAAATAATATTACACGTAAATCGAAAATTTTTCCTTATTTTTTAATTACACATTATTTATTTTCAACTATATTTATAACTTTTTTTAATTTGTATAAAAATAAAAACGAACTTATCTTTTTGAGACGAAGGGAGTATGATGTATGATCGCTGGATTATTCAATTTCTAGTTCTTGTAAATTGAGATTGATGTAAATTAGACTCAATACGGACCATTTATTAAAAATTTGATTAATGCACTTTAAGCTCCTATTGGGGATCCATTATAAAAAGTTTTTGAGGATAATGTATTTTGAAATAGTGACTTATTTTTAAAAAAAAAAAAATTGTAACTAAAAAATAACGAAATTCTATGTTTATGTATAATATTATTTTGTTGAAGAATATGTGGTTAAAATGAGAAGAGAGAAAAATGTACTAAATTATAATGGGGAACCAAACAGGGGCTAAGTTTTTTAAGTTTCCATTTATTAACCGTAGCTTTTATATTTAGAAGAAAATCAAATAGAATCAGCCCCAAACAAATTTGAAATATTTTATTTCTTTCTGTCGATTTTCAACCAATATGCTACTGGTATTTTTGGCCAACCAGTCACCGTCATTGTTGCGGTTCTCTTCTTCATGGCAGCAAGGGTTTGGGGCTCTGATTTTGGATATGTTGTTCGCCTCTTTCACTCACATATTTTTTTTTTTTTTTTTTTTTCTTGTTAGTATTTTTTTTTTGACAACTTATTTTATAGTCACAAAATATCGAATTAATTGGCCACTAATTATTTTTAAGTCACAAAATATCAAATTATTGATCACAAATCAACAAATTTTCAGGTCACACATTATTTAATTGTCCCATTTTTTTTTTTTTTTTTTTTTTTTACCTTGGTAGTATTTATTTAATGAAAAATACTAGAACCCTTTGTGAAATCGTGAATTAGAGGACTAAATAAGGTGTTTTAAATATAAAAAAAAAAAAGGATTTTTTTTTTCTGGCATAAACTTATAGTTTAAGATGGAAAAAAATAGTTGTGGACCTTGTGGTTTTTATGTAACTGTTTCGAATTCTTGGGATACCCATTGTTGCATGGTGCGTATTTTTATTTTTATTTTTATCGGTAAATTTAAATATCATTGATAAAAAATGTTCCATACACAAGTACGTCGGGTATTCCCAGGTGAATCAAAAGCAAATATCACATACACTTACTCCGGCCATACCCAAGAGAAACAAGAAAAGTGAGAAGCACAGAAGTCAATGATCCACCGCTAAGGATTCAAAATAAATCAAGACATCCGGATACAAAGAAAACATAACTTTGTATATGTGCGTATTTGTTTACATCTTGAGTATGTAATTTGCATCTTATGTCATGGTTAAAATTCTTAATTGCTGGTTCGATTTTTAAAGTTTCGAATTTGATATGAATAAACGGCTTCTCGTCATATTTCTAGTATGGGCTTGTAGAAAGGGAAATCTTTATTGAAAATTTTGATTTAAGCTTTACTCGTTTTTTCCAAAATGCATTGTATCTGCTGATTTTGCAAAGTAAAGAGATATTCTTATTAGATTGTTTTCTTTTTTATTACTTCAATTACTTGAGCATCTTTCTTTCTGAAATGATTCTTTGATTTCTCGAAATTATTTATGTCAATGTGATCAAGGCATTAGGTCCATTATAACCCCATGCATAATATACCCACACATCATATTGCGTCCTAACTTAAATCAATATATTCATTCAAACACAATAATGAATCTCTAAGCAAATAATATTGCCTCCTGCACAGAGCAATATTCAATATGTACAAATTTGAAAATCGAAACAGGGCTGCATTTGAGGCAATTGAAAGAGCAGCCAAGCTATTCTCAGATGTCCTAATTGTCAACAAATTTTGTTGGTGTCAAAATTTTAAATCTGATCAAAATTTCTTTCCTTACTCTGAGATTGGTGTGAAAATGTCATAATTATAGTTGATGTTCAATATTATTTGTCACTTTTTCAAATATTTATTATTTTTTAAAAATTTTGTCACTTTATTGAAAATCAAACATCCACTGGATCTATTCTAAAGTTTTATTGGTGTTAAATATTATGTTACCTTTTTAGTATTTGTCTTGAATTGCTTCCAAATTTAATGTCATAGAAAGAGAGATGAGGTAAAGATGATGATGATTATGATACAGACGATGATTTGGAGTTAAACCAAAGGCATATGTGATATGTTGATGGGGTAGAAATGAAGATCTATTTAATGAGATAAGGATAACCTATAAATAGCATTAAAAATATTTGATGATAGATAATTTGTATAGAACTGACAAGTTTTGATTAACTGTTACAGATTAGTGTTTACATAATTTTTTTGATATTTGCATATGTGACCTTTACATTAAAAGATGATATTGTATGTTGTGCCATTTTTTAAATTAAAATATTACACACAATCAATTTTTAATAAAATAATATATTTTTTGGCTGATCTTTCAATTTGCTTATAAGAGTTTCTTTTAGATGCTAATTTATTATGGGGAAAATTGCAGCCGATGTACTAAATTTTTCGTTTATTAGCAAACTTTGTCCAAACCTTTAATTTGTGTCACCTACAGTCTCAAACCTTTCAAAAATATGCACCGGAGGTTCAAGTGGATGGAAACAGTCCGTTTGACCATTAGTTGACTAGAAAAGTCAAAATTTGACCAATTTGGACCAAATTAAAAAGAGCAAAGTGGTACTTTGCATTTTTTCTTAATATTAATAATTAAAATAATTAATAATAACAATAGAAAAGTAAAAACAAAATAAATAAAAATCAAAGAAAAGAAAAGAAAGGGAATACTGTTCATCTTCACTCCACCCCGCCCTGCCCCACCACACCCAACCCCAATTCTTTGAAGAGCATTGCATTATCTACAAATTGAATCAAATCCTAAATTGAATTAAGTAATTGTAACATATACGGTTTCTTCCGCTCGAATTTGCTCTCCGATATTGACATGTGGTTTCTTCCGCTCGAATTTTCCCCTAGCGGTCCTGACAGTAAATTGTTGGCGGAGCCTAGTTGGGGCGGCGGCAGGATTGACCAAAAGGTAGATAAAGAAGGGATAGATGAAGAGGAAAACACAATTTTTGTGGGTTTTGAAGAACTGGAAGCAAGGGATGTACTCGAGGAAGAAGCCAGGGTGTAAGCGTATACAAGTCTTGTAGAGGTCGCTATGACGGCTGAAATTGAAGCCATAGATGAATGGTTATGTTGAGAAATCGAAGAGTAAAAATGGAGTTTGTAGATGTATTGTTAGAGAAGGAGAGGGTGAGGAAGTGCGTGTGGAGTGGGAGGGATAACTGTGTTATCGTTGGTGGAGCCCGGCTGGGGCGGGGCGAAGATGAAGATGAACAGTATTCCCTTTTTTTTCTTTGATTTTTATTTATTTTGTTTTTACTTTTATATTGTTATTATTAATTATTTTAATTATTAATATTAAGAAAAAATGCAAACTACCACTTTGCCCTTTTTTATTTGGTCCAAATTGGTCAAATTTTGACTTTTCTAGTCAACTAGCGGTCAAACGGATGGTTTCCATCCATTTGAACTTTCGGTGCATATTTTTGAAAAGTTTGGGACAGTGGGTAGCACAAACTAAAAGTTTGGACAAAGTCTGCTAATAAACGAAAGGTTTGGTACCTCGACTGCAATTTTTCCTTTATTTTGTACCATGTTAAATAAGACTTAAATTTTTATTTTAAAAAAAGTGATATTGTACGTTAATTTTAAATTAAAAAATTTAACTTATGGCTTGTTTGAGCCACATTATTTTCAAAAATTATATTTTTCAATAGTGATTTGACATCATTTCAACTCCACATTCTTCAATAAAATAATATTACATGCAAATCTAAATTTTTTCTTACTTTTTAACAACACATTTCTCATTGATTTGATTTGAATAATGCATTTTTTTCCTAGAATGTGGCTCGAACATGGGCTTAACTTCAAAAAAAAAAAACTTCCCTACAAAATTTCTCTATTTTTTTATTTTATTTTTTATTTATTTATTTTTTTTTTTTTGGGTGTTTGGACTTTGGAGTGAGTGAATGAGTTAAGGGCAACTTACAAAAATACCCTTAAAATTAGAAGTGTTTTTAAAAATCATATGAAAAGTTTTTTAGAAGTACAAAATACTGTGTAAAATAAAAAAGTGGTACTATGTCATTTTTTTTTTAAAATAAAAATTGTCACTTTTTTAAAGGAAAAGTGATTGTCACCTTTTTAAAGAAAAAGTGACACACACTTAAAAAAAAAAAAAAAAAAAAGTGACAAACGCTTAAAAAGTGACCAAAAAAAAAAAGTGACACAAACTCGAAAAAATGACAAACACAAAAATAGCACCATCCATTTGTGCAGCACCAATAATCATATTCTTAACATAATCAGCATATTCAAGACAATTCACACGAGCATGGTGGCGATTCTTAACATAATCAGCATGTCCAAGACAATCCACACGCAAATTATGTTAGGAAAATATAACATATCATATCACTTTTATCTTATTAAATAAGTGACAAGTTTAAAAGGTGATGAAAACTCAAAAAAGTGACTAAATGTAAAAAAGTGACTATCAATTTTGAAAGTTTAGTGTCACATTTTTATTAAAAAATGATATAGAATGTCACTTTTATTAAAATGTGATGTTTATCACTAAAAAAAGTGATGGAAATTTCAAGAATGCGATTGATAAAAAAGTGACAAAAACTAAAAAAAAGTGACAAAAATTAAAAAAAGTGACAACTACTAAAAAAAGCGACAAAAACTTAAAAAAATGATGAAAATATAAAAATTATCGAAAATTTAAAAAAGTGACAAATTTTAAAAAATGTTTCAAATTAAAAAAAGCTATAGAGACTTAAAAAAAAGTGACAAACAGTCTAAAAAGTGACATATATTAAAGAAAGTGACAAAACTTAAAAAAAAAGTGATGAAACATCGATCAATGTCATTTTTAAAAGTTAAGTGTCACTTTTTT
>NC_036257.1:7070789-7087818 GCF_002742605.1 Olea europaea var. sylvestris | reverse complement strand
AATAAAAAATGAAAGGGACGAAATTCAGAAAAAAAAGTTACATGATATTACTTTTGAGATCACTTCTTGATCTCAAAAGTAATTTTGTCCGGATCAGAAACAATGGCTAGATGTCCATAAAAAATTTTCATTCTCTCTAGTTATCACATCTAATTTCACAAGGTTTGGATTGTTATCATCTTCCTTGTTCAAGGAGAACAGCACGCGGGCCAATCTTTTTGCCCTCAATTTTATTTATTGTCGAAACATCTATAATAAACACATAAATGGTACACATTTGGTTACAATCATATAGGCAATAGTCCATATTAATAGAACTAAAAAGCATCCATAGAAATTAGAAAATCGGTAAAGAATCTAACTTCCTACAAAAATAAGAACTTGTTTAATACATGTATCATATAAATTTCTAACTTCAGACTTTAAAGACTTCAATTATTCAATAGAACTCGAAAAATAAAAATTCCCCACCACTCCAAATTTCTTCTAAACAATGGCATTGGTAGCACTGGCAATCATAAGCCAAAGATCAACACACTGCTTTCCAATTGGACCAATTATGATAGAACCTATGAACACAGAAGTGATAAATTTTTAAAAAAGTGACGACACACCAATTAAACATTGAAATCAATTAAATAAAGTAGTAGAAATTTAAAAAAAAAAATGACACAACTACCATCCCTCATTTTTCTTCATTCAACACCAACCATCTTAATTCAATTTATCGATAAAACACCGATCAAAACGTCAAGAGTTAGCACTAAATTCCTCATCCAACTCCGTACTCTCCACACCCTTCGAGTCATCATCACAGTCACTATGATCACCAACAATTGAGCTTTCATAACCTGATTCTTGTTCCAATCCGCTAGACCATTGATTCCATCAATAAAATTTTTTTTTTTTTATTTTTTTTTTTTATAAACGTATTGCATAAACCTCAATGCACTTAGAAACTTGAAATGATTTTAGCAATAAAATATAATTTTCAAATAATTTCCCAAAAAAAAAAAATTAACGATTCCATTGAGTAAAACAAGTGAGTAGACATCGAAATAGAAGAAATCAAAGTTTTGCGCAAGATGAATACATACATATGCACAAGGACATTTACATACAGATACATAAGGGAAGAAAGCAAAGTCTTTTACAAACCAACAACTGTTTTTTTCTCAAAAATCTCAAGCTATGGAGTTTGAAGTACGTGGACTTGAATTCTGATTCAGGAGTTGTAGAATTGTGAAATTAATTGGGTGAAGGGTTTTTTTGGGACTTTTCTAGAATTGGGACGGACTGGGGTTTTGGGGTGGTTTTGATAGTTTTACACCGTATTAAATACGTGGTTAATTTATTTAATTATTCAATAGGGTATTAATCAAAATAGTTAATTTTTTAGGGTACTAGATCTAATTTGCCCATGAGTTAAAGCATCGCCAGCCCATCCATGAACTGGATCCACCCTGGTCCGTAAGGCAACCATTGAATTCAGAAATATTTGTATACAAATATTATAAATGAATTGGGTGACATTTGTTGCGCGCTTCCCAAGCAATTGCAATAATAAATAAAGGATAAACGAATTCCACCGAAGCACTGACGTCACAAAAGATAAATCAAGATTACTATGTCAGTTCGACGAATGCAATTACGAGGGAAGTCAAAATCAACTCTGTTAACATTAAGACACCCTGAATTTTGGATAACTGAAAAATGTGCCCAGCTTTATGTCCAATTTGAGCTTTTTGCCCTACAGAAATTGCCCCGTCTGGCCCCATTTTGTGGAAAAATTAATGGATAGAATAGTGTATTTTTAAAAAATTAGTTGAAAAAAAAAGTTTTCGATTTACATGTAATATATATTTATGGAAGATTGTGTGATTGAAAATATAAGAAAGAAAATGAAATGAAATTGAATGAAAATTAATGGGGGTCAAACATGAGCTTAATAATATACTAAAGATTTGTTAGATAACGCTTCTATTTTTGTTTCTACTTCTTATAGAAGAAACTTGCTAAATAATTTATTTTAATTAATTTTTCAAGGAGCTTTCTCTTTTGAAAAAGTTTTTAGAAGAAATCACATGAGACAATTTCATCTAAAAATTCTTCAAATTAGAAGTATTTTTATCAAATTAATCAAATAGGTTCAAATGTAATTTTTAAGACTTAGAGCCTGTTTGGGAGTGATTTTGAGAATTAATTTTTTTACCGTTAGGAAAAAAGTGAGGTCCACTCGTGAGAGAAGAAGTCAAATATGACGGCTGGAATAGTAAAATGCGGTCAAAAAATCAATTTTTTAGAGGAAAAAATTGCTCTCAAACATGCCCTTAAAAAGTTCCTTTGACTTCTTCAGAATTATGCTAAATGGACTCTATAATATTATTTCAAATTCTAATTTCCTTTTTACTAACAGATGCAATGTTGAATTCTATCAAAATTTTCCACTCAATATTTAATAAATATTATATATATATATATATTAAGCTCCCGTTTGGTTCTGATTTTTCACTTCCAAAAAATCAATTTTTTTTACTGTTACTTCCATTAGTCAGTCGTCATTTTTAACTTTTTTACTCATAGGTGAAACCCATTTTCCTCTCTAACGATCAAAAAATTGATTTTCATAATCACTACTGAACAGATCCTAAATATAATTCCATATATATATATATAGGGTCTATTCAGTAGTGATTATAAGAATCAATCTTTTGATCGTTACAAAGAAAAATGAGTTTCACTTATGAGTAAAGAAGTAAAAATGAGTGTTGACTAATGGAAGTAATAGTAAAAAAATTGATTTTTTGGGGTGAAAAATCAGAATCAAACGGAGGCTTAATTTGAAAAACATTGGTTGATATTTTTATCATTTTTAAAAGTTTAGGGGCATATTTGCAATCAACTTACTTTTCGGGTTTGTAGACTTGTTTGCCAAGAAAACAGAAACTTTAAAATTTAAAAATGTCATAACCTTAGAAAACCCCACCCCTCAGATGCAAATATGTATAAAATCCAAATGTCCCAACGAACCAACTGACTCTGGAGCCTTCGAAAATCTTTCCCGTGACGGGTTCTTCTTCTTCCGTTCCCAGGTAATGAAAACCTCCAAGAAATTCGTACCTGCAATATGCGTTTGCGTGGATTGTGTAGACATGAATTTGTTTATGTTTTATTTGATGCTTTGCTTGATGACCGATACAAGAGTTTATGCTCTAACGACTTTGACTTGCAAGTAGTGAATTCCCCCTTTTTGTGTATTTTGATTGTTATTATGCTTTTGGGTATAAATGCAGGGAATTAATGCTGAGAGGTGTTGGATTGGTTGGATTTGTTTTTATTATCGGTTTGGGTTGTATTGAATTGAAATTTGGATTGTAAAAGTATCGAGATTTATTGAGTTTAAGAGGAATTGAGATAGAAAATTTTCTGTGGTATTACATAAATATTGCAGAGTAATTGCTCAGAGTAATTGCTAACTTGTTGGATTTAAAGAGAGTGGCTTTTGATGTAACAATTTCTTCCCTTTTTTTGTATCCAGAAATGATTGCAGATTTTGTTAGCATTAGAATGATACAACTGCAAAAATATTGACACGACCTAAGTTTAGGGATTTGAAGTGGTGAATTGTGGATGGTAAACAAAATTTGATTGGGGTTGTTTTAGGCCAGTGATTTTGGTTTCTTTCTATATCTTCTGATTGAGATTGTTGGATAAATTAATGATGGATGAAGCTCCATCAAATACATTGCCTCCTTTTCTTGCAAAGACGTATGAGATGGTGGATGATCATTCCTCGGACTCTGTTGTGTCCTGGAGTCAGAGCAATAAAAGCTTCATTGTTTGGAATCCTCCAGAATTTTCAAGGCTTCTTCTGCCCAGATTCTTCAAGCACAGCAATTTCTCCAGCTTTATTAGGCAGCTTAATACATATGTAAATCCTTATATTCTTTGTTAACGTTGTTTAACATATTTTAAACACGTATTACATTTTATAGTTATATTTCGTGATGTTTTATATGTTTGCCTGTTTATGTTTACCAGGGTTTCAGGAAAATTGATCCCGAACAATGGGAATTTGCAGCCGAGGATTTCGTTAGAGGTCAGCCCCACCTTTTGAAAAACATCCGTAGACGCAAGCCTGTTCACAGTCATTCTTCAGTAAATCTGGCTTCTTTACCCCCTTTAACTGAATCGGAGAGGCAAGGATATAAGGATGTTATTAAGAGGCTAAAAAGTGATAAAGAATCAGTTCATTTGGAAGTACAGAGGCACAAACGGGATCAACAAGGACATGAATTACAAATGCAGGGTTTGACAGAACGTTTGCAACATGTAGAACAAAGACATAAAAATATGTTGTCCTCTCTGGCTCTGACATTGGACCAACCAGCTATTACTTTAAATGTGACGCCACAAGAGGAAATTCATGATAGAAAGAGAAGATTTCCCCAAAACAGTTACTTGTGTGATGAAACGATCAAGGAAGATAATCATATGGAATCTTCTCAAAATCCCACAGGAAAAAATACAAATATGACTTCATTTTTGAATTTCAACAATGAATTATTGGAGAACGTGGAGTCTTCTTTAAGATTATGGGAGAACATAGTACTTCATGTTGGTGAAGGTTTAGTGGATCATAATACATCAACAGAGTTGGATGAATCTACAATTTGTGAAGATGGCCTCACTATTTCTTCCGCACAACTAAATTCTGATGTTGGGTCTAAGACCTGTGGGATTGACATGAATTCTAAACCTGACACTGCCATTATTCCTGAGCTGCAACCTTCCACGGGAGAACAGCAACTTGGGATGGCTACCAATGTGCGAGCAGGTGCCAATGATGTATTCTGGGAACAATTTCTTACGGAAAATCCTGGTTCAAATAATGTGTCCGAATTTCAGTTGGAGAGGTAAGACACGGATGACAGCAAAAATGAAAACGAAGTAGTTGATCATGGGAAAAACTGGTGGAATATGAGGAGGGAATATGAGGAGTGTAAATTACCCTGCAGAACAGTTGGGCCATCTTACTCCAGCTGAAAGAACTTGATATAGTAGGTTGTGTGCTATTCTTTTTGTTGGATGCACTTTCTCATATCTAATACCTTTTTTGATTAGTTTTGTAGACATTTCATATGCTGAGTTTACCATTTCTGTGCATATTGTGATCTTAAATTCAGGTATTTTTCACTGTTTAATTCGCATGTGATAATGATTGAATAGATCTATAACATTTTTGCATTCTTGTTTAGACTTATCCTATTTGCATACTGATGATTGGCCCCCATTCTCATTCTCATTATTTCTCTCTTTCTCTTATTTTTCAACCACACAATCTTCCATAAAATAATATTACACGCAAATCAAAAAAAATTCATTCTTTTTCAACTACACATTTTTCAAAAAAAACATTATTCCAACCATTAAAATTTGGCGAGAATGGGGGCTGAAACAATTTCAGTGAATTATTAGTTTATTATATCTTTTTAAAATAAAATTATCTAATTTTTTGAACATGCACAGAAATAGAATATGCTCTAAATATAGAAGACATGAACAACTCAAGGAAATAAGCTTTTTGCATGACAATATGCATGATGCCGCTTCTACACAACAATTCTGTACAAACGTTTCAGTGTTTGTTAATATGTGATTATCACTGAATTGTCAAGTAACTACTAAATGTAACACTTAGAAGCCAATAAATAGAAGTATTTACATTATGCAAGTAGACCAATGGTACTTTGCTGTGGAGTTAATAATCACCGAAACAGTTATCATTCTGAATTGCAGGGTCTATAGACACTGGGTTCAGATCAAACCATACCTGCCTGAAGATCTTGATGATGCGATCATGGTATTCATCACAATTCAGTGTTAGGCAACGGGCTAAGTGTTCTTCGAGCTCTTCAGTGCTTCTGATTCCTTTCTCTTTTTAGTTCTGCCTGTTTCTCTTTCAGAACCCTTCCATATGATCTTCTTGAATTTCGATCATTCTCAGGTTTTCTCCCTTGTGTTGTAAATTCTGTTTCCCCATTTAGAATTCTGACCTGGTGTTGCTTTTCTTTCATCCTGTTCATGTCCAGAATTGTCAATGCATCGAATTCTTTCTATTGGAAATTTAATCTCATTATCAGAATCATACGGAAAAGTAATTCTTCCTGTACTCGTCCTACCTTGGAATCTTTTGTTGCCATACGAGAGCCTGCAATAATTGTCGTAATCCATGCTGCAGAAGGTACCTATTTTGCAACTAGCAGGTGCTAATGAACTTGGTGATGGAAAATCCCATTTTCCTTTCTGCATCATCTTTGCTGAAGCAGGCTCAAAAGTGGCACTTTTTTCCCTCAATTTGAAAAGCACAGAAATGGGAAAAACCCCGCCTGATTAAAGATACAGACTTCTTTCTCCCCCACTTCATTGTGATTAAGGAATCTTAAGTTATTGTCAGAAATTCGTCAGATTATGAGGTTGCTAGGGAAAAAGTGGAGAGTAGGATTAGAAACAGGCAATTAAGGGGAGCTGAACTACTACACGTACAGATTCATTTTGTCAGAATGGTGCTAGATTCATACTTGATAGGATTTCATTTGCTATTGTATCAAAAATATTTTTCAACGATCCAATCACAAATTGTCAAGTATGAATTTAGTACCAATATGACAAAATGGATCCGTGAGGTTTTGTTAGTTATTATAATAGAATTGGCCTTAAATCTTGTGCCAACCAGCTACTTTTTCTACTTTCTAGCTTTTGTGGACAGGCTGTTATTTAAGGAACTGTCAAATGTACTAGTTTCGGTTTGGAAAAGTACGGGTCCACCGTTCTAATCCGGCTCTCTTGATACAAAGACTTATTTTTTGAGCTGTTAGTGGAATAAAGTAAATTTCAAAATTATATCTGATAAATAAGTAACTTTTGCTTCTTTTATGCTTAATAATTTATAAAATAAATCCTAATAAGGTGTCTAGCTTGAATAATGATAAGTCTCGTCATTCTCTTATTTCATACTCTTAACGAGGACTTTAAAATAGTATTTTGGGCATTCTGAATTGAAATTCTATTAATTTTATTTTGTTTCATATAATTCGAGTGATATATTATCAATTGAATTCGTGTTTTCATGATTCCAAAGATGTTAGGCTAAACTTTTCTATAAAATGATGACAATGTAAACCTATATGAAGTTTTAATTCGATTTCTCTCATTTTGAGTTTATTACTTGATTGATTGAATGCTTAATATTATTTTTAAGACCTTCAAATACTTGGTCATTATTCGAATAAATTGCGACTCATTTTGTTTTTCAGAAGTCTAAATCGAAGCTTAGCACTTGTAGCAAACGTCGTAAAGTTCTACAAGTATATCATTATACTTTGTCTAATCACTAATTAAATGTTTTACTTAAATTATTATTATTATTATTTTATTTTTTTTATGTACTCGTATCCTTCATCGAGATATTGCATGGTTGCATGTAAAAATTGGTTTAATTCTCCTTGAAAGAGATTATTACACATTAGGATCATCAATTCAATAGCTCACTAAACACTTTTAACTTACTTTCATAGAATTGATAGTGTACTTAGTTCAAATCATTGAAATAATTGAAATCTATGCGTGTTCAATTTAAGTTAACTTTTCTAGTCAAATCTATGTTCTCAATGCTCGTGGGACGATATTTTCATTTCTATTTTATTACTTATTTAGGATATCATGCCCTACCTACGGGATTTTTAGCGTATTAGATGAGCTTAGACTTTATGTTAAAAGTCAGGGAAAAGATAGGTCCCAAGGCTCCAATCTATTTCATTCCTACTTAAGATGAGAGATGACTTGCAGTTTCATATCAAGAATCTTGACTTAGTAATGGAAACAGCTATATAGAAAAATATGGTAAGGCAAAAAACTGGCCTTAACAAGTAAATTATGATTTTTCAGTAACCCCTTTCCCTAGTATAATTAAACGAAAATTTTTGCAAATATTACATATCTAAAAAATGAAGAATGGTTAAACAAGAACACAACTGTGCACGTTACCACTATACCACAGGCACAGAAATGGATACTGCTACATCGCCAGCAAAACCCGTATCCCTAACTGCGGTCGAGTTTCCATACCCAACGCCCATTCCACCAAAACCCGTATCCCTAACTTCGGACGAGTTTCCATACCCAACGCCCATTCCACCATAATGTAGCGACGCATACTCACACCTCTGGAAAACTCGAGCAAGTGACGCCGCTTTTCTCCTGGCTCGTTTTGTCCCTGTAAAGAGCAGACTTTGAAGTAACCCAGCCAATGCTGGTGCCTTTAACACCCTCTCTGTTGCAACTGCTCCACCACTTCGACATAATTCAAGCAGTGCTGCCACCGCGTTTTCTTTCCCCCTTGGAGTTCCACATTGCATCATTCCAATCAGTCCGGCCACTGCCATTTCCTCGTTCCCGACAGCTTCTGCTCCGACTGGTTGCCGGACAATCAGGGCCAATGCACCAGCTGCTTCTTCAAAGACGCCTTCGCGTTCGCGTCCCAGTGCCCCTACTAATGCTGTTATAGCTCCGGACTCTATCATTCTCACACAATTCTCACTGTGTGTGGATAGATTAAATAGAGCTGTCACTGCATCCTTTTGTCCTCTTGGTGTCCCCTCTTTCAACAGCCTTGCCAATGCTTCGACTGCCCCATCTTCTCCTGCTATTTGTTTCTTATAGTCGTGAACAGCCGAGAGACTGAACAATGTAGCTGCAGCATTTTCCCTGGCCTCAGTCGTGTGTCCTGATCTCAAAACTCCAACGATTGATCTTAAACATCCTTCAACATCCATGATTCGGCATTTGTTTTTATCATAAATTGATAAGTTCAGCATTGCAGTCACAGAATTCTCTTGTGCCAAGGCATCCGAAGATGAAAGTAGCGATTTCAGACAGGGTATTGCACCAGCCTCCGCAATGCAAGCACGATTTTCTCTTCCCGATTTTGCTAACAATCTTATCTCTCTGGCAGCCACAGTCTTCGCCTTTTCCGTTCCACTTGCTAGCCGTTCAACAAGAAGATCTGCTGTGGCTTTAGTAGCTTCCATTGCAGCCTTGCTCGGCAAAGCAGCAGTGTAACTCTCAGAAGAAGAATCCACACTCTCTGGCGGATCATATGGAATCCCATTAGCAAGACACCACTGCATGATCAAATTTCTCAGAGCCCGATTTGGCACCAATAGAGAATGAACGAGCATCTGCCCTGTCTTTGGACAAGTACCATGCCCTTCATCCATCCATCTTGATATTGAGACTCGATCATAGGTCTGCCCTGTCGATAGTATCACAGGATCCCTCATCAAATCCAACGATATTGGGCAGCAGAAATCCTTGGGAATCGTAATAAACGTGTCTGCAATCTCCTGGGTAATCATTACTTTCTTCGTCTTCCTATGCCTCCACTTTCCCAATTCACCCTCCTCATCCTCAAATCTGAATAGCAAGAACCTACAGTAACGCGTTAAAGCCACAAATCCATTCAGTACTGAGGCTGTAGGCTCAATATCCCCGTCACAATTCACAATCTGCTCCTCCAAGAATTCAATCTCAAATCTAATACTTTTCACATCACGAATGGCCAATTTTTCCACAAAGAACGAGTACATTTCATTCTGATCAGGAACCTTTTCATTCTCAAGTTCATTTAAGAAATTATAAAACTTCATTCTCAACAAATCATCATCCTTATCAATTAACAACTTCGACTTTCTTGATTGTTTCCTTAACAATTCTAGCTGTTCTTTAACATCTTGAGATACATAAATTTCACTTAAAGGTAAAACATCCAAAATTATCAAGATTTCCTGATTTAGATCATGGAAATGACCCGAAATCGAACGGTTTTGAATCAGAAGCCACAACTTACTCGACCCTTTAACATAATCAAGCAAAATTTTCGATCTGTAAAGCACGAGATACAACTCCTTGAAGCATATAAACACCCTTGAAGGCATTCTTGACAATCCCACTTCACAAAAAGAATCCAGGAGGACAGAAAAGACCTGGATTTTTCGGATTAGGGATCTGGAATTATTGCCATGGAAAAAGGGCACGATCTTATTGTCGACCGAAAACGTTGACACCAGCTCCCTAGAAACAGCACATAGAGTATCTAGAAGGGCCTCTCTTGATAGATCCACCGGCACCAAAAACGCCTCCACCGACGGAGATCTCCTCCTTCTCAGCGACGAAAATATTGCCGCAGAAGCCATTTATTACAGAAAAAGATGATGTATAATCAATTTACAAGAAAAACAAAATTAACGGTTGTCCAGTGTAAACGTGTACAGAATCAAGATCGGCTGTGGACAAATAAAGATTGATTTTTTTTCTCTTCTATCGTCTGTGTGCGAGCGTGTTTTTATGGGCATAAAAAACTATGGATGACTGAATCCGCGTACAAGGAAGAAGAAGTAGGAAAACTGAGAAAGTGTGTGGTTTTTGTGTGTTTTTGATTAATTAAGAATTGACTGAAATTTCAATGGACAGTTTTGTTTTGATTTATTTTAGCAAATTCAATGCAGGCTGCATGAAAGTGACCTTGGTCTAAGCTGTGGGTGGTGTGGTACAGAGGATCATATTATCCAAATTTCTGTCCATTCATTTTGTATCCCAAAACATGGTACAGGTACAGGATTTTTTGACAGAAAAATTTTACACAACACATGACACGACATTATTTAAAGATGGGGAAAAAAGAAAAAAAAATAGTTCAATCATGTTTTTCTATATCAGTGTTCGTACAAGTTCTGTAAAAAAAATTCTGTACTCGTGACGTTATTCTTGTATCTTTCTCTCCGTTGCTCCATGTTTATAATATAACCCTTCATGGTTTGATATGATTATGCTAATTAATGACACGAATAATGCTGTTCGAATAGGTTCAATGACAAATTTGATGGTTTTTGATTTGCAATTTTTTGTTCAACTTTTTTAAAACTGTCAATGAATGATTGTCAAGTGAATCTGTGTATAAAAATCTTTCATTGAGTATGTTCCTATGGCAAAACTGGAATGATAATTGGATGTTAATTTCATGAATTTATCACAACTTTGCTTAATATTATAATAATATTATGTTTTTTGACGTCATAAAAGGTGATCAAGTACAATTTGACTAATTGAAAGGTGAGAACTTATTTTTCTTTTGCACTTATTTTTATGACAGATTAACTTTGACTTATTGAGACAATAATTATGATCACTTAGACCTTGTTTGGGCCCTTTTTTTTGTTTTTCAAAAAATGTATTTTGTAATATAATTATGATAGATATAATTTATGGTTAAAAAATGAGAAAAAAATTTAAATTTACGTGTCCTGTTATTTTATTGAAAAATGTGATTGAAATAGGTCAAATCACTATTCAAGAACATATTCTGATGAAAAAATGGGCTCAAATTGAATTTAATGTCTGTTTGATTAAGTTAAAAAGTAAATTTTAAATTCAATAATTTCTCAAGAGCTCAAAGTTAAAAATTAAAAGTCACTAATTTTAACAGTAATTTTACTTTATGAAAAAACAAAAAAAAAATTACTTTGAAAATAAATATTCGTTTAAAAGTAAGTTTGATTAAATTTTAAAAAGCTCTTAAAGTGTCATACGTTAAATTTTTTTCTTTAAATGCGACAATTCATATGGTCATGAAAATATTTGCCTTTTTTATTATCAGTTGTTTAAAGTTTTAAAATTTTAATGATAGGACGTATAGAAAAATTAAATAGAATAATTTTAATCATTTCTTGTTGCTTTGCCCTCTAACCTGTTTAATATAGATTAAAATTTAATTTTAATTTCAAGTTAAAATTAATAATTAATTTTAATTATACGTTTCATGAAATTCACACGTTTCATCATTTTTTAATCTCTTAAAAATCTAATTTTAATTCATATTAAACATGGACTTAATGTTGCGAACCGAGAAAAATAAACGAGTTTTCCATTTACGAATAAATTGAAATAAAGACCCTTCTTCATCTAGTGATGGTAACGGTGCAGGTATGAGGCGGGTCAGTCATTTCCACCTCGTTCCATCGAATATTTTTGTTATCTTAAAGCGGGAGGGAACGGGGTGAGGCAGGTCCCTGCCGCATTTATCGTCCCATTTATTTTTTTAATTTGTTATTTATTTTATTTTTTGCTTTTATTTTGTTTATGTCATTATTTAGTAAATCTTATTACTTTTTTTTTATCAATTTGTTAAAAAGAACTTATGTTCTCTTTAAAAATGACGATGATAAATTTATTATTTTTGTTGGATAAAAACTTAAATTCGAAATTAACTTTAAATATGACGGATAGTGGGGCGGGGATTATATGTTTCGTACCCACCCCATACTCGTTTCGGAGCAATGATCCTTGCCCTGTACCCATTCCATTTACTTGGAAAGGTGTTTAATCTCCGCAACATTAAAGACGGACCCCACGAATATTGGGTTGAACGAGTTTTTTTTGTGAACTATCTTCATCCTTTTCAAAGAAATAAATTTATCGTCTTTTGAGAAGGCCCTGCCACATGATTTATGAAAGTTTGACCGACGATTTTACTGCCTTTATTTTGATAAATGAAAAAGGAAAAATCAAAGTGAGGAAGATTATTCAGTTAATTCAAGAGTTGACCAAAATAAAAGTTTGTCTCAACACTTTAACACACTGCGATTTTCCATTTTGCTTTTAGCTTAATTAGCATTTATTATTTTTATTTATTGTTATTTCTTTTTTCTTTTGATATTTTTAAAATAATACTTAATTAAATATATTTTTAATGAAATAATCTTGTACTCGAATTTATAACATTTTCATACTTTTAACAAATATCACAAAACCTATTTTCTAAAAATCTCTATCAAGCATTGGACTTAGAGTCTGTTTATGAGTGATTTTGAGAATTGATTTTTTGACCGTTAGAAAAAAAGTGTGATCCACCTGTGAGAGAAGAAGTTAAATATGACGGCTGAAATAGTAAAATAACGGTCAAAAAATCAATTTTTTGGGTGAAAAAATCGGGCCCAAACAGCCCTTTAGTGCCTGTTTGAGAGTGATTTTAAGAATTTATTTTTTGACCGTTAAGAGAAAAGTGAGGTCCATTTGTGAGAGAAGAAGTCAAATATGACGACTGAAATAGTGAAATAACGATCAAAAAATCAATTTTTGGAAGGAAAAATAGCTTCCAAACAGGCCCTTAGACTCTGTATGAAAAATGAAAAGTGCGAAGAAATAAAATAAAACTTTAAATCATAGAAGAGAACCCATTGTAGTTTCGAAATAAAACTATAATATAAAAGAATATTTCAATTTTAAATTTATTTCTATTCTTTCCCCTTGAAAAACAAAATCCTTTGTCCACATTTTTTCTAATACAAACACTATAATTTGATTTAACAAAAAAAAAAAAAAAAAAAAAAAGTCTCCTCCGTATCCTCCAAGTTCTTTGTAAAACACGTTTTGTGGACCGGTCCAATGGCTGACGTATTTGAAGGGTTAATTAAAAGTCTAAGGAAAGTCAAAAAATCCCCAAAACCGGGGGCCGGCTGCGGCCCGGCCATTGTACTACTTCTTGCACTCGGACGTGGCTTTCTTCCACGTGTCACCTGATTAAATTGCATTAATTCGGTTTACCTGCCGATTTTGGGGAAACTAATTAACTGATTAATTAATTTACAATTAATGGCACCTGGATTGATCTCCATGGAACCATCTGGTTAATCATAGTTCAACTAATTAATCAATCTCAATAAAAGTATGGGATTTTCAACAAACCATATATAAAAATATTACTATGATTGATAAGTGATAATTAAATTAAGTGCTAAAAAAAACAACTTCTAAACATGTTGTGCAGTAGAACTACGGTCCTCGTGCCATTGAATAATACTATCTAACACCAATGTTACTAAAACATCAGTTTATATGATCACACTTGACATGTTCAATTAAATGAATTATGTGATATTACATTTAGCCCCCGTCCAGTAACAATTAAAATCAAGATTTTAATCCAAGTCAAAATCAACAATTAATTTAACCACATATTTCAAGAGATCCACAATTTTTCAACAACACATTTTGTTAACTTCTAACAATATACTAAAAGATTATTTTTCTTGTACATTGGGGGTGCTATAAGGGTGTCAATGGACATCCGTCACCCCCTATTGAAGGGGCGTCAGTGGGGGTGTCGAGTGTCCATTATAGACATCCTTATGGCACCCAAAATGTACCCATAACACAACCCTATACTAAAAATCTAATTTTAATCATCATCGAACAGGAAATTAAATGAATTTATCATTTAATGTCACGTAATTATTGTCTAACCGGTGCTTGGCACCAATGATTCTGAGTAAGATTATTTTATCCCATTTCCCTAATGTAAAAGGCCTCATTCCCACATCAATAAGCAAATCTCGTATCTGTCTTCCAATGAGTCTCACTCATCAGCCCCACCACCAACTAATTTTTAGATTCTCTAAACTTTCTCCAATTCACAAACAATGATTAACTTGCACTAGAATGTGTTCACGACAAAAATCACTATTAAACGCGATTATATAAAGTTTTCCGCGTAGCAAGTTTTCAAATGGTGGTGTCAATTACCCTTTACACTCTAATCACTGAATATCTATCTGTTGCATAAAAGTTGTTACTTTTGACTCTGTAGCTCAATAATATAAAGTTTCAGCAAAATCCATCCCTTTCGAAGATTCGAAGCAGCCGACCACGGATTTGTGAGTGGTCTCTAAACTGAGCTCAGTCTTCCCTTTAGACCAGGGAAATTAGGTCAAGATTCTGATGCATTATTTACATAGACCAAGTTCAAAATAACATTTAGCTTTTCTATTTCATGGCTGGCAATAGAATCTGAACCAATGCTACGAGGTTAGGCATTGAAATAAAGGGCATATCAGTTCGAGTCACCATACTGATTTAAAGGAAGAAAAAGGAACAAAAATAAAAGTTCACAGTGATCTTCAAGTTGAAATATTTTATTCTCAATATTCAGGATTTGTCTAATGAGACATCTAAATAACATATGCATGAGTAAATTTAGTTGATACAACTGATATTCCGAGTTGAAGCCTTTGAACAAATCGGAGACTTTGCAGAGAGGTACCTTCAACAGCGGGCAAATTTTAGCGAAGCTTGTGGCTAGAGGCGGATCCAGACAGTTCCAACTGTGGGGTCAAAAATGAAATTTTTTCCGAACAACGTATCATTAACGAAAATAAGATCATTTGCTACTGCAATAAGATTTGGGTTTGGGCTTTTTGAACATTGAACTAGGGAAATTAATTGGGTTAGCTCACTACTTTGGCAGAAAATTACGTTTTAAGCAAGTGAAAAAAAATCCAAAAAACTGTGGGGTCAATGTGGGTCTGCCAGTGCTTGTGACTTCATCGTTCGAATTTTCAATTGTGAAAACTGCATATATGGAAATTCATGAGAAACAATGACATTGAATCTGTAAAAATATGTTTACTTTCCAATTGAATCATTTAGTTTCTATTCAGAAAACCTATGTAACTGTGTTTGCATTTGGAGTACACAGGGAATTATGACTAGCTAGCTTAAAAATTCATTGTATATTAATATCTAGTTTCTTTTCTTCTTGTTCTCAGTTTATGTACTGTCAATTAACATTCTAAAGTTTCCACCACATCAAATGCAAAAACAAGAAACGAATCGCGTAATCAAGCATTGAAAATGAATCGCCAGGTCTCACAAAATAGTAATAACAATAAGTACTACTAAATCTCAAATAAGTTGTGTTCATTTGATACTTTCAGCTAGTCATAATTTTGCTAATGTGCAAGTATGAAGAGGAAAGAAGTAACATTATGCATTTGTGATCCCAAAAAAGTAAATAACATGGAAGATAATTCTACCGAGTGTTTGTGGCCGATGCAAACATTTTGAATTAGGAGGCACAATCAAACTAGCAAAAAGGTTGTTGCGAGTTTGCCAACCACAGTGTTGAAGACAGTCGATAGTTGGATCCCTACTGCCGTATAAAATCAAGTTTCTCCTTCAAAAATTATTATACCACTACAACTTGAAGGGAGTAAAACTCGCAGTCTGTTGGATTTTGTACGTAATAATAGAAAAGTGAAATAGAAAAATCAACATAAGTATTTAATGTGGTTTGGTTATATGCTTACGTCCAAAATGAGCAAAGTAGAGATATTTTATTCTGTGTGAATAATTGGAAATTGGGTTATACCATCAACATTTGTACTAATCCCAACCCAGACTCATGTAAGATTTTAGGCCCCGTGCAAGAAAATATCCATATACCGTAACGTGGGCGCTGCCCTCGCACCCCCAACCTATTCGATGTCCTTGACAAATGGACAATATATTAAAACCTAAGTGGTCGATACCGTTGCTCCGCTAAAGTATCGGCCAATTTGATCCAGTAAACATATGTTTCTCTTTATATGAGCTATATACACAACACAATCACTTGAAATTTTTTTACATCATATCCCATGTAAAAATTCTTAATAAAATGATATAAATTATATTGAAAAATTTTTCGTACAAAAATAATAAACATTAATGAAATAATTGAAATTTTTTAAAGAAAAGACGATTTAGATGCCCGTTTGACACATGTCTAACTATTTATATTCGTTTAGATCATTCGATATGTCTACAATGTAATTCTCGAAATGAGATTTGAGATGACTTGGGCAATTTATGGATTCTGCAAACATACGATCGTAAAAGGATTTTTAAAATTAGCGTGTTATCAAAAATATTTTGAAATACTAATTTGGAACTGTCTACTTTGATGCACCATAACATTTGCTACGTTTGGACGTTTCATGTTCCATTAACAACGTAGTAAATTAGGCTGTGAACATTTCGAAATAGTATAAAGAATATAATATTTCAACTTTGTATGACATTCCTTAATGATCTTGCAAATTGAGACCAAAAAAAAAAAAAATTAGTGTGATCAAATACAGGCTATCCTTTTTTCTTT
>NC_036257.1:7004606-7070665 GCF_002742605.1 Olea europaea var. sylvestris | reverse complement strand
AATTTTTTTTTCAATTTCCCCCCAAAAAAAAAAAAAAAAAAACCCTCAATTTTGAAAGTTGTTGGTTCACGTGACCCACCATCCCCAAAACGAATGGCTTCAAATTGAGACCTCCTAGTTTGATGTCCAAACATGTCATCTAGGCTTTCTAGTATGTCATAAGAGGTCTCCTGACATTAAAGCTTTTGTTGTAACACGTTTGACATGGATGTCAAAATATAACAGCGATTCATCTTGTCAGCAGTTTCCTTTTTTTTTTTTTTTTTTTTTTTTTTTAAGTCAAATAAAAGTAACAGCAACAATGCTATTTCCTTTTGTAACCCTTTAGTAAAAAGTAGTAAAATCCTTAATTTATTTTTCAATTTCTCCCAAAAAAAAAAAAAACCTCAATTTTGAAAGTTGTTGGTTCACGTGACCCACCATCCCCAAAACGAATGGCTTCAAATTGAGACCTCCTAGTTTGATGTCCAAACATGTCATCTAGGCTTTCTAGTATGTCATAAGAGGTCTCCCGACATTAAAGCTTTTGTTATAACACGTTTGACATGGATGTCAAAATATAACAGCGATTCATCTTGTCAGCAGCGATCCACTTATCATACACAGCCCTCTTGGACTTGCCTGTGTCTCAGTAGGTACATCAGGACATTCTTCTTCGAGCACAAAATCAAGTTTTTCGGCAATAAACAAAAACATCAAATTACGTTTCCAATCCACTTAATTATCCCCGACAAGTTGGTTTTGTTTTAGAATAACCGAAAAAGCACTGAGACACATTTTACTGAAAAATAAAAATTTCTTGCATATTAAAAATTGAGCAGCGAATGATAATTTAGCATATGATGCATGAATGCATATGTAGATTCATCTAACTACAATAATGCAACGATGACTTAATCTCTGTGATCCAACATGCCTCTCTCTATAGGAAAGGTCAGTGTGTTCACTAATCAAATTGAGATCCTCCCACTTAAACAAAATATATCTTTCAACAAATGTTTACATTAAACCTAACATCGCTTTATTTGATCACCAAAATTATAGACGATAGTCTCTACAAGAGGTTCATAGATAATTTTGATTTCTAAATACTTAAAAATAATTTCGCCATCTATAGGATGATCACAAATTATATTCTATTTAGATGATCTTATCATAAAGAAATCCACTCAAACAACTTGAACCATGCGACCCTCCTATAGAGAGTCCTTTACATTATCAGCACGAGGCAAGCGCGTTACTTTACTTATGAATTGACCAAAGGAGGCCGTAGGTTTTTATTTAAATAAACACTCTCTCCCACTCAATCTTTTAAAATAATTGTTTTTAATTGAAATAATTACCAACTGTTCATATCAATTAAATTAATATACAATTTAATTATTACGATTTTTCAATTCATAAAAATTAAGTTCAAATTAAATTAATCAAAGAAAATTTGTGTTTAATGATATGCATCCTATTCATAGTATCCCGAACGATATCACAAATAAATCTATATGTCATGATATCAAGAATGACAATATTTCAAACAATAATTTAAAGTATCCATAAAGCGATAAAAATAACAAATATTTGTGGTCCAAAATGACTAAAGAATGAAATTAAAAACAAATTGGATCTAAACCTAATATTTAATATAAATCTTCAGCCAAAAAACTTCAAGGATCCAACATCAGCTCTCCAAAAACAATGAAAGTCTTTGCCACCGTATCTACAAAATTAATTTAGAAATATATATATTATTTTTCTTTGAATAAAATAACTATGCAGACAAAAATTGTTCAGATAGATCTGCACGTCTGTCGGATAGACAGTTAAAAACTGTCTGTCATCAACAGACAGTCTTATTGTTTGTCCGGCATTGCCTACGATTAATTTTTTTTAAAACAAAACTTTGAATGCTTTGTTCTCCGTCCCTTCGAGTCTTCTTCTTCAATCTTCAATCAATTACGAGATTCAACAAATACAAGAATTGCATAAATTTCTATGCCCCGCAGGCTCATAATTTTGAATTTAATTGAAACAAAAAATTAAATCAAGATGATAGAGTCGTAATCCACCTATTTTATTACATGCTCGAA
This sequence comes from Olea europaea var. sylvestris, assembly GCF_002742605.1. Lineage (NCBI taxonomy): Eukaryota > Viridiplantae > Streptophyta > Magnoliopsida > Lamiales > Oleaceae > Olea > Olea europaea. Next base: position 7,068,581 of record NC_036257.1, on the reverse strand, counting down.
ATAATGAATTATAACCAAAGACTGGCCACGGATAATTGGTTCATAGTTTAAAATAGTCCAATCATTTAATCAACATATATAAAAAAAAAATAGACTTCGTTAAACAAGAATATGCAATCAAGATTCAGAAATAACAAGCACATGAATGATCTAGATTGCTCTAATACCAATTGTTGGAATGCGGAAGTAGAATTAACCAGAAATTAAATTTTTTGTTTAATTCAATAAATGAGATCGTCTAAATGTTTACGTGTATATTATAACAAAATTAAAGGATTTGAATTTTTTACCTAAGTTCGATAATCAACCTTTGAATTGATTCTGATTCGCATACTTTCAGGTTCTTTATTTGCAAGAAACTTGGTACTTCAAACTTTCAAGCCTTCTATGGTATTCTCCAACGCAAGAATTACACCGCGTGTAGGCATTTTTTTTTAATTAATCCAGAAACTAATTCTTGAATTGGACAATTGGAAAGCAAGAAAATAAAATATTTTCTCTCTTTCTTTCCCTCTCTAAATTTGAATTCTATGAAATTATGAATTATGAGTTTTGTAGTATTTTTCTGTCAATCTAGTCTCTATTTATAGAGAAAAAAAGATACAATTTATGTATAATTATAATTTCACATTCAAACAAGAGTTCTAATTAAAACCCAAGATGAGTTTTAATTTAAGTCTAATTCCAATTAGTTTAAACTTAATTGCATGTGTTATTCTAAAACTTTAATTACAATTACGATTAAATTTACAACTTTCATAGTAGTTACAACCAAGTACAAAACTTTATTATAATTACAATTAAACCCAAAACTATTATAATTGTCGTAATTAAGTTTCAATACTTTATGGAGCTACCATATGGACGAGGTACTTTTAAGAAAGACCTAGTCAAAAGACCTTTTTTTTCACATTGACCAAAAAAATTTTGTCATTCACCAAAAGAGCTTTTTGAAGAATAAATGTCATTTTTACTCTTATTATGTTTTGTAATTACAAAAACATATCATTTGCTCAAAAGTGAATAATATATTCTTTAAAAAATTAATAAATCCAAACACTCCCATTTAAATTTCAAAATGAAATCACTTTCCTTATCGGATTCTTCAACACTGTTAAAAAGAAATTTCCTCTTCCAACTGCTTGAACATTGAAATCTCACGAAATTATCAAAGGCTCAACAAAAAGATATTACTCACAGTCGGCACTTGAAATTGGTAAGTATAAATACGTATTTTGAATTTCATTTTAGTTAAATTAGTACATTATTTGAATCTTTAAATCTTATTTCAGCGTATGATTTTAGAAAAATAAATTATTACAGTCGTAAATGGATGTATAATTTTTTTAGCAAAAACGAGGAAAAAAATTCATCCGTTTAGATCAGCAAAATGGAGAAGATAGCCGACCCGATCGTATGGGCCAGATGTTTCTTACCACTGGCCCGGAAGCCCGGGCCGACTGTTTAACATTCGACGCGGACAGCCCGGGCATTTTTTTTAATGATTGTGTGTGTCATTTTTTTGTTTTTTTATTCTCGTAATTACAATTTTTTTAATAAATGATGTTTCCTAATGCAGATATGGGATTAGCCGTTGTCCCGATTTGTTACTTTGGTGAATATGAAAATAATGAAAATGATCGATGCGTGCGAAAATAGACGAGTGAAAGACATGGTTGTACTGCAATTGTAATAACATCAAGTACATCATATGCAGAAATGTACAATGAGATACTGAACTTGGGATTTCTAATGGGTGAGCATACATTTATTTCAATTCCACCTATAATGGTTACTTCTGAAACTAAAATGAAGGTTTTAATTGAAATGAACAAGAAACGTGCAATTCCTATTTGCGTAACTTTGATGAAGAAAAATGTCCCCGAGAGTGAACACAAAGATTTCGATGGAGGGGATTGTAATGTGAATGAGTTTTAGGACACAGTGGAAATAGTAAGTGATGATGTTGTGGCTATTCTAGAGATAGTTGCTCCTCACCTTGATCTCACTGTTACACACTGAATTCGCTCAATAGTTCAAGATAAGGAAAGAGATAATGACTTTACAAATGAGAATTTGATTACTTTATCCCGTCTGAGACATGAGTTGAGTGGGAGCTCACAAGTTGGACCGAGTGCACGGTCCTCTAATTGTTCGTGTGTAGTCCCCGATGATAAAGATTTGTATGTCGAGCAACTGTTTGACACGAAGAAAAATTTGCAAAAAGCTGTTCACCGAATTGCTTTGAAACACAATTTTGAGTTTAAAGTGAAGAAATCAAACAAGTCGACTTACACAATTGTTTGCGTTGACGACAGTTGCCTTTTACGTTTGCAAGCAACGAAAATGGACACAAATAAGTTCTTTGTAATTCGTAAATATGCACGGGAACATACTTGCGAAGTGGGTATTCGTCGAAATGATCACAGGCAAGCCCGATCATAATTCATTGGTCGAGAAGTAATGCACAAGTTTCAAGACCCACGAACAATCTACAGACTTTCGGACATCATTAATGACGTTTGTCGAGAGTACGGGGTGCTCATGAGCTATCAGAATGCTTGCAAGGCCAAAGAATACGCGTTGGAGGACTTGATGGGTTCGACCGATGAGAGTTATGCTAAATTGGCCAGGTATTTCTTTGTTTAGATGTTTATTTAATATTTATTTCAAATGTTAATTATTCATTTCAATTGTTTAATTAATTATTTAATCAATTGTTTACTTAATATCTAACTAATTATTTAATTCAATTATTTATTTAATTATTTATCGATTCTTTATTTAATGTGTAACTAATTATTTAATTCAATTGTTAATTTTTCAGTTTATTTAATATTATTTATTTAATTATTTAAATTATGATTATTGTTTATTTAAATTGATCAGGTTTTGCTATAACATAGAAAGAATTAATACTGGACCGATATTTTTTATTGAGAAGGATGACAAGAATCGTTTCAAATATTTCTTATGGCCCTTGGACAATGCGTTTGAGAATTTCGAAACGCAATGCGACCTTTAATCCTAGTCGACGGTACAACCTTTAATGTGAGATACAGGGCCAAGTTGATTATTTCAACATGTCAAGCTGCTAACATCTAAATTTACCCTCTTGCATTCGGCATAATTGACGCAGAAAATGATCGGACGATGTGTTGGTTTTTCACGAAGTTGAGGGAAGTAATTGGGGATGTCGAGAACTTTGCATTCGTAATCGACCGAGGGCAGTCAATAATTAACGGTATCACCGAAATCTTCCCCGAGGCACATCATGGTTATTATATGTACCATATATACAAGGAAATCTGAAGACCAAGTATCAAGGCAAGGATATCGTTATGTTGTTTAGGAGAGCTGCAGAGGCTTACAATTTTCAAGAGTTTGAAAAGTTTATGATCGAAATAGAAAGTAAATCTTATGATGCATAGGAGTATCTGACAGAAATGGGGATCAAACATTGGGCACGATCACATTTTCCAGGACATCGATACAACATGATGACGTCGAACAATGCGGAGTCGCTCAATGCCTTAATCAAGAAGGATCGAGAGTTACCAATTCTCGCAATGCTTGAGAACATTCGTGACAAATTGCAACAGTGATTTTATGATCGTCGTGAGGAATCACAGAGTTGCACAAATGTGCTAATCCCGGCTCAGGAAGATAAACTCTCCAAGACTCTAGAAGTGGTGAGGAAGGTGTATGTAGAACCACTCAATCAGTTTCGCTTCTCCGCGAGATGTGCACGTAATTTTGGATACATCGTCGACTTGAATGATAACACGTGCACGTGTAGATAGTTTCAGTTGGAGAGTTTTTCGTGTATACATGCAGTGGCAGTGGCTATGTATAGAGGAATTCAACCACACACCTTATGTAGTGCTTATTACACGACTGGTTCTTGGAGAGCAGTATATGCCGAAATCATATTTTCTATACCGAATGAAGCCAAGTGGAAAGTTCTCGATTACATTCTCTCATTGAATAATTTGTTGCCACCAGCAGTCGGTCCACGTACTTCTGGACGTACACATACATCTAGAATATCATCGACTGAAAAATTTCTCCGACCTCGTAAGTAAGGCAGGTGTGGTGCAACAGAACATACCAAAAGATTTTGTACAAGTCAGATCTCTCTGCATGATAACGTAACAGATGTATAATTGAAATTTATGGAACATTATTTATAACATTGATAATAATTATTTATACATATTCTTAATGTTAATTATTAGATTTTTTTTATTTCAATATTTTATTAATTAGTTTCGTAATATTTGAATTTTTTTTAAAAACACAGTGCGTTCTCCACAATATACCAAAATATTATAAATACGTCATGAAATATTTAAATAAATACATAAACTAAAAAATAAATATTAAAAAATAATATATATTTTACAGTTATTTCGTAATTACAAATAAATGAATGAATGAAATATACAATGTTTAAACGTTACAATATGCACAATAATTTTTAAAAACACGACTCAAATATCTACGGATTACCATTAAATTCAAATAAATCATAAGCTAATTTATTTCTCTAATTTTGTATCCACGCCTGGTTGATTGCATCAACATTTGGTACTACACTCAAAAATTTTATGTACTTGATGGCAAACATGCCGTAATCACCTCTACAATTACAAAATATTGTATTAGCACATCACCGTCTAACTAAAACGTAAGTTGTAAATTATATAAATAAAATAATAAATACTTACAATATTTATTGTCTCGTCGTCGTCGTGTCCTGTACAGTAATGTTCGCTCGTCTAGCCAGCATGGGAATGATCATAGACATCGATTCTAGATTTTGCTCGAGCTGACCTTGTGTCAGGCATGAATGATCATGGTCATAAACATACATAGTCGAGACGACGAATACAATCTCCACTGTAATGTAGTGATGATTCACACACACCGGAATGTACAGATGCATATAACCCTCCTATGGCTTTCCCCCCGACTTTGCTCGAGCTAACCTTATGCCAGGTACGAATGATCGTGGTCATACACATACATAGTCAAGTCGATAAATACAATCTCTACTGTAATGCAGTGATGGTTCACATACATCGGGATGTACATATGCGTACAACCCTCCCATGACTTTCCCCCGATACTCGGCCACATCCCTACGACCCAGTGCATCATATATGTAGGCACCATGTACTCACTACCCATAGCTTGGAACGTCTGGTACTCAATGTCAATGGCACGTATGAACTTAGTGTTCAATATGAGTCGGCCAGGAATGTTGAACGATCTTGAATGTCATTCAACTCGGTCTTGGATGTCATTCAACTCGATCTCGTAGCAAATCCATGGCGAAGTCAATATGTTGCACTAGGAAACACCAATTAAAAAATGAGTTATTTAATTTCATAAATTCAAAACTCAAAAATATTTATATGTAATAAATAATAATATTACTACTTCACTTACATCATCGGCGAGCCAAGCTCCCGAAGTAGTGATGTCATGAAACAACTTGTAAGCGTTCGAGATCGTCTTATAAGCAATCCTGGGGCTGGCTCTGAAAAATAGGAAAAGAAATTGTTAAGTAAAAATATAGATGCGTCAGCATCTACGTAATGTATTAATCCTTAACGAATAATACAATAATTACCTGGGCGTAATTGCTCTTTACTCCATCCCGAACGCTTTCCACTTGGCGTGGTCCACCTCCCTGAATAAATTCGGGTGTGTGCCATCGATGAACCTCCTCCTCTTCGCCTCCTTGGTAAAATGAGAAACGACGTACTGTGATGGTGCCCTCAACCTCTTGCCGACCATTAGCTCCGTCACGTCAACAATACGCGACACCCTCCCAATCTCCAGTACTCCCTCACCTACCATCGAGACCACCTCCTTCATCCTCTCCGACACAAAAACTACGTCCGACGAGTCTGGCGTCCGAGATGGTACCCTCTCCGCCTTGGGTACCCCTCCTCCTCCGACACCCTCACGACCTCCTCCTCCGACACTCTCCCGACCTCCGCCTCCGGTACCCCCTTCTCCTCCCACACCCTCACGATCTCCTCCTCCGATACCCTTTCGACCTCCTCGTCCATCTCCATCGGGGCCCGATCCTCCATCTCCATCTTTATCTCCATCGAGCCACTGAGATATGAAGCTAATACATCATCCGATACCCACAATGAGTCAACATACCCCGTCTCACCTCCTCAACCCTGATAACCACCGGCCCTTCCGTTACCCCCTTCCTCCCGATAGCCGTTTGTCCCTCCATTATCCCTTCTGTCACCCCCTCCGTCCTGATAACCGCCTGTCCCTCTGCCACTCCCTCCATCCCGATACTTGTCAGTCCCACGCAAGCCTACTATGTCGCCCAATATTGCTACGACCTCAGCATAAAGGTCTCCTAAACCGACCTGTACCATCCCGACATCACATCATAAGTCAGCTACTTCGTACCGTAAGTCAGTTACGTTGCCTCTGATCTCCATCATAAGTCGGAACATATCATCGATGGAAACACTCTGACTACATGCAACTGATCCATGTGAGAGGTGTCTGGACGCAGGAGACAGTGATCTCATATAGGGAAGTGACACTCTCGGCGGAGTTGATCGTATGTAGGGAGGTGAAACCTTCGACGGAGGCAACATCCTCGAGGAATGTGACACCCTCGACGAAGGCGACATCCTCGGGGAACGTGATACTCTCGACGGAAGTTATAATTGACGGCGCTCCTAAAAAAATAAACATTAAAAATGAATAACGTAATTAAAAAATTATAACGATAATCAACATATTATATTCAATTAAAATACCGTGTCCCAATCGATGATGGACTCAGGCCTCTCTCAAGCAGCATGATCTGTCAACAACTCTCGGATATAAGTCTGATCCTCCTCCTCGATCGATGGTGTCAACTCAGTGAGAACTTCAAGCTGAAATATTGACATTTCATCGAATTACTGACCACGTATCGAGATTTTGAAAATGACATACAATAGAAAACGCAAATATATAATACGTACCTCAGTATCATCGAGAATAGCTGATAATTGTTTTGCAAAGGGCTTGTCTTATGCTCGCCAGCGGTGCATCCAAGGGATGCATGTATCCCCTTTCTTCGCATACCGACCAGCCAAAATGGGGACAGTCTCGTAGACCCATATTTTCAACAATTACGATTATTATATGTATAATTTAATAAAAAAATAGATAACTCATTATGATAAACATCTACCTGCAAAGCTAACGGCATGCCATATACATTGTACTTACGCTCTAGCCTATCTCCCATAGGCATCGAATGCCCCCTCCTGAAGACGCGTAAAGTATCGACAAGGCATCTCTGCCCCCACAGATAGCTGTTGAACATATCGATGTCATCACCAACTTGTAAATGAAAAACGTCAATCGACGTCTTCTTGTGATGACACCTCAATAAGCTCTCGAGTACAAACCTTATCCCCAACTTCAACTTGTTAGACATCTGATCGTATCTTTCGAATGCATCTTCTAACTGCGCCTGTGTTACTGTCGTATACCTATTAAAATAATCATTCAGTTGCCTCTTGTCTGTCGAAATACTGGCCCTCGCTGCCTCTTCACCCATACATCTCAATCCAGTGATGAGGGAAAACTCGAGTATAGAAAATGTAGCAACCTTGCCTCCAAGATCAAAGTGGAGGGCATCTCCGTCAACTGGATTAAGCAGCCGACACAGTAATGAATCGATCAACTGTCCAGAGAGTTGTGCAGATCGCAGCGAATACAAGGGTCATAGGCAGGATCGACATAATATCTCTACGTACTCCTTGTCTAATGAATCCAACATTGCTGTGAAGTTGGCAAAGTTACAGTTCGACGTAACTTTGTCAGGAGCCTGTCTCAAGACTGCGTCCAAATGGTAATTCATCTTGCAAAATTTCAAATTTTAGAACATTTAAATCATAATATCATAAAATTCAATTAACCGAATTGTAAGTAATATACGCACAAAATAACAGATAATAAAAAAATGAATTAAAATTAGACAAAAAATTATAAAAAGTGAAAAACTAATTTTTGTAAATTTATTTATTTCATAGTTTATTTTAATCCATGTTAGAGATTTATTTCAATTCTTTATTTAATTAAATTTGATTATTTATATTTAATTACATATTTAAATAAATTATTTTGAAAATTTATATTTCTTAGTTATTTAAATTGTTTATTTTTATTTAAATGCTCATTATTTATTTCAATTGTTTATCTAAATTATTTATTTCAATTTTTTATTTGTTTATTTAACATTTATTTTAATTATTTATTGAATGCTTAATTTTAATTATTTATTATAATTATTTATTTAATTTTTTCTTTAAATTATTTATTGAACATTTAAACGTAAATATGTAATGATTTGTAATATTTTTCTTTAGTTGTTTATTTAATATTTGTTTTAATTATTAATTGAATATCTAATTATTTATTTTATATGTTAGATATTTATTTCAATTTTTTATCTACATTTTAATTACTTACTTTGATTATTTTTATTTGTTTGTTTCAATTGTTCATTTAAATTATTTGATTTAATTATTTATGTTGTTTGATTATTTAAATTATTTATTGAACAAGTAAACGTAAACGTAAATATTTAATTATTTATTTCAAATGTTAGAAATTTATTTCAATTAAATTTTAACTACATATTTTGATTATTAACATTTATTCATTTATCATTTAAATAATCATTTAATTATTATTTAAATGTTAATTATTTATTTTTGTGCATTTAAATTAATTATTTATTCCAATTATTTTTCATTTATTTGTTTCAGTTGTTCATTTAAATTATTTAATTTAATTACTTATATTGATTGATTATTTAAATTATTTATTGAACAAGTAAACGTAAATATTTAATTATTTATTTCAAATGTGAGAAATTTATTTCAATTAAACTTTAATTACATATTTTGATTATTAATATTTATTCATTTATCATTTAAATAATCATTTAATTATTATTTAAATGTTCATTATTTAGTTTTGTGCATTTAAATTAATTATTTATTCCAATTGTTTTTCATTTATTTGTTTCAATTGTTTATTTAAATTGTTTGATTTAATTATTTATATTGATTGATTATTTAAATTATTTATTGAACAAGCAAACGTAAATATTTAATTATTTTTTTCAAATATTAGAAATTTAGTTCAATTAAACTTTAATTACATATTTTGATTATTAACATGTATTCATCTATTATTTAAATAATCATTTAATTATTATTTAAATGTTCATTATTTAGTTTTGTGCATTTAAATTAATTATTTATTCCAATTGTTTTTCATTTATTTGTTTCAATTGTTCATTTAAATTATTTGATTTAATTACTTATATTAATCGATTATTTAAATTATTTATTGAACAAATAAACGTAAATATTTAATTATTTATTTTAATTAAACTTTAATTACATATTTTGATTATTAACATGTATTCATCTATTATTTAAATAATCATTTAATTATTATTTAAATGTTCATTATTTATTTTTGTGCATGTCAATTAATTATTTATTCCAATCGTTTTTCATTTATTTTTTTCGATTATTCTTTTAAATTATTTGATTTAATTACTTATATTGATTGATTATTTAAATTATTTATTGAACAAGAAAACGTAAATATTTTGAACAAGTAAACGTAAATATTTAATTCTTTATTTTAAATTTTAGAAATTTGTTTCAATTAATTTTAATTACGTATGTTGATTATTAACATTTATTCATTATTTACATTTTTCATTTAAATAATAATTTATTGTTGTGTATTTCAATTATTTAATTCACACGATAAAAATAAATAAACAAATAAAAAGAACCAGGTGGTCGCTACCTTCTCTAGTAACAGTGCCAGAGATCGCCATTTCCGGAGATCGATCTCCGGCCAAAAAAACCTCAAAAAATGCAATTTCTAGTAATTTTACATAATCTACAAAGATTTCTGCCACTATTTCCAACAAAATAAACTTTCAACATTCAGGTTCAAAGATTAATGGGAAAAAAATAAGCAAAACTTACCTTCTTCGCCTCTAATGGTGGCCGGTCGGTCTCCTTCCAAGAAAAGTCGTCGGTTTCCTTGATATTTCTTCTCCTTCTTTCTCCAGACGTCGGTTTGAGAGTAATTTATTAGGGGCAATATTGAGTTTTCATTGTTTTTAAGGTTTTTACATATTTTTCAAATTTTTTAAAACAGTAGTCAACGGTTATTTTGAAAAATTGGTTGTTTTTGGTGGCTATCTACCACCATTTCCTCCCATAGGGACTTGATCGGGCATATATTATCCAAACTCCAACAATTAGATCCTGTCTAGTCAACCCTAGACCACCCAATCTAATTATTAGTCTTTGCTTTTTTTACAAAAGGTAAAAGACTGAACTTTTGGAATATATAAGATCACAGAAGCCAATAAATTTATAATACTTTTCTCAGATCTGCCGTATATGTATTTCATCTCTGTCCGAGATCCGATATTTAGGTACAGATATAAATGATGGTTTTGCCCCTCTAATTATTCTCACTAACTTAAATTTCATTTTCTTCAGTGGTCCTTTGAACAAAATACAGATATCAAAATTTAGCCGTCACTAAACACTGAACTCAGATTTTAACCGTTCAACAGAAAATACTTAAGTAGTCACTCTACCAATTTTTCAGGGTGACAGTTCCTGACATGAATTCATGTTCTCTACTCCGCTCATTCTCAAATTCCCAACTCATTGAGATATTTGATCAATCAAATTGATCTCGCCCATTGATGAATCAAAGAACAATAAAAATCGTGAAAAGATATAATAATCTTGTCAAGAGATTCAGATGAAATACACAGTGGCCAAGTGAAATTTAATTCTCTGCATGGTCATGCTATAGAATTAAATTCGACAAGCGGTCCATTCAATATATCTAAGTGTACTAGTGTCACTTTTAACTATTTCTATGATAAGAACAAATCATAAACTCGAATAACGAATTGGTCAAAACTACAATATTTCAGTACAAGGTGCCAACCCTTATACATAGATTGTGAACAAATTATATATGATCAAAATATAAATTGTGTAACACTGTACTTCTTAATACAAGTTCCTAATTCATATTCTCACAAGTGATCACAGGTACTTTAATTTTGCATGCTCAATAATAAATAAATGCAATAAATAAAGTAAATATAATTTTATTCAATATAAAAATATTGTTATTTTTATATCAGCAAAACTATATTATATGGGCACACAACCCAACAGTGCATACATATATTTTCTTGTTTGAGCTTTTAAATGCAATAAATAAAGTAAATATAATTTTATTCAATATAAAAATATTGTTATTTTTATATCAGTAAAACTATATTATATGGACACACAACCCATAAGAGCATACATATATTTTCTTGTTTGAGCTTTTCTGCAATAAAAACCACCTTTTGCTTTGACCATCCACTTTCTTGTGAGCATCCCTCAGCCTGTTGAATGACATAAGAAGGGACACCTTACTACTGAACAGGCTTAAACTCTAGTTGCCGCAACCGTTCTTGATGGCCAAGGCCACATGGGCAAACCCCCACCAATAGGGTGGCATGAGCCCATATATCTTTATCCCCTAATTTTTTGTCAAACCGACAAGCAGTTTTAGAACTTGACTTACGTGCAGATGTCATCGTTATTACTAGCATTTTTGCTGTTTTGCTTGTCAAAATCCGACCTGTAATCTCCGCTCTTACTATCTTCAGTTCCAACTTCCAAGAAATGACTTAAATGATTGTAAGATGCATGACCTAAAATTTTCAGCCTTCGATTTTGTAAGCTGCGAACTGAATGTTAATTGCACATGCAAGAATTCGTTACACAGTCAAGATAAGGGTGTCACTTGCTTTATTAACTACCAGTTGTACATTTTGCTTGTTCCTTGTGTTGGGAAAGTAATATTTACCCCACAACAATTTCTTTTTTTTTTTTTTTTTTTTTNCAAAAATTTTTTTTTTTTTTTTTTTTTTTTTTTTTGGGAACCCACAATCTCTACCCTTCGGATGTGTATTGGGTGAACCCTCGGGCTGACGTAAAGCTTGTAAACCACGCCAATTAGAGAAACTGTATTAGGCAAGCCTTGTGCGACAGGCTCGATTGAAAAAGTGTTGATACGGGGAATCGAACTCTTGACCAAACGCCTTCGCGCTCACCTATTCTACTAACTCGATCACCCCATGAGGGGCTTATTTACCCCATATCTTTAATTGCAAGAGACAATCTTCATTAAAAGAAACTTGCAACGTTGTGCACGATAAAGTATATCACTCCTTTTCCACTTCAAGAAGGGGAAAAATTCTCAAATATAGAAAGCATGTTAAGGAAAATGCACGTTTAGCATCAAATGAATCACTTGAGGATGACCCAATAACACAAGTTAAATCAAACCTTTAAAATGTATTATGAGAATACTTGCGCCTAATATTTTTCAAATTTTTTAATTCCTTCTATTCTTGTTTTATCTTTCCTTTTCTTCACTACATATTAGAAACAAAACGAAGCATAAACCAAACTTATAAATAATATACTATTCAAAACAATGCATCTTTTTCAAATCAAATATGAGCCATTAATATTTATTTATTTTTTTTGGTTGGGGAAGAGGGAGATTAGATTCTTCAATTTGTATAGAAAAAGAAAAACATATTTATGAAATAAATTAGTTTCCTTTCTATTTTCAAAGAAACTTGTCTGTAAGAATTACTCCGTCGTGTCAGTGCAATAGATTGGTGGGACAATTGAGTATTCAACATAATTTTAAGATTAACCTTATCTTCTTTAGTATTAACTTTTAATCCTATGAATAATAATTTTAATATTTACATGTTGCACCTCATTGTCTCTACCAAGTGCTACGATATGTCAGTAGGTGTGGACTACTGCTGCAACTAGATTATTTTGGATTGATATATGGTAACTAATATAAATATTACTATAACTAGTCATAAAATATAACTCTTTCTCGTAGACTTTTAATTTAATCTATTTTATGTCTCTACTTATGAATAAAATATGTGGTTGCCAGTTAAGTAGAATGTCATGCATGCACTTCTTTTTCAAATCACGTAAAACTTGAATATAGCATCTCCCATCTTCGTGGCCGATGAGGTCACATGTCATCACCTCGCCCATCTTCATTTTCGAAGTGTTAAAAACATAAATCAACACCTTGTCAACCACCATTGCTCCTTTTGACTGGGAGTGATGGCATAGAACGAAGTCATGATTAATAAGGGACATATAATCCACATTGATCGTTTTTTTACATTTACTTCTTGTTCCTCAATTAACAAAAGAAAAAAAAGAAAAAAAGGGGTCTCGGCCCCATATAAGCCGTAGAAAATTTGACTCGAATCAACCCATTACAATCCTACTAGCTATGAATAAATCAAAAGTACACTCAAATTATTTTCTTTCATATACAAATTAACTATAAATAGATTCTATATTCAAGTTTAAAATAATAAAATTGTTAAAAGCATATCGAGAAAGTGCTTATATTCTCCTTGAATTAATAAATTGTGAAAGATAAAATTGGATGATGAATGGTTCTCATGAATTACGAAGTATCTAAATAAAAAATTATTCAAACACGAACATGAGCCAGATGTAAGCTAAGAGAATCAGCATGTCATTTTCTTCTCATTCTTTGTCTTCCAAGAGAAAGCATTTTCATATCATTACAATTAGAATACTCCTTTTATGCCCTTTAATACATTCTCAATAGTCAATTCTAATTAAAAAAAAATAGGAAAAATTGTAACAGCGGTCCCTAATCTTGTCATCTTTTGTAGATTTTACCCTAACATTCAATTTGTGCCAACGGAGGTCCCTAACCTTTCATAAATATGCATTTTGGATCCATCTGAATGAAAACCGTCAATTGACCAAGAAAAGTGGACTTTGACCAATTTTGACCAAATTAAAAGGGTAAAATGGTAACTTTGTATATTTATAAATATTGAAAATTAAAATAATAATAATAAAATCTACCACAACACTCCACCCCATCCATATTCATCTTCTCCAATTACAAAAAGTAGGGCAAAAGTACATAAACATGGATGCAAGTCCACCAATGAATTTCCCGAACAGAAAAGCTGGCAAATGCTAGTACTCATCAAAATTGCTTAAAGCTTTTACTGGTTATTGTTGCCACCGTGAGTTGGTTGTAAAAAAGGGCCCTCCAAGCCATTCTTGTTTTCCCTTCTTTTTCTCCAAATTTGAATTTGGACAAGAAAATGAAATTTGAAATTGAAATTAAAAATAGATTTTAGCCATTCTCGCTTTTCCTTCTTTTTCTCCAAAATTTTCTCCCATCTTAAAGTCCAAAAATTTAGAATCTCGGAAGAAATTAAAAACCCAACTGGTGTTTCGAAGTATGATTTTTATTTTGTGTTGCAAACTCATTGGGAAGGTTTAAAAATTTGAAGGTTATTGAATGAATATATATGGGGGGTGGGGTGGGGTGGACTTCCTACCAACCTTGAAATGATTTTTGGTTGGGGATGGTTCGAAATGGGGGTGTGGTGTGGAGTTGGAGGATGGTGGCCGTACCCATGTTCATGGTGCTGCAGTGGCTTGTTGGTGGATGTCGATGGTTGGCCATGATTGAAAATCAATCTGTTGGGTGGAGAAGATGAAGATAGGTAGTAGAGGTTTTGGGGTAATTTTTTTCCCCTTTGGTTTATTATTTTAATTGTGAATTGTCAATATTTATCAATATACAAAGTTATCATTTCACTGCTTTTAATTTGAGCTAAATTGGTCAAAATTCATTTTTGTTGGTCAATTGATGATTTCATGAATAGTTTCCATCCAGATGAATCCCATGTGTATATTTATGAAAGGTTATGAACCTCTATTGACACAAATTAAATGTTAGGGTAAATTTTGCAAAAATTAAAAATGTTAGAAATCGTTGTGCAATTTTCCCTAAAAATTATTTGTCCCGCCCTTTTTTTTTTTTTTTTTTTTTAAGTTCGTTGCCACCTCATTTTCAATCCAGACAGCTGTACTCGTAGACTCTAACACTTTCTGGATTTGCCACGTCAGCTCCCTCCATCCATCCATCTTTTTTTCATTTTTTATTTTTTATTTTTTTTTATAAATTATTTTTAATCCCACTCCGTTCAACTCAACCTCTATCAGTTCTCCTCTCAAAATTCCAATTTATAATTTCCTTTCCATTGAAAGTTTAAACTTGAAATCCTTCCCGACTTTCCCTATCCACGAACAAAGAAAAATCTCATTCTCCAATTTTTGTAACCATGAATATTTTTAGATTCATCGGTGATATGACACATTTGATTAGCATTTTAGTTCTTCTTCTTAAAATCTATGCCACTAAATCATGTTCAGGTGATGCTTTTAATTGGATTGTTACCGAGTATGCATGTATACTGTTTGTTTCAGTTAATCGAGTTGTGCAGGATCGAGTTTCCTTTCTCGCATTATTAAAATTAATTTTAATTGTGGAGTTAAACCTTGAATTCATGGTCTAGGGTTTGTTTTTGTTAATTAAACCATTAATGTATACAAATATGCGACATTTCGGTGTTATATGGGTGATTTATCCAAATTAGTTAGTCGGGGGAGTTGATTCCTCTGTATTTTTGGTAAACCATTAGTTTTAGATTTTTAATTGACCGATCTGTATTTGTTGTTTACCTAATGGAGTCACTGGAGCTAAATGTATTACTAGTTACGGTTTTTTCTTTTATTTTTTTATTTTTTATTTTTTATTATTAATTTTTTTTTACATTCGTACGAGGGCATAATTTGGAGTATTTTACATTGTCTATGGTTTTCAAAGACACAGAACGGCCAGCTTGTTTGAGTTCCCCTCACACACAAATACATACATGGATGGATGTATATATTTTCAAATGGATATATTTCCTTGAATACATATATGTACACAGATATACCCATACAGGTCATTTGATAGTCATATGCAAGTGTCTGCATGACCATGGAAAGCTAGATTGGAATGTCTGTCTCTAAGCCTCTGCCTATGTTTGTGTAAGTTTGTGATCCATAGGTTGATCTACCTAAATGTCTATGTGATGGGTCCTTCACATGCCTTTTGCATATTTGTGCCTAGGCATCCTCTGCGTAACTCTAAATTTCGCGTTTCTCCCAGTAATTAAACATTTAGTTACATTGATGAACTGAAACAATCATTGTTTAGGAATTCATCCATTGTTCTCCACCCTGGCAATTATTTTCTGTGCGTTGTCAATTTTTATATATAAAATCGTATTCTTACAAGATGATAAGACCATCGATCAGAGTATTTGGGATGGGTGGCATTTTTATTTTTCTTTTCTTGATAAATCCAAAATTTTTTGATGAAAAAACATGAAAAAAGTACCATACTATCCGCAGCAAAGATAATATACACAATTGTTTACAAGTTCATTATGTCAAATCCAATACTTTATTGAAGAGAAAAGAATGGAAGTTATAAGTTATCTGAAAAGTCTATAGTGTGCTCACAGCAGCTCTACATGAAGGCTCATGAATGACCAATTTCTTTTTGGTACCTTGTGTAAATTTTTATATGTATATCGTCTTTGCATTTCTCTGTGTGTTATACATATGATACATGTAATTGCTCTAGGCTTTTATTAGCTGCATTTTGGGTCTTTATGTTGAACACTAAATTTTGTTGCATTCCTGTATATTTATAGTATCATATAGGTACTATAATTAGTCATCCATTTTAATATTCTCACACATAACATCAAGACTTCTAGGGTTTATATGTGTTTATATGAGTTTGTATGCATCCCTGGCTTTATCGAGGGTATTTCTAGTTTCTTCAGTTGAGAGCTGAAATTAAATGTACTTCTGTGTTATTCAGGAATTTCGTTGAAGACTCAGGAGCTGTATGCACTTGTGTTTTTGGCTCGGTATATAGATTTGTTTACTGACTTTATTTCAGTGTACAACACCGTGATGAAGTTGGTATTCATTGGGAGTTCTCTGGCAATTGTGTGGTGCATGCGGTTTCATCGAGTTGTGAGGCGGTCATATGACCTTCAGCTAGACACCTTTAGACATTATCTTCTTGTAGGAGTGAGCTTTCTCTTGGCACTTCTTATCCATGAGAAGTTCACATTTCAGGAGGTCAGCCCACTTAGTCTATCTCGATCTTCTCCCTTTCCCTGTGAATTTCGATGATCTATAAGCTTTTTGAACTTTGAAGTGAACTTCTGAAGTAAATGCGACTATACTGCTCATACTTGGGTATGGCCTATGGGTGTCTTAGAGGACATTTTGCTATCCTAGAGAACCACCCCTCTCTCTCTCTCACTCTCACACACACACATTTGTGAACATCATTCCATGTTCTGCTATGACGCTAGCGCAACTCTCTTTTCTTTTGAAGTATTTAACTGATGTTGAATGTAGTCAAGTACTCTCTGGCTGGATCTAACTTATAAATGATAATGTCTCTTGAAGACACTAAAGATTTTCTTGTTCAACACATTTTTAACATTGAACGTCCTAATTAAGCTGATCAACACAAGTATCCATCTAAGGCCACTAAAACTAGGGGCGAATCCATGATTTTTGTTAGGGAGGATTGAAATCTTAAAAATCGTTGTAATAAAATTTATATATAAACATGTCGGAAAGACAACAACAACAATTCAATAATTTTTTTAAATATAAACTATTTTTTATAGTAATTAGCAAATAAGTGAAAAAAATAGTTACATGGTGGCCAATAAAGTACTTACTGGCTGTAAACTTCAGGGTCCCGTAGAATTAGTCGAGGAGCGCGTAAGCTGGCTCAAACATGGTCAATAAAAAAAATAAAAATAAATACTTACTAAATGTGTAATAAAGTAAAATTGATGAGCATGAATCTCAATATTAGTGAAGAAGCATATATAAAATGAAGGCTTTAAAGATTAAAAATGCAATTGATTAAGCAAGTGGCAACATTATAAATATAAAAGAAACCCACAAATAATATCATAAAATTTAACGAAAAGGGTTAAAATTTTACACATTCCTGATTTTCATTTTTTTTTATTACTTTGTGAAATTAAATCAAATAAATTCAAAGAGATTTCTCAAATCAATCACTTCCTGACTAAGAAAACCAAAAATCTGCATCTCTCTTTACAACCCACTCAATCAATGGTCAAAATCACCTTTTGCATGTTTATGTCTAAGTCAAATTAGTTACCCTTGTAAACTTATCAACCATGGCCATAATATTATTCACGATGTTTTATTGCTTTTTAATATTATTTTCTATTAATTTGATTACGTAACCATAAAAATACGATAATTTTCTTTATAATTTTCCAACCCAACAATTAGAATACAATAATACCAATCTGCACGAGAGCTAAAGTTGCTCGGTTAAAGCAAGTTTGACATATTTCGAAATTGATGCTCCAAATAAGAATGTGCTTGCCTTGAGTAGTGTGAGTGATGTGCAAATTGGATTGATTGTTCTCTGTTCGTTCTGTAATTTTCGGTGTGTGTGCTTGTTCAAATGAATTTGTGGATACATTTGTTGTTGTTGTTTGCCCTTGCAGTTAATTTTTTAATACTGTACTTATGCATACTTTTGAAATCATCTTTTTTTTTTTAGTTTTTCTAGGTTTCTTTTATGTGTGATCTTATTTTACTGGAGTTCATGCTTGCTTACATATGTGATTATATTCTGTTATAAATAAACATCGAGATTTCAATGCATGTTTTAATATTTTAATGAGTACGTCTAGTTTTTGTATTTCTAATTAATTTAAAATGCCAATACTGTTGCAATTGATTTACATTATCTCACTGTAGTGATATCCTTCTAGCTTAAATGTGCATATGATCTATCAGTTTTGCATTTACCCGTATTGTATATTGCACCTTAAACTTTTTATATACTTTGTAACCTGTTTACATTTTTTCCAGATATTTTGGGCATTTTCAATATATTTGGAGGCTGTTGCTATTTTACCCCAGTTGGTTCTGTTGCAAAGAAGTGGAAATGTGGACAATCTGACTGGGCAATATGTTTTCTTCCTCGGGTAATTTTACTCTCTTTTCACCGACTGCTGCTAAAGAAGAAAAGATAAGTTTTGCTCAGGTATACTGAATTTGGACGTGTTTGGACAACCTGACTGGAAAATATATTTGGAGGCCGTTGCAATTCTGCCTCGTGTTTTCTGTCACTCTGAAATTTATATATATGTTCTACGATTTGTCCAATTTGAATTATATACCATAAGTAGATATATTTCTAGTATGCCATTGCTATCCAAATGTGAGAATTTCCTGTCTCTCCCTTTTACTGGGTATTCAATAGTGTCTTTCCTCCTCCTGTAGCTGTAGCTGTAACTTCTCTACTGTTTTATGAAATATGTGTTCGAATTGCTGCAGAAATTTTGAAGTGATCCTAACTAAATGATGCATTTAAATATTACTGGATCAATATTGGTTTATGCAATTATCGCCATTTTAACCCTGATACTTTTTATCTTTTACCTATATTAAGTATGGATCATAAGTCCAAAATTCTCAAAAACCTCATGTCTCATGAATCAACAGGGCATATCGAGCATTCTACATCCAAAGAACCCTTTTTTTTTTTTTTTTTTTTTTTTATTCCTTGACTAATAATCATTCTTCCTTTGCTTAGCTTGCTTTTCTGGCCTTGTCCAAACAGCTCTTTATGCAGACTTCTTCTACTACTACTTTATCAGGTGACAAGCTCACTGGTCTCATTGGGTACATAATCTAACGTTATCATACTAACCAAGCAATCTGTTTGCAGCTGGAAAACTAATGCAAAAATGAAGTTGCCAGCCTGAGATGACAAAGATGGAATGGTAGGTAGGTAGTTTGAGCTGAACTGTGTTTAGGAGAACTCTCTCCGATGAAATGAGTCTATGAAGTTGACTCAAGGTGATACTCCCTTTATTTAGCAGGGAAAAATTGATATGTAGCTCAGTCTTTTGTTTAACTCGGAGAAAATCAATGTTCATACAACCCATTATTTGTAAAGATGCTAGTGGAAGCTTGAAAATTGTAGAGTTTTGTAATTTCACAAAATCCTTTTAGAAGCAGATATAGATATCTCAATGCAAGAATCTTGTGAGACAAAGCAAAAGAAGAAATCGGAACTCGGTTGGTTGATTAGTTTTTTTTTTACTAGGCCAACTACTGGGTTTGAGCCCATGCTGGACAACCCTTGGCTTGTCCTTTCGTTGAAGACGAATTTAGTGCAAAATCAGAACATGTGGTATCGTGCATGAACACAGATTATATTCATAATATGCAAGTGATTATACGGTGCTTTGCACGTTCATAGCCCCCTCACAAGGGTTCCTAGCCTTGGCATGGGGCCCCTTTCATGTTAGGGGGTTGTACCTTTTACAGTTCGATGTGGATTGTACAAGGAGAAAAATTCTTATCATATAACCTTGACGCTTCCTTCTCGTCTTAACTTGTTCCTTTTTTCAAACCCTTAAAAGCGTATTCTCATGGAATTTGCACCATGTAACAAATGGTCAATTTATGATAGTGATCTAGGTCAATTATGCTATTGAGGGAAATGAAATGAACGCTCTATAAAAATTAGTACACGAGCGTATATTATATCATCAAATAAAATTGTTACTTTAAGCCAAAAAAAGTAGGAAAATTGAGTGGCTGCAGTGATGATTGAAGATGGTGCGTATAGAGGTTGAACAACAGTTCTCTCCACTTATGCCGGATGGAGTATTATTCATAAGTGGTTTTGTCGGGGTCCAGATTAACTTTTCATACAAGCATGAACCATGTCTGGATCATTGACTTTTACAATGTCAACTGCATGTACGGTTGGATATTGGAGTAAATCATATCCTAATCCATGTCTTAGGAATCACGACGCTCCAATGAATTTTGTGGAGTAGAAAACTATCTTACGTTCACTATTTTGTGCATTAACATCAAATACGTGTTTTTCGTATTAAATCAAATATGATACTGAATATATACTTTTTTGTTAATGATTCTATCATCATTAATTCGAAAATCAGCCTTTTCTTGCCAACAACGTGACATCGAAAAATCCTATAATAGTCTGTCGGAGGTTCAATTGTTAGGAGTATGACTCAAATAGGAGTCTTTTGAAGAGGCGTATTCGACTTGAACTAAGAGAAAATTAACCTCACGTTTAAGAAAACTAAATTGAATAAGGAAACAAAATCCTAGTGAAATTGGGTCTCCTAATTGTAATATATTTTCTTGTCTTTTAGGATTATTCTAGGGTTGGCTTATAAATACGAGGCTCCTCTGGTCAATTTGTAGAGAGTAACATAGATGTAATATTGCTAGTCTGTCTTGTATTCTCCATAGTGTTGAATTAATAAACATCGTTCCTCTGCGTTTACTTTTCATGTTCTTTCTTTACAAATTCAATCTTGTGTTTTTCATGGTGTGATCTAGTATACTTAAATATTATCATTAAATCTCGTTATTTGTAATTTGGTTTGGAATCAACGTGTATTATTGGAACTTCCGCGCTCAAAAGTGGTATCAGAGCGAGGTTGTTGATTTTCTGTGGATTGGTTGAGATTCTTTCGAGATGGCTGGGTTGAATTGTAATGTTCCGCTGTTAGATAGCAATACAAGTTCTTGTTGTGACAAGTAAAGATGAAGGCTATTTTGGCGCAATTAGATTTGGATGATGCATTACTGGGTATTGAGAGGATGCCAGCTAGTTGGACAACGGAAAAGAAACAACGGAAGGATCGAAAGGCTGTTTCATTGATTCATCTTCATCTATCCAATAATATTCTACAGGATGTCTTGAAGGAGAAAACGACGGCTATTTTATGGTTGAAATTGGAGCAGTTGTGTATAACTAAAAGTCTTACAAGTAAACTAGCTCTCAAGTAGAAGGTGTAATCACATCGCATGGCGGAAGGAGAGTCGTTGGAAGACCATGTTGCCTTGTTCAAGGAAATTATTGGAGACGTTGGAGGTTAAGTATGATGAAGAGAATCTTGCCTTGATTCTGTTGTGTTCGCTGCCTGGATCTTATACGTCATTTCGAGACACTATCTTGTATAGTCGAGATACTTTGACTATAAAAGATGTCATGATGCTTTGCACTCAAAGGAGAAAATGAAGCATTTGGTTAATGCTACATCAAGGGATGGGGAAACTCTTGTATCTCAAGGTGGTTGATGAAGAAGCAAATCGAGAGTTAGATTTAGCAATGTAACCTGTTACTACAGTAAAAGGAAGGGACATATTTGGAAGGATTGCGATATATTGCAGGCTAAAAGTGATTTAGCTGTAAATCGTGGGGTGCAACCTTTGAATTCAGACGAAATCAATATAGTTGAGAATTGTTCAGATGACGAAGATGTGATGTTGATCGTGGTATCTGATGCAAGTCTAGACCTGACAAGGAGTGGATTCTTGATTCAGTATGTTTGCATCATATGTGTTCTGATAAGAATTTATTTCGAATGTATGAGGCTGTTCAATAAGGTGGAGTTGTAATGGAAAACAACTAATCTTGCCGTATTGCTAGGATCGGTCGAGTCAGATTGAGGCTGCGGGATGGAACATTTAGAACAATTGATCAGGTTCAACATGTTTCTGACCTAAAAAGAAATCTCATTTCGCTAAGTACCCTAGATGCAAAAGGGTATAAATTCTCTGGAGAAGATGGAGTCTTGAAAGTCCGAAAGGGAGTCCGAGTTGTACTGAATGGACAAAAAAGATTCCAGTTGTACATTTTGTGGGGGAGTGCCGAACCAGTTAAGAGGAGACATTTGGACAAGTTTAGTATCGTGGTGAAAGTTTAGTTTGGTATAGTACCTCTTGTGTTGGGCTTTGAGTCGATTCAGAACACTGCTAGGGAGAGCGTTGGTGATTCCGCTTTGTCGTCAATCTCAGCGAGTACACTATGTTTAGTAGTTGGGATAGGACTCATCGAGTGCAGGTACAGTGGTGTCAGCAATGTCTGAGATGCTTCTAGGGATGTTGAAGGCGAAAGCTCAGGCAAGGGGCCTTCTGATCAAGCATTTGGTTTGATTCTTACTACAGGGTGTGCTTCGACCCTGTGTGAACATTAATTCCTCAGTGGAATTGGGAACCCTGGGAATGGGGTTTGGGTGTTGGTTGTGGATGCCGCGCAGAGGACGAGTGTTTGGTTTATATGGAGTGGTCACTGTGTTGAGGAGATTCGACCAATTAATTTCAATGCAGATGAATTTGAAATCTAGGAGTTTCGTTCGTAGCACCGAAATTTGAGTCAAGGTGGAGATTGTTAGGAGTATGACTCAAATAGGAGTCTTTTGAAGAGTATGACTCAAATAGGAGTCTTATGAAAAGGCGTATTCGACTTGGACTAGGAGAATATTAACCTAGAGTTTAAGGAGACTAAATTGAATAAGGAAACAAAATCCTGTTGAAGTTGGGTCTCCTAATTGTAATATAATTTCTTGTCTTTTAGAACTATTCTAGGGTTGGCCTATAACTACGAGGCTCCTCTGGTCAGTTTGTAGAGAGTAACATAGAAACAGTATTGCTAGTCAGTGTTGTATTCTCCATACTGATGAATTAATAAACATCGTTCCTCTGCGTTTACCTTTTGTGTTCTTTCTTTACAAATTCAATCTTGT
The DNA here is from genome assembly GCF_002742605.1 of Olea europaea var. sylvestris. Taxonomy (NCBI): domain Eukaryota; kingdom Viridiplantae; phylum Streptophyta; class Magnoliopsida; order Lamiales; family Oleaceae; genus Olea; species Olea europaea. The sequence continues at coordinate 7,044,871 of NC_036257.1, read as the reverse complement.
GTTTTTCGTGGTGTAATCTAATATATTCTAATATTGTCATTAAATCTCGTTCTTTACAATCTGGTTTGAAATCAACGTGTATTATTGGAGGTTTCACACCCAACATCAACCTAGGAGGCAAACCATCCTTTCCACTGAGATAGTGATTTAGAGCAAGTCTGTGCTTGATTTGGGGTGAGCCGAGCAATGGATGGCTGGCTTCAAGGATATTGTAGGTCAATTTTGTTTTTTGGTTTCGCAGTTGGCAAGGAATTCGTTAAAATTCTCATCTAGGTTCACAAATTAAAGTGCAGTTCATTAGAAATATTTTAGAAGATAGAGGTAAGAAAGCGATAACCAGTAGAAGAGAAGTGAGAATTCGAAGAAACAATTCCAAACAAAGGAACAATCATAAAATCAATTGCATAGGGTGTGGTATAGTAGACATTGTAGAGAATTCAATACTGCGAAAAAATTATTTTTTTCGAGACATCCCTATTCCCAATGAGCAGCTCACACTACAAAATTGTGGCTCTATCCGCCCCACGACACCTCCGGAGCAAGTTGAACCAAGCTTACAAGCAACTCGTCCCATTTTCACCCCTATGGTGAAGTCACTAGTTTGCTCCTTCCTATTGTTCCTCCCACTAATTTCTTAAAAATTGTAAAAATGACGAAGGAAGCCCCATCTAGAGTATTTTATATAGGGGCAGAGTCAAGAAGAGCAAGTTTTTTTATTTATTTTTATTTTTATTTTTTAACAGATCTAATAGATAGAAAACAAATAATAAAAAAATAAAAATAAAAATTTCCTCATCAATTTCATTTTTACCTTAAAAACGTCATGGGCCTGGGGGAAGGTCTGGTTCAACCCTTGATTGTGTGCAATATGAGCTTGGGTAAAATACATAGTTCCAATACATTAATATCTCCAATGCCGCATTATTTACTCTCCTAAACCCACCACCTCACGCCCAACCCCCAATTGCAAAAATGTTTTCTTCCAGCAACATTTTCTCTCTCCAATTGCAAATTTTCTTTTTCTATAAAAAAAAAAAGAAAAAAAAATACAAATTCTCTATATATATAAAATCACAAAATGAAAACAACCATATTGAGATTCCTTAGGAAGAGGTGGTGGTGTGTTGGTGATCGCGATGCGTTGCAAGTAATGTTGGAGCATTGGACTTGATTCAAGGCCGGCCCTAAGCCAAAGCCAACTAAGCAATGACTTAGGGCCTCACATCTAATGGGGGCCTCCAAATGAAAATCATGATAAAAGCCCAATTAAATTAGTATAAATTTAAAAGATTGATTAATTAAAAAATTATTTAACAATAATTTATTGGGTTGATTCTAACTTAGTTCGATCTTATCCAAAATAAGTTTCTCTTGAGTTTAATATACATGATTAATTGCAAGCTATCAAGTGAGTCCAATATTATTATGGCAATATGATTTAATTTGAAAAGCAATATTATACATTCAGTAGTTTACTTTAATAAGTTATAACTTGAATTTTATTTATCCAAAATAAATTTTTCTTGAGTCCATAATGTCCATAATATGATTTATCGAAAATAACTTGAATTTGCTACTTTATCTTTTGAATCGTACCAAGTCTTTGTTTAAAATGTAAATATATGATTTATTTAAATATTTAAGTATTTTTACGCATGTAAATTTTTTTTACGTTTAAGGGTCTCATAATAATATTATCAGTCACCTAGGGCCTCGCCCTGACTTTACCAGTGTGGTGGAGATGGTAGCAATATTTTGAGTATTAAAATAATAATAAATAAATAAATAAATCCTTAAGAGCTTGTTCTCTTGGAATTTGCACGATTTAACAAATAGTCAATTTATGATGGTGAACTAGGTCAATTATGCTATGGAAAATTCTACTTGTACATAAATATTGCACATAATGGTGTCCATAATATGATGTGACAATCATCCGATTGTTAATGTGCAAGTGTGAGATTTGAATTAAATGTTGGATTTAGTGTCACGTGTAATTATGGACATTTTATATAGATAATTATGTACATGTAATACTTCCCACGATGCTATTGAGGGAAATGAGATGAACGCTCTATAAAAATTTGTACACGAACGTATTTTATATCATCAAATAAAATTGTTACTTTAAGCCAAAAAAGTAGGAAAAATGAGTGGCTGCAGTGATGATTGAAGATGGTGCGTATGGAGGTTGAACAACAGTTCTCTCCACTTTTGCCGGATGCAGTATTATTCATAAGTGGTTTTGTCGGGGTCCAGATTACTTTTCATACAAGCATGAACCATGTCTGGATCATTGACTTTGACAATGTCAACTGCATGTACGGTTGGATATTGGAGTAAATCATATCCTAATCCATGTCTTAGAAATCACGACGCTCCAATGAATTTTGTGGAGTAGGGACTAAGTAGAAAACTATCTTACGTTCACTATTTTGTGCATTAACATCATATACGTGTTTTGCGTATTAAATCAAATATGATATTGAATAAATACTTTTTTATTAATGATTCTATCATCATTAATTCGAAAATCAGCCTTTTCTTGCCAACAAAGTGACATCAAAAAATCCTATAATAGTTCGTTGGAGGTTCAACCTAGGAGGCAAACCATCCTTTCCACTGAGATAGTGATTTAGAGCAGGTCAGTGCTCGATTTGGGGAGCCGAGCGAAGGATGGCTAACTTCAAGAATATTGTAGGTCAATTTTGTTTTTTGGTTTCACGGTTGGCAAGGAATTGGTTAAAATTCTCATCTAGGTTCACAAATTCAAGTGTAATTCATTAGAAATATTTTAGAAGATAGAAGTCAGAAAGTGATAACCAGTAGAAGAGAAGTGAGAATTTGAAGAAACAATTACAAAGTAACAATCGCAAAATCAATTGCATAGGGAGTGGTATAGCAGACACTAGGTTCACAAATTCAAGTGTAATTCATTAGAAATATTTTAGAAGATAGAAGTCAGAAAGTGATAACCAGTAGAAGAGAAGTGAGAATTTGAAGAAACAATTACAAAGTAACAATCGCAAAATCAATTGCATAGGGAGTGGTATAGCAGACACTGTAGATAATTCAATACTGAAAAAATTAATTTTTGAGATATCCCTATTCCCAATGAGCGGCTGACACTGCAAAATGGTGGCTCTGTTCGCCCCATGACTCACCTCCAGGGCGAGTTGAACCAAGCTTACAAGCAACTAGTCCCATTTTCACCCCTATGGTGATATATATATATATATATATATATATATATATATTTTTTTTAATACTGATCTAATAGATAGGGGGAAAAAAAATAATTCCTCATCAATTTCATTTTTACCTTAAAAACGTCATGGGCCTGGGGGAAGGTCTGGTTCAACTCTTGATTGTGTGCAATATGAGCGTGGGAAAATGACATAATTCTGATACAAAAATGCTCCTCATCCAGGCCAAAAAAGAGCCCAAAAACGGGTGGCTGAGGTGGGTGCCCTGTTTTTAGGCCTGGGGATCTGGAGCAAGCTTCATTCCAATATATTAATATCTCCAATGCCGCATTATTTTCTCTCCTAACCCACCACCACACGCCCAAACACCAATGGCAAAAATGTTTTCTGCCAGCAATATTTTCTCTCTCCATTTGCAAATGTTCTTTTTCTATAAATACAAATTCTCTCTAATCTCTATATATACATACAATCACAAAATGAAAACAACCATATTGAGATTCCTTATGAAGAGGTGATGGTATGTTGGTGATGGCGATACATTGCAGGTGATGTTAGAGCATTAGACTTGACCTGTGTGGTGGAGGTAGTAGCAATATTTTGAGTGCTGAGGTCACATATTGATTACAATTAACTCAGACTTGGTCAATCGAGCCGAGGCTAGTGTCGAGCCCCATTTTGGAGAGTCGGCCTGTGAGCAAATTTATATTAAAAAAAAAACAAATAAAATAAATGGCAACTACACATAGCCGTCTTGTTGTCTGTAGCAGGCAGCAATAGCTGTGTGGCTACCTTTTTTTAAAAATTTAATTTTAAATAAAATCATAAGCCGGTTCGGCTCGATTTGATAAGGCCCAAGTCGAAATCTCGAGTTAAGTCTAGATTTTTTTGCCGAACAAAGTTCGAGTCGGCTCGGGCCCAAAAAAGCCTAAACCATTTTTACTCGAGCCTAGCTCGAGCTTTGAGTTTCAACTCATCGAAATCTGTAGGCACTACAAATAAATCCTCACACACTTTAGACCAGTATCACAACACATATAGTTATAGCCGATCACAATTAATACAGACTTGATCATCACCAATCACTATTAATATAGATTGGATGAAAGAGGGTCACTACAAATAAATTTGCACACTCCGCAGACCAACACTACAACCCAAAATAGCAAGCCAATCAAAAAATTGAACAAGAAACTCCCACAGTCTCCAACTCAAATGTACTACAATCACCACTACCTGTACTACATCACAACTGCCACCACCTGCAATGCACCATGCAGATTTTATTCCTCGACTACATCGAAGAAAGGCAAGTGAGATCTAGTTCGATGGAGTGTTTCATATCTAATTTTTGTGGTGGTCATTGTTGACATTGGTCAAGGTGGGGTAGAGAGAGAAAGTATATATATAGCCCTCGTCTGGTACTCGTTAAATTATATTACATCTTTCTTTCTCTTATTTTCAATTATACAATCTTCCATAAAATAATATTAAACGTAAATTGAAAATATAATTTTTTTTCAACCATTTATTTATATCAATTTCATATATCTACTGCTTGGGTTGAAGAAGAAGAAAAATTAAAAGAGATTGATCAAAAAGCAATTAAAAGAGATTCGAAACTTCGAAGAGTTCTTTTCAACCTTCTTTTAAAATTTTAATTCTGGGTGATTTTGTACCAATTCTATAGTGTTCTTATAATTAATATGATGCTTGACTAATTATATAGATGCTAGGATAACGCTAAATCTCATGTTTTGAGATTTTGATATTAAGTTCTCGTTTGGTACTCATTAAATTACATTCAATTTTTTCTATTTTATTTTCTACCACAAAATCTTTCATAAAATAATATTACACGTAAATCGAAAATTTTTCCTCTTTCTCAACCATTTATTTTTCAAAAAAAAAAAAAAAAAAAAACTATTCCACCCATTTTCATTTCAAAAAAATGGGGGTTAAACGGAGGCATAACTAATACTTGATAAATTAAATTATAACTAATTCACCTGATAAGAATGGTAATATTTATATCTAGGGTTTTGGGTATTTTCCCTACGAACTTTGACCCTCCCTTTTGTGGCATGCATTTTTATTTGTGTGGTGACTAATTCAGCACCTGTTTAGGTTCAATTTTTTCAATAATAAATATATATTTTTTCAAAATTCATCTTCAACCACACATTATCTTATAAAATAATGTTATAATATGTAAATTCAAAATAGTTTTTCTCATTGTTTAGCCACACGTTCTTAAAAGGGGTAAAGAAAAATCACTATTTCAAAACGAAATTTTCCTCAAAATCTCACCCCTGTTTGGGCTCCATTTAAATTTTAATGCATTTTTCTTTTTCTTCTGTTCAAGAACACAATTTTCAATAAAATAATAAATCTAAAACTTTTTTCTTATTTTTTAATCACACTTTTTTTCAAAAAATTACCATTCTAAAATACGTTTATATCGAAAACTAATTTTAATGGAATCCAACTAGGAGCTCAATAAGCTATTGCGCGAAAAATTACATTCGGTAACATGTACGTGAAATAAAACTGTGTTGCTCACATGGTGATGTTAAATTGAAGGGGGGGGGGGGAAGTTATATCCTATTTGGGTCTGAAGATGATTCTTCGCATGAAGAATATCCTAAGGGATTATTTATTTATTTATTATTATTATTATCGTGAGAGAAGTGTACATAGAAAAATTCTGGATATAAACCTAACAAGAATAATGCTACATCAGTACTTCATTTGGGTAGGTATATGTCGAGATAGCATACCACTACTTGAGCTGATTTTTGAATGTCAATTCCAAGAATTTCTTGGCGTACAATCAATATGCGTACCAAATTTATGTTAAAATCATTGCAAATGTTGCCACTACACTTTAATCACACGATAACAAGTAATAAATCATAAGACTTTTGCTTCCATTGGAGGAAAAAAAAAAAGAAAAAAAAGAAAGAAAGATATTATCCCTTCAATATGCAAAACTTGGATTCAAAAATCAATATGAAATTAGCCTATCGAGTTGACTAATAAGGTTATTGTTTCTTTCTTCTAGGAAAGGTATAACATTTCTACGTTCAAACTTAAGGCATTAGAGTGCCCCTAGTCCTTATAAGTCATTTCTTGTTGCGGGTGAGAACCTTCTCACTCCTTTTAGGAAGATGGCTCGTTCATTCACTTGTTCATGAACTCGCAGCTTCGCCACCGATGGACTGGCTCGACGAGCGCGTAGTGAGGACCATTGATTATTATGTTATTAGTAAGAATATAACAAACAAAAACTTGTATCAACCTTTTATTTGATAAATATGTTACTTCTAGGACTCAAAATTTAAATTGAACAAAAATTGATTTGTCTTTCCCAACTCAATAATGTTTAAGAAATGGATAAAGTTTTAACAAAAATTTCAACCCTTCGACTGATATTTCATCTTATTACACTGTTGAACATGTCAAGATTTTTCAAAATGTCGACATACAATAAATAAATAAATAAAACAATGATGTGAATTGATAGGATCATTGGCCATGCCAAAAAAAAAAATTGAGAGCCAACCACTTTTGGCCAATAGACTTTTAATTAATTAATTGAAAACCTTTGTATAGCACTGGTTGTCTCGTAATGATGTTCGTTCCATTAACATGGCTTGCCCTTCAATACGCATGACAATAATTTGCAATTATTTATGTTTCTAGGATTATCTTTTCATAATTGAAAATCAACTTAATTAATTAAATTATAAGTGAATAGAATCTTAATTGAGACTCTTCGATATTCAAAATCATTTTACCCTAGTTTAACCATCCTAGCCTAGTTGTAAATAAATATAAGAGAAAAAACACACAAAATCAAATTTACAATTAAGTTACAAGTATAGAAATTTTGTAAACAGAATTTGTACAAGATGACTGCTGTCTTCATCTACAATAATATAAGAGAAGAAACACACGAGATTAAATTTACAAGTATAGATTTTTTTTTTTAACATAATTTGTGTAGGATGACAGCTGTCTTCCTGAAGAGAAGAAGACAGCTGTCATCCTGTACAAATTTTGTAGAAAAAATCTGTACTTATAGCATTATCATGTTTTCATGTTCAATTTTATCCATTTTCACTTGCTAAATGAGCGAAAGTATAACTTTATTATTTTATCTATAATTCAACTGGATTATAGTTTAAGACCGGCATTATTTTATTTGCGTTTTTTTTTTTTTTTTTTTGCCCTTTTCATTTATAAATCAATTATAGTTGTCACCACCGGTGTATATAGCCTTGGATTCCTCGTCCTATGCCATGCACTATGTACCTTAATTATTCAGAGTCAATAGATTTTTTTATTTTTTAAAATTTTTTTTACTATTTCTTTTGGAACTTTTTTGGCTTTATAAAGTGGATCCCACCCATTAATTTTAAGCAATCTAATAAAGATTTCAAATTGAAAAAATATACATCACCGGCGACGAATTAAAATAAATAAATAAACAATATAAAAGAGAAAGAAAGAATAAAGATGAGATTTGGGCTGATTTATTGATTTTTTACTAATTCATGCTTAATTATTTACATATTTATTTCTTAATTTTATCAAATAATTTCCATTCAAATCCCTAGCAAATGAGAAGGGGAATCATAATATCTTTGTTTATCGTTCAAATACTTACTTTATTTTTTAAATATGATTTAAAAATAAATAAATAAATAAAGATCCTAAATCAATGTGATCGTGATCAAGAATTCTTCAGTGAAAAGGAGTCGGGAGTATTTTGTCCATCGCGAATTAATCATATCTATATTAGTAATTTGTGTGGGTGAAGGAACTTTGCTTTTCTTTTCCCGCGCTTTAGATCTTACTTTACTCCCATCAATTCCACCATAGCGGCATAGCCATTTTCTTCTTCTAATATTGATTTCATGCTCTGATCAACAAAAAATTGTTGAGTTGAAATGGATCCTACCATTCCATGTCCAGCTCCATCAAAAAGCAAAATTGCCAAGACATTTCAGAAAGTTATTCACTTAAAATCAGCCAAAAAAAATCTCTCAAACCCTGGATTTTGCCTCTTCATTCCTCAAGAAAAACTCAAATGCTGTGAATCCCAACAGTTCGAGAAAGAAAATCTCGAAGAAGAAGCAAAAGAATCAAAGAACCGAGCCGCAGTTGAAGCCTTCGTCGCAAAGCTTTTTGCCACCATTTCTGCAGTTAAAGCAGCTTATGCAGAGCTACAAATGGCTCAGTTTCCGTACAACAATGAGGCTGTACAATCTGCAGATCAAGCTGTGGTTGATGAATTAAAAGCACTTTCAGAGCTGAAGCACAGATTCTTGAAGAAACAGATCGATTCTTCGCCGCCCCATGTGACATTAATGCTAGCAGAAATTCAAGAACAGCAGTCTCTAATGAAGACTTACGAGATCACCATGAAAAAAATGCAGGGGGAGATGGAAAGAAAAGACTCCCAAATTTCATTACTACAAGATCAGTTGCAGGAAATTGTTCAGAACAATAAATCCCTCGAGATAAAACTCAATGCAAGTGGATCTTTTTCGATTCTTGACAATATCAAATTCTCTGATTCAAATCCTAGAGTTTTTATCATGGTTTTTCACTATGCATTGAGATCCATACGCAATTTCGTCAAGTTGATGATTAGGAATATGGTCTCTGCAAATTGGGATACTGATGCTGCAGCCAATGCAATACAGCCCGAAATCACTTTCAGCAAGAGGGATCATAAGGGTTTTGCATTTGAATCCTTTGTTTGCAGAGAAATTTTCAGTGGCTTCAATGAACCATTTTTTTCCATACAAAATGATCATCAGTCGTTGCCTAATGACACTGATCAGCTTCGAATTTTCTTCTTTGAACAGTTCAAGAAATTGAGATCAGTGAGTGTAATCCAGTTTCTCGGGCAGAATCCAAATTCTTTGTTTGGGAAATTCTTGAAAGCAAAGTACCTTCATTTAGTACATCCCAAAATGGAATTTTCATTCGCTGGGAATTTGAATCAAAGGAAAATGGTTAATTCCGGTGAGTACCCAGAAACTGAATTCTTCAAGGCCTACGCAGAGATGGGAAGGAGAGTTTGGCTTTTACATTTTTTGGCATTCTCACTTGATCAAGAAGTGAGCATATTTCAAGTGAAAAGAAGTTCCAGATTTTCCGAAGTGTACATGGAAAGCATAACGGACGACATTTTCGTGGCGGCACAGCGTGATTTTTGGGTGGCATTCACGGTGGTTCCGGGATTCAAGGTTGGCCAGACGGTGGTGCAGAGCCAGGTATACTTATCTTCGACCAAAACTCCACCCAGAAGTTAGTGTCAGTAGTTCTTTGCAGAATTTGACACAACTCTGGATGTGGTGCTAAGATGGCGAAACAACATTTGTTAAAAGGCATATATTAATACCCAGTTACATTGTCATATAAACGGCGGTAAACAGAAAGAAGCGATGGCAGCGCATGGAAACCACTCTCTCTTGTTGTATTATGCACAAAAACATCTACATATACAAGTATCCCGCTATGTTATTAAAGTTGAGATCCGGTGTCTCGAATGCATGTGTTCCTGGGCTATCGTCCAATGCATTTTTGATATCTATGCACATCACTTCTAAAATATTCCAAGTTACAATGTGCGAAATTGATCTTGACTTCTTTTCATCTGTTAAGAAAATGTGATATACAGGGATAGCGATGGAGTCAGCACTCGACAAGCCCCTGCGATCACCTGTGATGATTCCATCAGATTTTTTTTTCTTTTCCATATATAGGGCGGTCGCTCGACGAGCGTTTAGCAACCGTTCGTGCTCATCTGAATTCATCTGTGCTTATTGAATTCCTAAATCCTTCACTATCGAAAATCTACTGGACGACAACTAAGCTGAGGGGGCAATCGTATTTGGATAGAATCGGCAGGTAAGATAGTCCAATAATAATACCAAAAATGCACTTGTCGTATTCAATACGACACAAGTGCAAGAACGGCAGTACCATCAAGAAGCATTTGGACCCACATGGTCAGGAATTGAGGCAGGACATGAGCTGAACTTTCACACAGAGAAGGCTGAAGAGGGAGAAAAGGCAAAATAAGCGGTAGATTGTGGGGCCATTTTTTGTTTCTTGCTCAAAAAGATGAGAACTGAGGACCCATTGTGGAGAAAATTATATTCGATAAATTCTGGAACTCTTCGTTTTTTTTGTTGAAAGTTATCCCAAGAAAGAAATACAGATCAAGGCCTGCAAGTTCTATGAAATCCTTTATTATTATATATATATAATTATAGTGTATGTAGAGTAAATATGATTGTCGTTTCTACTACTTCTCCAGTGAAGAACTTTTTGTTTCTTGCAACTATTTTCTACTAGATATGAAAATTTGTCCACTAGTAATCATCTGCACGTCGAAAAACACCATTAGTACAAATGTCACCAACTCAAGAAAGTCTAGACAATCGTGATCTCTGATAATCAAGTCTCCTGTCGATACGAGATGGAAAGAGTGCAAGGGATAGGGGTGAAGATGATTTGGCTATGATTTAGAGTACATATCACTTCACCTCATATAAAGGAAGCAAAATAGGTCTTGGTTATTGAATTCAAGCCTGAGAAGAGATTGCTTTTATCCAATCCAATTGACATCATTGTTATCCATTCAACTAAAACGGAACCCCACCATAACGCACATACATAGTTTATAGATATAACAGTATATGATTCAAAATCTGAATCCAGTACGGAGAGTTAAAAATCATTAACATATATTTTATTCGACTTGACAGCCCCCTAAAGAGTATATTACAAATGATGACTCGTTTGTGTTGTGACTATACACCAAGCATGACAGCCCCCTCACATAAGAGAGCCCCTCATGAGAGGGCTGTAAGTGCACAGTCTTGGAAAAACCCTTGTGTCATGGTCCTTGCCCCTGTGAAGCTGGCTAATGCTAATTTAGGCACCTCCATAACCCACATATAACAAGCTTAACATCTACCAACTTCCATTGCTGCGCACACTTACAACCTCTTCTGCCTAAAGAGTGAACTTTAACCTCTCGGTTTGGCCCTCCACATCGAGGGCATGAGCTGACGTGCCATGGCTGACTTCAGTAGCTCCTGAACTCGATAACCTGAGTCTTGTTAAGAATTTGAAGGTCAAACCCGAGCCATGTTAGATTGCATGTCGCAGCTCTACCAAACTTCTTCTCATCGTAAAAAGAAATAGTTTAGTAGCAACACATACTTCTCTTTAACTACATAATTTTATTCTCGGAAATTTTCCTAATTTCCTAATTTCCTATCTGAACCTCGTGTGGACATTCTAATACAGAAATCAGCGGGGAAAAATGTAGAAAAAAAGGTTTGCTTCTATAAATATTTACAATTACTACAATAATTATCCAACAAATTGGTGCAGCAAAAGGTAGACAAGTCTTTTAACCTCCAAAAAATGGAAAAAAACAAAAAAGAAATAAAGAGAACGAAACAGGTAAATATTACTCTGTACAATAGTCGAAAGAGACTAAAGAAATAACCTTCAGGCGCACTCTTAATCTTCACGTTGCAGCCATAATTGCAGCTTCAAGCTTCATAAAAATGGTGAACCCAATAAAAGTAGGAATCCCAATAGGAAGCCAAAAAGACCTCCAATGATGCATCGCCATAAACCATGTCAACCGAGTGAATCCAGAAATTGCAGCTACACGTCCACTTACCAAAGGAAAAAGCGGAGTCGACTTGAAGCCACTTGCCATAAGTTCCCACCATCAGTTGCACTAAATCCCAACTCCCTCTAGTTCAAATAGCTTGTCACACAGAAAGCGGGACAATATGGCTCCCATTGTCTCCCCACTTCAAAATAAAAACAAATGGATCTTGAAGAGACCTGAAGTGTATGGAGAAGAAGACATCCCTGAATCAATCCTAATTGGGGATTTCTGAAGCATCCTCTGCAGGTGAAGGGTCGGAGGCTTCGGCAAGAAATTGAAGCAGGTTTATGACCTCCGTCGTGTCGTCCACATAGTACTTTGCCTTACTCGGTTTCTGCCCAACAGTGCAGGCAAAAACGGAACTATTGAAAGAAAGGAAACCACTGTCTATTGCATCTTCAATCTTTTCAAACATATCCTCGTCAGATCGATCGTCACCGATGCAAAGGACAAAATCTGCCTGCCGCCCATTTTCAGCCATCGACGTAAAGATCTTCTCTGCAACTAGACCTTTACTAACGCCCTGAAATAGTTGAGACAAATTAGTTGAAGATGCGTTGACCTTAAATCAGAAAAAGAACTGTAAATTTTATGACTTAGGACTTCTAAATCGATGACACCAATAATCTTTTTAGGTGAAAAGAATGCCACATTTCAGTCCTTATTAGGTATTACTCTTCAGAGAGGTGGTATCCCCTGCTTTTAATGAACCTGAAATATTTGGACAACACCCAAAAAAAAAAAAAAAAAAAAAAAGGAGGAGAAAAAAATTGAAAAGTACAGCTTAATGAAGAGAATAAAAACAAGGACAAGAACTATTCATCTTTATAAAACTAAACTGGTAGCTCAAGTGATTGAACCCTCGAGTGAAAAACCAATCTTAATAGGATAGAATTTTGCATATGAAGATGTAGGACAATGCAAGACGGTCGGTAAAAGATTACACCAGGTAGACAATTTCTGTCGTTGTAAATTTGGTTTTTCAATTAACTACTATTCAATAAGATATAAACAATAGAAAGAAACACTTTCAATTTTATCCAGTAAATTAAACACTGCAAGTATCATTAGAAACTTAGGATATAATAAATTTTTCTTCACAATCAAATTTTGTTAGTTTTAGAGAGAAGACACGTTAGACATTATCCTAGATATTTCAACCTCCTGTGTCTTTTCCATCATTAACATATAAGTGATAGGTGTCAAAATCGTTGCATTGTTCTAATGAACACAATCCCTAATGTGGTTCATTGCAAGATAATCCCTCTCAAAAGTGTGAGTCATCTGAAGAGCATTTCAGACCCATTACCATCACGCACCATCGAGATAATATTATCACATCATTTTCAAAGCTAATGCGATAAGACCAACAACTACGTACAAATGGAAAAGGTACCACGAATAACACATTGGTAAATTTGTTCCTGAAAGGTATCAGTTTTTGAGGCAATTCCTGAAGACTGGGAGTCACTTTTGCAGGAAACTCCAATATTTTCCTGCTTTATTCCAATTTTAAAATAGAGAATGCGTCGAAAGTATTACATAAAAGAGACCACGTAATTACACTTCCAATAATGCAGCTCAATTTTGTTATTCAATCATCAGCATACCAGGAAAATTCGAAAGGCAGACACACAAAGCAACAAAAGAGGTGGTTCTAATTTATATAACAATGGAAAATGACAAGTACAACTTTAATATTTTGCTTGAAGCAAGGCCAGTTAATATTCACATGTTTTTATCTGCAGTGTAACATAGAAAAGAAAGATATCTATAACAGTCTCGTACAAGAAAGAATCAAGAAAATTGACGTGTTAAAAGATTACATACCTGGGGTTTCACTTCAACAATGAATTGACCACTTTTAGCAGTAACAGGTTCATTAGCTAGCACGCTTTCCAGGTGGTCTAACATTTCCTTTGCTTGACTGGATCCAAAACCAGAATCCGCATCTTGATGATGCCAAACAAGTGCACTCTCTTTTACTTCAATATAGGAACCATCAGTAGCTTCTGTATATAATTTCATTACAGGCTCTGCCATGTGCATCCATCCAAAATCAGTGCTCTGTCCACAAGTTTCCCATTTCTCATCCGCATTCCGCCTAAAATCTTAGGTAATTAGCAAAAAGCGACATGGGAAACAGGTATATAATAGCAGACAAGCAGAAAACTATATGTAAAATAAGTATGTAATAGCATACATGCAGAAACACGAAAAAACATGTAAGTAAAGAGAAGAAGGCACACCTTAGAAAGTATCCATGTTCGGCAGCAATACCCAGTTTCTTACATGGAGAAAACCAGTTGCCTAAACTATCCTTTCCTCGTCCACTGACAACAAATACTGTGTTTTTTACATCATCACAAAGTCTATTGATAATTGAGATCACTTCCCCGCTAGGAACCTTATTTATGGATGCTTGAGGCATGACAGTACCATCATAATCTAAAAGTATTGCCCGATTTTTGGCCTTTGAATAAGCAGAGACGATGGCATCAATGGACAGCTTTCTGAAATTAGGATCAAGAGCAACAACCCTAAAACCAAAACCCAAACCAATTCCCCAGCAGCGTCGCCTAAAATGGTCTTTGCAAGTTCTCTCTAAATCCTGGAAGAAGCTTCTAGCCCAATATGCTACATCATGCGTGCTAACATACTTGTAGTGCTTCTCATGTCGCAACTGCTTCTCAGTATCAGCCATTGAAATTGCCTCATTCAATGCTTCTGCAGTTGTTTCAATGTTCCACGGGTTGACTCGGATAGCTCCACTAAGTGAAGGGGAGCAGCCAATAAACTCAGATACAACAAGCATGCTCTTCTTTGGAGCATTTGAATCTGAACTAGATTCACTTCCAGGGATTCCCTGCCTGCTCACAATGTATTCATACGGCGTAAGGTTCATTCCATCCCTTACAGCCGTAACGACAACACATTCTGCAATAGTGTAATATGCAGCACGTTCGCTAAGAGACACTGGTCTATTGATAAAAACAATGGGTTCGTAACCAGGCTGCCTAAAGGTCTCGTTGATCCTGTTGCAGCTTGCTTCTATTTCTGCTTGTATCTCTTCAAGATCCTTTCCCTTTCCTCGGGCTGGATTTGCAATTTGTACTAACACTGCCCTTCCTTGCCACTTTGGATGCTGCTTCAACATTTGTTCCATTGCCAAAAGTTTTAAATCCACACCTTTGAATATATCTGTGTCATCAACACCAAGTAGCACTGTTTTTCCTTCAAACTGTTGCTGCAGCTCTCCAACTATCCAGTCTTTATCAGCATGCTTAAGCACAGATTCAATCTGTCCCATGTGAATTCCAACAGGCATGATTTTTATTCCAACTGTCCTCCCATGGTATTCTACCCCAATATAACCCCTCTTCGACTGATACTCTAAACCCAGAATACGGCTACAACAAGAGAGGAAATGCCTTGCATAATCAAAAGTGTGGAAACCAATTAGGTCAGAATTCAGTAATGCCTTCAGAATCTCTTGTCTCACTGGTAGAGTCCTGTATATCTCCGATGAAGGAAAAGGACTGTGAAGGAAAAATCCCATTCTTAACCGGTTGAAGCGCCTCCTCAAGAAGGTAGGCAAAACCATTAAATGATAATCGTGAATCCATACATAATCGTCATCTGGATTTATTACTTCAATCACCTTCTGTGAGAAAATATTATTTGCAGCAACATATGCTTCCCACCATGACCGATCATAGCGACCTCCATGGCTTGCTGAATACGGAAGCATATAATGGAATAGTGGCCACAAATGCTGCTTGCAAAACCCATGATAATACTTGGACAGAATGTCTGGTGGGAGAAAAGCCGGAACACATTTAAACCTGTCCAACAGTAACTGCGCAACATCGTCTTGTTCACTTGAATCAACCTCAACCCTCAGTGACCCCACATAAATAACCTCCATATCGTCAGGGAAACCATCTTTAATGTGCAACAACAATGAATCCTCGTCCCAGCTAAAACTCCACCCTTTGTTATCTGGCCTACGCTTAGCTTTCACTGGAAGCTGATTTGCAACAATAATTACTCGATCGGCAACAACAGACGATGGAGCCTCCGATGAAACACTATTAGCTCGATCATCATCAAGCTCAGAAATGACCCCTGGAACAGTCATTACACGAGGAAGGCGCCTCCTTTCGTGCCCCATCACTGGGAAATTCCCAGAGGCTAGATCCAATAAATTGGTATACGACCTAGACATCATCTTCGCAAGATTTATTCAAGCAGAACTCGTCAACAAAACCTACAAATCATAAAACAACCAACCAGTCAAAATATAGCTCTTAGATTATAATCAAACAAGACTCAATCCCCGAGATTATTTCCAATCATTCTCCTAATTTCCCGAAATGACCCAAGATTGCTTTTCTAGAGTGCAAGCAAGCAACTTTAAGAGAGATCTGAAATGTCGTTTCATCCAAAAAAAAAATCAAAAATCAAAATCATATCGGTTAACAGATAAAAAAAAAAAAAAAACATATCAAAACATTAGATCAATATAATAAAACAGAAACCCACTGAATGAATGCAGTAAAAGAAACCAATCGTTCGCAAAAAACTTGCAGCAACATTATTCCTATATTGCAAAACTTCACTTGCATGTAGTATTTAACCAGATTGGACACAAGAGATCAACTTTTCGTAAAATTTAACATGGCAAAAAAAAACGAAAAAAAAAAAAAACTAACCTTTGTATTGAAGGATTGAATTCTTGTATATCTTTTCTTAGGATCTTGATAATCAAAATCCAAAAACTCTGCTTTCAGTCAGAGAGAAATTTAGGGTTCAGCCTCTCTCTCGTTCTCTCAATTCTCTCTCTTTCAAATGCTTTTGGCTAGACAAGAACACAAATTTAACCGGAAAGAATTAAAAAAGAGAAATTAAAGAAATTAAAAAATACAATAGGATAAGGTCGGTCAGCAGAAACCTAGTGGCGCCAGCTGGCACACTTGTGTTTATCTGTCACGCGCTATTTACAGAATCACAGACGTGTCTTCTTCACTTGTTATCTACGTTTCTTCTCTCTAGCCGTCCGATCAGATAACCGCGGGCATCCCCACAATTTTTTGGTAATTTTACCACGTGCCGATTATTCCGATTGGCTAATTCTCCTGCGCGCGAAACAGCATATTATAACAGGAATATTAACTTAGTAGGGCCAGCCACAATTTGTAGACGCTGCCCTACGTCATTCATGACACCATCAGTCTACGTGGCACGATGCGGAATGAATGCGCTTATCCGGAGTTTGGTGGAGCGGTGGGCGAATTCATGTAACGTCTAGTTGAATTGAACCAACTAGACCGAATATGAAATGTCACCTTTGACCTTCACCTTTTATTGACAAGGACACAAGTCGGTAGAGGATTCTAGAGGGAAATTTATTGCAGAATGGGCGGGGGGTATAATTGTAAATGTAAATATTTCAAAAATGTGTAACGGAATGGGATAAGGTTGGAATTTGGATGCATTCAAAGGGAATTGTGCATGTTTTTCTCTTTATTCTCGGCCGCCTTTACCTAATTACTTATGGTTTGGACCGTGGAAACAAAAACTTTGTTTGGGCAAAATTAACATTTAATGATAATTTTAGCCCCATTTGATAGCAATTTTTCATTTCAAAAAATTAATTTTTTGAATCTTATTTTCACAATTTCAGCAGTCGTTTTTAAATTCTTCACTTATAGGCGAGCCTCATTTTTCCTTCTAACGGTCAAAAAATCAATTTTCACAATCACTATCGAACAAAATCGTAATGTTGAAGGGGTTATTTGAAAAAACTTTTGATTAAAAAAAATTATTTTTTTTTTAAAATATTATAAAAAGTATTGTTGAAAAATTGACAAAAATTATAGGCCTGATTAAATATGTTGCTAAAATTAATGTTTGACCAGATCTTTTAACAAAGTTTTATTAAACAAGCATTATTTAATAAATACGACGAAAGCTTCGTAGGATTATTGGATTTCAGCACTAATTTAGGTGATAGTTGACCTCGCTATTCTGATTAGTTGAACAATGAATTGATAAGAATCTTTGTCACCTAATATTACTGAATAAGTTTTAGAGTGATCGAGATAATGCATTAGAATTTTATTTGATTTTTACTACTTGTACATGGTGAAAGATATTAGGAACTTCGATTCTATTTTACATATTAAATATATCACGATTAGTCAAAAGAATGCTATGTAGGATTACTAGTATTTAGTACCATTTTAGGTTGAGATTGATACCTAATATTGTTGTACAAGTTTTAGTGTGTATTAAATGTGGAGATAATGCATTAAATTTTTATTTTTATTTGTTTTTATATGGTGAAAAATATGAGGTACTCTAGTTGTGTATTAAGTATAAGTATGAAGAATGCTGTGTAAGATTACTAGAGTTTAGCAGCAATTTAGATTATTGATCTTACTTTTTTGATTTATGAATAGCGAATTAGTAGGATCCAATGTCACCTAATATTATTGGATGAGTTTTGGAGTGCATTGAATGTCTTGAAAGTTTTATTTTATTTTTCAACTTTTATATGGTGAAATATATTAATCACTCTTGTTGAATTTTATGTATCAATATATCGTGATAAGTTTTAAGAATTGTATGTAGGATTACAAGAGCTTAACACCCCGTCTAAATGGTGATTGACCTCACTATTTTAATTCAATCTTGCTATACATTCAACCTCAAATTCAGATGGAACACCTGTCAACACATGATTGGACAGTTTGCAAAATTAAAACAAAAATATTCAATCATTTTCTCACACATCAGTCTGTCTATTTATTCTCCTGTTTTTAACTCTGAACAAGTGGCTTTATTCATTTTGATTCAACAAACAATAAGTCAACAAAGTCTACTAACACCTAACATTACTAGATAAGTTTGAAATGTATCGAATGTCAAGATACTGATTAAATTTTTATTTGATTTTCATTACTTTTATATGGTGAAAGATATTAGGCAAACAGGTTCAATTTCATGCACTAAATATTCATAAAATGCCCAATCCAATATTAAGTATTAAAAATATCACAAAAAATTTGAAAATAGCTATGTAGAATTACAGGAGTTTAGCACTAGTCTAAATGACAGTTGGCCCACTATTTAATTCGTCGAACAATAAATTAGAAGGATCCAATATCAACTAACATTATTAGATAAATTTTGGATTGCACTTAGTATCGAGATAATGTGTTGAAAATTTATTACTTTTATATGGTGAAAGATATTAGGCTCTCTAGTTCAATTTTACGTATTAAAGATATCATATTAAGTTTGAAGAATGCACTGTAGGATTACGAGAGCTTAGCATTAATCTAATTACGAATGACCCTTCCCTTTTTATTAATTGAACGATTATCAATGAGGTTTATTACCACCTAACATTATCATTTTAAGTTTTGGAGTGCATTAAATATTGGGATAATGTGTTATATGGTGAAAGATATTAGGCACTCAAATTCAATTTTTCGTATTAAATACGCTGTGATAAGTACAAAGAATTCTATGTGGGATTACAAGAGCTTAGCATCAGTCTAAATGGTCGTTGAATTCACCATTTTCATTCATCGAAAATATATTAGTAGAGTCTAATGCCACCTAATATTATTGTAGAAGTTTTAAAATGCATTGGATAATGGGAAAATGCATTAATTACTTTTATATTGTATAAGGTAGGATCGGTCAACAAAATCGTCAAACCAAATTGAAACTCCGTTTTTAAAACCATTGATTTGGGTTAGCGTGGATTTGTCAATATTTTGATTTTGAATTGATTCAGGGCGTTTGAAATAGTTTAGTTTAGATTTCAAATTTTACAAATTGTTTCAAACTGTTCACCAAAAAAATGAAAATAAATTAATTTCAATTTTGTCTAACCCAATGAAAAATAAATTCATCCCAATAAAAAAGATACATCCATATTATTGTTAGTTCTTTGCTTTATTTTATTGATAGTTATGTTGTTTTGTTCTAATATGTGTCGAACTCGCTTAAATTTTTACCGGACAACAACTTTTTTTTTTATTTGTATCTCAATTTCCTAGTATGTACTCAATTAATTATTTACATTTTAACTTAGTTTTCTAGATTTTACTGTTCGTTATCAAAATGATTTGGTAGATTATTTAAATGGTTGTTTTGAAAATTTGACCAATGCACTTTTTGACATATTACTTTGGTAGAAGTTGAATGCAAATAAATACAAGATTGTCTCCCAAATTGCCCCTCATGGGGTGATCAAGTTGGTGGAGTAGGTGAGCGTAAATGCTTTTGATCATGAGTTCGATTTCCCCTACCAATACTTTCTTGGTCGAGCTTATCGCACAGGGTTTGTTTAGTACGGTTTACCTAACTGGCGTGGTTTGCAGACTATTGGATTAGTCCGAGAGTTTACCCAGTGCGCACTCGAAAGATAACTGCTGCGAGTTCCCCGTCATAAAAAAATAAAAAATAAAAGATTGTCTCCCAAATTGTTAAAGATGTGTTAGCTATTCGAATATTCACAATTGTTTCCGTGTCTGCATTCTCTACTAATGGTAGGATTACTGATTCATTTAAGAGTTTGTTCAGTCAAATATGATTGAGGCAATAGTTTACCCTAAAAATTTGTTGTATAATGAAAGGGCTAAACTAAAGAAAAAGCAGATGGTGAAAGATCGACGAGGCTGGCGAGCAAAGAGAGAGTAATAGTAGTAGTAGTCTAGGTTCTTTCTTTGCAAGAATGAGGCGTTAAATATGAATTGCACCAATAGGTTGTCACCAATCGATATTCCACTTCTCTTGGAGGAAGAATGAAGTAATTTCCTACATAAAAATGTGGACTAAAAATCCCTTGGTGGATCAGTCCGACGACTCAGCAACAGTGCGGAATTTAGTTTTTCGTTTGGGCATGAAAATTTAGACCAATATTTATAATATAACTTATTCGATATATTATTCTTTTTATTTATTAAGCTATAGTTTTTAATGGAACAAAATTGAAAAAGTCGTTTGTATTGATTTGATTTAAAAATTGAAATAGTTTAATTTGATTTCAAAAAATTTTAAATCACTCTAAATTGTTTGATTTTAAAATTTTGCTACAAACAGTTCAAATCGAACCGTATTCACCTCCTAGTAAAAGATATTAAACGCTCCTATTCAATTTATATTAAATATTTTTCAAAAATTCTGAAAAATGTTATTTAGGATTTCAGGAGCTTACACAGCTGTCAAAGTGATGCTTCGCCTCACCGTTTTAATTTCATCGAACAATAAATCAATTGTATTCGCTATCAACTAACATCACCTAACAATAAAATTTTATTTTATTTTCATAACTTTAAATGGTGAAACAAATTATGACATGTACATTTTTGGTACGTACAATATTGTATTTTTTTTATTTCAATAAAGGAATTGCTATAATGCATCTGCTACAGTATATGCCTAACTTGTCTAAAAGGGCTGCTGTTGGCTTGTGCACATTCAACGGCATATTCCCAACCAACGGACATTAATTAAATCCAATTTGGTATACTTTTTGTAAGCAATTTTAATATTCGGCCAACTAAACAAATCTACTTTTTATTTTTATTCAAATAATATGCCTTAACATCTCATGCCAGCTTTCTTTGAATGGAAAGCTTTGTAATTAATTCAACAAACTTTGCTTTCGAATTGAATATTTGTTCACATTTGAGCCTCGTTTCAAAGATCCACGTTGGAGTCTCGTTTCACATTGACGATTAAATATTTGAAGTATTGACAATTCATCCATTTCGATGCATTGGTACTAGACATCCTTTATAAAAAAATTAATAATAATAATAATAAAAAAGGAAGTAAAGAGTTTAATTAAAAGTACGTTTTTATTTGATAAAATTCTCGAATTAAAATAAAAATGTGGTATATATCTTTTTAAGCCCAAAAATATTGAAACGGTATCGACAATATAGTTAAGAAATTGAGTAGATTTTTAAATTTACATCAATGTATTCCTTCAAGAAATGTAAAAATAAAAAAAGGGAACAAATAAAATTAGAGAATAACAATAATAGCAAAAACACGAGATATTATGTGAAAAACTTTGGGCTAAATAATAACTCTCATACGTTTTAACTTTTTATATGCAACTTTAGAGAGTCGATCACTTGAAAGCTGTTTATGTTAATCGTAATACGAACATAAAATTAAAACATTACTAATATGACTAGCCAAAGTGAAGAAATCACACAAATGTGAAACATTGGAATAAATTCTTCTATTCCCTTAGTTTTTCAATTATTATTATTATTATTATTATTATTATTATTATTATTATTATTATATTTATTGTTCCCAATCTCGAAGACAAAATTGAAGACGAAATAATTCCCGTGTATCATGCAAAATGATTATGTTGAATGGTTTGACTTTGACCTCTCTAGGAATTTACCATTATTTCTCATATTCATTTTTAACCACACCTTCCAACAATAAAATATTTTTTAGTAAATTCAAAATTTTTCTTTATTTTTTAACCACGCATTCTTCCAAATTTACTATTCAAAAACTCATTCTTTTTAGAAAAATTTATCAAACAACGACTTAAAAGAATGTACAAGTGGAGAAAATTTCAAAAAATATAGGGAAAATTGCAGCCGAAGTACCAAACCTTTCGTTTATTAGCAAACTTTGCTCAAATCTTTGATTTGTGCCACCGTGAGTACCAAACTATTAAAAAATATGCAGCTCAAGTCTAAAATGACGGTTTCCGTCTGTTTGACCTCAAAATCCATCAGTTGACCCCAAAATCCTTCAGTTGACCCCAGAAATTAAAATTTTAATAATTTGACCACATAAGACAAGGCTAAAATGGTCGTTTTACCATTTTAATATAAAACAATAAAAAGAAGGAAAAATGAAAATTGGTCATCTTCTCCAAGTCTCCAGCCTGGCTCTCCATTTTGTCTCTCTCTCCGACGCCTCGATTTACTTCGCGCCGCCTCCTCTGCCCGTCTTCTCCGCCTACTCCTCACACACCCACATCCACTAATATCTAAGTATCATCTTCATCTTATAACAGAAGTTCCCAAACAAGAAGAAATTTCATAAATTTTGAAATTAAGGTTTTTTTTTTTCCTTTTTTTTACACCATGGATTTAGATTCCTACCATAATTCATCAAATACAGAAATTCTTAATTCATAGCTCAGGGAGAAACAGAACCAGCATGGATTTCGGCTCCAGTTCCGGCGGAAGCCGCCGAAAAGCTGCCGCCAAGCAGAAGCTGCTGCCTAGACTCCAGCGCCGGAACGCCAATAATAACATCAATTACGACTTATGTCCCTCTACGCCTAATTTTCATCCCTTGAAAGTTTCTGTAATTCATTTCCACCAAATCAAAACTCACAAAGAACCTTGGAATTGGAAATTAGAAATTGCTCATTTTCCAATTTCTAAATCTCCTAAATATTTTTCATTCATGTTCCATGGGGAACTTGAGATTTGATAATGGAAAGTTTTTACTCCAAATTTTTTACAGGTGGGAGTGGGGGCAATGATTTATGGGTATGGCCGGACGGTGGTGGCACTACCAACGGTGGGTGAAGGGTGGCATATGGTGAGACTGATTTTCCCCATTATTGGGTAGTTGGGTATGAGAAGAAAGAAGAAATACATACAGAGGTTGTATGTACGTGTGTGTGTGTGTGTGTGTGGGTGTATATATATATGTATATATATATAATTAGTTTAATTAATTAATTAATATTAAAATGGTAAAATGACCATTTTAGCCTTGTCTTATATGGTCGAATTATTAAATTTTTAATTTCTGGGGTCAACTGATGGATTTTGGTGTCAAATAGACGGAAACCGTCATTTTGGACTTGAGCTGCATATTTTTTAAAGGTTTGGTACTCACGGTGGTACAAATCAAAGGTTTGGGCAAAGTCTGCTAATAAACGAAAGGTTTGGTACTTCGACTGCAATTTTCCCAAAAATATATTAAGAGGGAAATTACACATAGGCCTGTTTTTAAACTTTACATTTTATTAGTTGGATTTTAAGTTTCATCTTTCATAAATCAAGTGTACCTTACCTGCTCACCACCTCATCCCACCCCTTAACCCTGATTCATTTTTCAATCAAATGTTACAGAATCTTCATTTTTTCAACAAGTGTCACAAAAACTTCATTCTCCGGCACGGTTTACCTTCCTCACTTCTTCAGTAAGATCATTCCTCTAGTATTGCAGCACGCGACATCAAGCAAAGCAGCGCGCACACACAACGACGATGAACGTAGCTTCATTTTACAGAGCGCTCATCAACGTTGATATAAGTAGCCACAAACGTACTTCCTCATGGTATATATGTGTGGTGGACAAACAAAAAAATGCGTCAATTTGTGCTATGGTATTGTAGTGGTGTGTGCAGTGTGGTGGTGTAGGCTATAGGCAGTAGTGGTGGTATGGTTGCGATGATGGTGAGATGACTATGGTTGTTAGTAGACCTGATGGTGATGGGTTATAGATCTAAGGTGGTGGTGTTTTGGGTGGTGCGAGGTGGGGGATATTTAGGATAATTTGTGATCATTTAATTGGATAAATGTGACCAGTTAATTTGATAATTTGTTATCAAAAAAAGTTGTAACCAATTAATTGGATAATTGTTTATCAAAAAATTATTTGTCTCCAATTAATTTGATAATTTATGATCGCAAAAAAATTGTGATTTATAAAATTTGTGATTTGTAAATGAGAAATAAGTTGCGATCAATTTGATAATTTGTGATCAATAAAATTGTGATTTGTGATTGTGACAGGTGCATAGTTGTTACAATAAACTGTAAGTTGTTGTGACATTAACTTATTTAATTAATAAAATATATTTAATTATCTATTTAATTAATACCACCCAAATTTTGAAAGAATTTCACTAGTTTGTCAAATTTGAAATTTATTTTTAAAGTTGGTAATTATGTATTTTTCCTATTATTTAGTGGCGGTGATATGGGCTTGCAGTAAAATTGGGCCTCTCTAAACTTATGGGGGAAATGGCCCTAAATGGTTTGCAAGGCATAAAACACAAAATTGTAATCCATTCATAAATAAAAAATTCATAACACACTGATCTACCAACCTGATATGTTTAATTATCAAATGTAAAAATATTATGGCAAATTTTCTTTTTCAATAAAATGTGTTAAAAATAGCATTGCATTGCTGTGTCATCTAAGAAAATCACAACATTTTTAAATCTACTTTGTAAGTGATTTTATAATTATATTGTGATTTTTTAATGCTGTTAATTTAAATTACATAATGGTTCAAATATCTTAACCAAATATGCCACGTATTCTTTGATATTGAGTTGCAACTTCGATCACTATCATAGAGTTTGTCGCATAGTTAGTCCAAATGCAAGTTTTGGTACATTTAGCTATTAAAGATTTATTTTTATTTTTTATTTTTGTAAAAGACAACATTATTCTTTTTAGTTAAAATAAATAAATAAATTCAACCACGCTTGTTTGGGTTTCATTTACTCTTGCAAAGTTTTATTTTTCACCAAATGAGTGTTTCAAGAAATGGGACTTCAAAAAGTAAAATTTAAGTAAAAAGTTAAAAAAAAAAAGAAAAAAGGGCTAAATCTTTAATATTATAGCAATGCCTCCAGTTTTATCTAGCAAATATTGCCTTTTCATTTTCTAAATCTTTTAATATGGCTATCTTAAGTTGTACAAGTGAAAATTAGTCATGTATTTTACTGTTTTTTCTTTTTTGTAATTGAAAAGCCAGAATCACACGATATTAGTGTTAAGGAACAAAAATAACTTGACCAAACAAAATAAACTACAGAAAATTAAAGTTGAACACCAAATAATTATTTCGGCCGTAGCCCTGGAGGTTTGTTGATCAATTCTAATACCTACATCCCTTGTTGAACATCCAATGAAGGGATTATGCTTGGTTGTAGTAAGAACAACCCAAAATGGCAACAAAGATTACAAAAGTTCAGAAAGATGAAGAATGAGAACTTGTCTCTCAAATTACAGTGATGACTCTCAAGATCTATTAAGAATCTACCAAAAACCTTCGAACAAGGTCAAGAATCAACAACACCCAGAATAACAGATTCTCAAAATATTCACACAGAATATTACATAGACGAAGGATCAATGTATCACTCTAAACTTAAAATTAGAGATTTTAACAAGAAAACATGAATGAAGAATCATCTCTTTTTCTCTTCCTTTTTCTATCACTTTTCTCTCAAACCCTAGAGCATGTGAAACGTTCGAATCAATGAACTCAAGCGACAAAAGCCCCAAAAATATGAATCGTCTCCAGAAAGCTAAAGCTTCTTCTAGAACCATGATCATCCAACAGCCAAGAGAACATCGCGTGTCAACCATCTAGAAGAAAACACACAACTTATAAAAGCATGTTTCAATTAAACACGATTTACCAAAAACACCAAAAATCTGGTAGCACCAATTTAAGAGAGAACTAGGGTTCAACCCCAACAATCTCCACCTTACTGCCAGATTTTGGTCTGTATGTGCAGCCAAGAGCAATTACTCATTTCATCTTCATTTGCTCCATGTATTTGTACAAGAGTCACAACGAATCAATAGATAGGAATTTAAGACAGTTGAAATCTTTACAATTTTTATAATTCCTTTCGATGTTATATCTCTAATAAAATGATATTTAGTATCAATACGCTTTGTTCTATCATGGGACATAGGATTTTTAGAAAGATGAATGACACTTTGATTATCTAAAAACAGAACAGTTTTAGTATCAACAAAACCAAACTCAGATAATAAATCACTTAACCACATTCCTTCTTTTATTGCATTAGTGGCAGAAATGTATTAAGCTTCGGTTGATAATAAGCAACTATCTTTTGCAATTGGGATTTCCAGCTTACAACAGTGCCACATAAGGTGTAAACATAGGATGAAGTAGATCTCCTATTATCTCTATCTCAAGCAAAATCAGAGTCTGTGTATGCTTTTAAGATCACACCTTCTTTATTAGATTTAAACATTAACCTAAACATGCAGTTTCCTTTAAGTATTTTAGCAACTATTTTATGCCATTCTAGTGATTTTCTCCATGATTATTCATAAATCTGCTTAAAGTACTTATACCTCGTGCAATGTCAGGTCTAGAACAAATCATTAGATACATTACAGAGCCTATGGGATTAGCATAATGAATTTAGACATCCTGACATATTCTTCATCAGTTTTGGGACAACTTTCAGCAGATAACTTGAAATGAATTGCTAAGGGTAAAGATATAGGTTTACAATCATATATATTGAATTTTTCCAAAATTTTAATGACATAATCATGTTGATTCAAAAACAGCAGGTCATTTTCTTTATCCCTAACAATCTGTATGCCTAAAATCCTTTTAGCAGACCCTAAATCTTTCATGTCAAACTCATATTTCAACATTTTCTTGACATTCTCAATTTCAATTTTACTTGAACTAGCCAACAACATATCATCCACATAAAGCATTTTTACCCCCATTTTCCTTACAATACAAACAAGCATCATATTGACTTCATTTGAGGCCCAATTTTAAAACAAAAGCATCAAATATTTTGTACCATTGTCTAGGGGCTTTCTTTAAGCCACATAAAGATTTCTTTAATAAACACAGTTTTCTCAGGATTACCCTTTTCAAAACCAACAGATTGTTATATATAAATGATTTCATCAAGTTCACCATACAAAAAAACAATTTTAACATCTAACTAATCAAACTCCCTTTTAAATTGAGCAACAAGGGCCAGTAAACATCTAATGGTGGTATATTTCACAATAGGGGAAAAAATTTCATTATAATAAATCTCTTCTTTTTGAGTGAAGCCTTTTGCAACAAGTCTAGCTTTGTATCTTATATTATTACTACCATCTTCTTCCTATTTTATTTTATAGATCCACTTGCAATGTAGAAGTTTCTGCCCTTAAGGTTTTTCTACAAGTTCCTAAATTTTGTTTTTAAGAAGTGAGGCCATTTCTTTTTGCATGGCAAGTTTCCAATTTTCACTGTCTTTACCATGTATGGCATAATCAAAGGAGTTAGATTCACCTTCAGAAATTTCTTGGTAAGTAAATAGAAAACAAAGTTATCACTGTCAAATCTGGAAGGTAGTCTGATCTGCCTTCTCTCCCTATCTCTTGTGAGTTAGTGCTCATCAAAGGGAAGAGTTGCATGATCCAAAGATTCAACATGATCAGATTCCTGTTCAGTTTCAGTTATTGTGGAATAACATTTTCTTCATGTTGAAAATTCCCAGCAGTAAGGTCAGAATTATTCTGGTTATTACTAGAGGACTCCACCTCAATTTGAACATCCTTTTCAGTTAAAACATTTTCTTTTCCTTCAAGGCAGGGCATTAAGGATTCATTGGAGATAACATCTTTCTAATTATAACTATGTATCCCCTTTTAGACTTAACCCACAGCCTATACCTTTTAAAATGTTCATCATATCCTAAAAAACATATTTAAGAGATCTGGGTTCCAACTTTCCAATATTTTGATGAGCATAAGCAGCACAGCCAAAGACTTTCAAATAGGAGTAATTAACAGGATTATTAGACAACAAAGTTTCAAGAATAGCAAAATTCAAGACACTTGTAGGACTCCTGTTAATTAAATAGGCTGCAGTCTTAACTGCCTCACCCCAGAACATTTTAGGCAATCCAGAACTCGATAGCATACACCTTACCTTATTTTACAAAGTCCTGTTCATTCATCCAGTTATTCCATTCTGTTGTGGTGTGTGTGTGTGTGTGTGTGTTCCATGTCTCAGAATGCCATGCTCTTTACAAAAATTATTAAATTCTTGATTGCAAAATTCCAGGCTATTATCAGCTCTTAGCACTTTTATTTTAAGATTAGTTTGATTTTCAGTTTGAGTTTTCCAATCTTTAAAAACAGAAAATGTCTCATCTTTTGACTTCAATAAAAACACCCAAAAATTTCTTGAAAAATCATCAATTATTAATAGAAAATATATGAAATCAAATAGGGTAGACACAGTGGCAGGACCACACAAATCAGCATGCAAATTTTCAAGATTTTGTTTAGATTTGTGGATTCTAGTTGGAAAAGGAAGTTTAACTTGTTTTCCTATAATACATTGTTCACAAGAACTAAAATTACCAAGATTTATTTTCCAAACATTCCAAATTACCAAGATTTATTTTCCAAACACTCCTTTAGATTGTAATGTATTTAAATTCTTTTTTACCAATATGACCAAGTCTTTGATGTCATAACTTTGTCAAAGTAAAGTTTTTAGATACATCAGAAGCATTTAGACCTAAGAAAGATTTAGCATTCAAACAATACAAGCCATGTTTCTTAGGGGCAAAAATAATTACTTTATCTCCCCTAAGAATTTTAATGTGTCCTTTTCCCATATTTATGTTAAACTCCATATCATCTAACATGTCTAAGAACACTAAGTTTCTTTTCAAATCTGGGACATATCTAGTTTCATTTAGAAACAAAACAATTCCAATATCCAGTAGTAGTTTAACAGTCCCCATGCCACTGACTTTACAGGGAAAGTTATTACCTATTATAACTTGCCAACTTTGGTTTTCTCAAAATCAATAAAACAATTTTTATTTGGACATATATGAAAAGAACAGCCTAAGTCAAGCATCCATCCACTACTTAACCTCTTTTCAGTACTAACTAAAACTGGACCATTTTCAGTTTTAGTTTTATCATGGACCAAAGTATTACTGCCATCTTCAAGACCCTTTGCCTTTGTATCATTTTTCTTTTTAGAACAATCTTTGGTAAAATGACCAATTTTTCCACAATAATAGCACCTTTTGCCTTTTGCATTTTTTTCTGGTTTTGTTTCTTTCTAACCATTTCTTATTTTCTTTAGAAAACTTAGAGTAGTGTTCTGACCTACTATGAGTTTTACCGTTAGACAACAAGTTTACCCCAGTGTAATTGTTACTTGACTTAGCCTTAATTTCTTGTGCCTTATTTCTTAAGGCATTTATTATAATATCAGTGGTGATGTCATTTTTCCCATATTCTAGGGCAACCTTAATCTCCTTAGATCTACACTTATGGAGTTTAACAAGACTATAACCAATTGATCTTTTAAAAGTTTTTCATCACAGTCGGCCAACTCTTGGGTAAGTTTTAAGTTTAGTAAATCTGCTCAAATTCTCATCTAGGTCAACAGAAGGATCCATTTCAAAAGAGAAGAATTGTTTCAAAAGAAAACACTTATTTGTAGTAGTCGTAGTCACATATTTGGCTTGAAGTTTGGCCCAAAGATCAACAGCAGTTTTAGTTTCTCCAATTTCTCTAATCACATTTTCAGTTAAGTATAAGAATATAGTACTCCGGGCAACTTCTTCAAGTTCAGCTTTCTTAGCAGGAAGAAAATCAGCAGGCCAAGTATCATCTATAACTTTTACACATCTCATTTGCATTAAAATGGCTCTCATTTTTTGGCTTCACATATTAAAATCAAATTTTCCATCAAATTGACTCACCTTAAACCTAGCAATAGCCATATTAGCAAGAAAATGATGCACTAATGCCAACACGGTATAGGGACAAATCAAGTATTCAAGTTGGTGAAACAAGGAAAGATCTCAGTATTACACACAGGGGTGCAAGATTCACTTAGTTGAAACATTTTATGAAAAGTACAGGCAAAATTACTTAAAGAAAACAACACAGAGATCAATTAACTATGTTTCACAGATTTCTCCAATAAGATTTCGCAAGTACACAACTATACTTGATTTGTCTCAGATTTCAGATGTCTCGTAGGAGCCTCGAGACAAAGACCAGTCTTAAGGGGGTTTTAACGGTGTACGGTGAACAAGGGAAAATTCAAGAAACCCTAATTTTAAATAGTAAGATTTCTTAAAAGTTAAAGATCTCATCAAGCGAGTTTATATAAACTTGAATTTGTACTTTTGCTCAAAAAAGATACTAAAAAACTTCAAGATCTACCTTTTTCCTCGAAGATCAGGGTATCTTGATCATCAATCCAGTGCTCTGATACCACTGAAAAGCCAAGATCACACGATATAAATGTTAAGGGACAAAAATAACTTGACCAAACAAAATAAACTGTAGAAAATTAAAGTTGAATGCCAAAGAATTATTTCTACTGTAGCCCTGGAGGTTCGATGACCGCTTCTAACACCTACATCCCCCTGTTGAACATCCAATGAAATGTTTATACTCGGTTGCCCTAAGAACAGCTCAAAATGGCAACAAAGATTACAAAAGTTCAGAGAGATGAAGAATGAGAACTTATCTCTCAAATTACAGTGATGACTCTTAAGATCCACTAAGAATCTATCAAAAACGTTTGAACAAAGTCAAGAACCAACAACACCCAGAATCACAAATTCTTAAAATATTCACACAGAATATTACATTGACGAAGGATCAATGAATCACTCTAAACTTAAAATTAGAGATTTTAAGAAGAAAACATGAATGAAGAATCATCTTCTTCCTTTTTTCTATCACTTTTCTCTCAACCCTAGAGCCTGTGAAACATTCGAATCAATGAACTTACGAGACAAAAGCCCCAAAAATACGAATCATCCCCAGAGAGCTAAAGCTTCTTCTAGAACCATAATCATCAAACATCTAAGAGACCACCACGTGTCAACCATCCAGAAGAAAACACACAACTTATAAAAGTGTGTTCAATTAAACAAGGTTTACCAAAAATAGCAAAAACTGCTAGCACCAATTTAAGAGAGAACCAGGGTTCAGCCCCAACAGTAATTACGTAAAACTTCTCAAGTTTCTTTTTATAAATGGTTATCTTCATCATAATTCAAAAGCAAAAAATGGGATGACTTTTCACAGATGTCTAGATAAGCAAATATACAGAGATTTGTCTTGAATCATGCTACAATGCCAGAAAATTTTACCAAGCATTTTGCCAGGTTCACACTTGGTAGACTATAATTGACAGTTGGGCAAAAATTTATTTTAACACTGTTAATTACAATCTATCATCTCACCCTTGAAACAATTTCCTGGCAAGGGGGCCTTATCCATTTTCTTTAAACAAGCAAGTTTTTAAAGATAGATGATTTTTTAATTATCATTTAAACCACAAAACATGGTATGTTTTTATTAAAAAATACAAAGATTTTTAACTCATTTATCTGGATCTTTTTATTGATCTCGATTTGCATACTTCGATAAAATGCAGTACATACTTAGGAGGGAGCCTACAAGTGAAGGTGCACAAAAATAAAATCTCGTTCAAGGGATCTTGATTTGACTCACCAAATCTTGATTTTTTTCTTTGCCTTTTTTCATTTGTTCAGCAACTTCTATCTTGTTTGCTTTTGGCTCGGACCCTTTATCTCCAATTTTCACTCTCAATTAATTGAGCATTTCGTCTCCAATTTTTGTTTTTAACTTGTTTGGTTCACTACTTCCATCCTAATGCACTCCCCAAGATCGGATGATAATTCTTAGGTGCTATGAACATGAGGAAAGTAGCTATTCATTTTGCACCCTTAATATAAGCTTCTCCATGTCAATTAAAGCTCGAATAATTGTTAAGAATCGTCAATCCAAAATCGTCGATATATTTTGATCTTTTTCAATGTCTAAAAAACTGAAATCTACCTGGAATATAAGCTTGCCTTCAAATTTCCCAAACCAAGTCTCATATAAATAGACAAATGTTTCAAGTAACTTGAAATGCAAGCATCAAGATCACACAAAATATTAAAATTAAAAGATTACCAATAATGCAAGGTAATTTTAAACTCATTAGATATTGCTGTAAAAATGGATGGATCATTTGATAACGAATCTGGGCCTAGATCGACTAGTAAATATAAGTAAGATCCTGAGTTCAGCTCAAGACCAGAAAGTATTTCAGGTCAGGTCGGGTTTTCTCTTTAAAGTTTTGATATAATATACTATTTTGATTGCTATAATTATTTTTGTCAACAAATTTCAATTGAAATTAAGAATCAAAAATTGAAAATTTCATTTATTCCCTCTAATGAAAATGATTTTAAACACTTTTTCAAGGGAAAAAATGAACATGCTTAGCTAACTTTAAACCCTTCTTTTTAAAGATGAAGGTTGCCACGTCTTTTATAAAGGCGTGACAACGTCCTTTTGGTAGCCACGTAGAACCTAATACTGCTAATATTTTATTTTATTTTATTTTTTGAAAATTTAAGTTTTTTATATTGAAATGGGCCCTACGGTTCCAATCAATAAAATTGGACAGGCTTGAACTTTACATCACCGCCCGTGAATTGTTCCACTCGAATTACGGGCCAGTTTGTAAGATGCTTTAGCGGACAGGTTTGACTTGCCCATTTGACCCTTCTATCCCTAAATCTTCTAATTCTAGATGTAGCTTACTTGACAAGATAATACTATATTCTTTTGTTAGTATCACCTTCTCGAACTCTTCTAGTCGTTTTTTCTTGGACAACATTTCTTTCATAAACTTAAGATTGAGATTCCGTTTGAGTCGCATTATTTAAATAAAAATATATTCTTAAATGGTGATTTGATATTAGGTTAACAACACATTATTCAATAAATTAATATTACACGCAAATCTAAAACTTTTCTTTATTTTTTAGTCACACATTCTCAATTAATCTACTATTCTAAAATACATTCTTTTAAAATAATATGGCTCAAACACACACCGAGTAACATTTGTGCAAAGGCATTGACAAAATGAATGTTATGTGAAGATTTTTGTAGATATCCAGATTTTGCAAATGAGCATCTCGCTTATGATGTTATAGTTTTTGAGGAAATGGAATGAGAGATACATAGACTTTGATAGAAGCCATGTCTTTAGGCGTTGTTGTGCTGGCTCATCTTTTTTAGCCTCTTCATCAATTTTATCGGCTTCTCATAGGCTCTCGTCCTCTTTTGAACGTGCTTTCTTGATTTAAGTAATCCAACGTTTCACTGTGATCTTCTGGTACTTACACCTTACTCTTTGTGGTAATCGTTCACACATTCTCTCTTGGAGTTGTTAAGATATTGCTAGGCAGAGCTCTTTTTTTGCCTCTCCGTCATCATTCTTGCCCATTGACCCACTTGGGTCTCAAGATTCTTGGTTGTAGCTACATGATTTGAAAGGGTGTCTTGATTTTGTTCATGAATTATATAAAAATTTCCTCCAAGGCAAATTTTTCTAATGTCGGATAAAGTTGATAAAATCTAGTGGCTTCCATTGGTTTTGAGTATTGAACCAAGAAAAGTTTGGATAATTTTTCAAACATATATTATCCTTGTTGAAATAGGGATTGTCTTGTTGATAGTTGAAGCTTTGAGAATGATTAACTTGCTCACATGATGTTGAAGTCTTGAGTACTTGAAAGTCTTGAACATCGTATCCCCTCCATACACTTCACACTTAGATAGAGGAGCATAAACCGCCTTCACTGTTTGTTGAGTAGAGACTTCTTCCTATTTTTTTAATAGAAGTTTCATTTTATAAAAATAAATAGAGTTGGGCGTGGGTTGGGTTTTTACTCAACCCAACATGTTCAGTTCAGTATAAAATCAACCTAACCAAATCCAATTACGCGTTGAAACCCAAAACAATCAAGTTCGATAGGGTTGGATTGGATTGGTTTAATTGGTTTGGACGGTTTTTAGTTTACCTTTTGTCCCGATCCACAGTGAAGATAGAAAAATAGATTGCCAACTATTAAGCTATTTATTATCAACTATTAAGGTCGGGTTTCACGAGTTAAATCCGAGTCACTAAAGCAGAGGATGCTAACAATAGCAAATATCATTAATATGTATATCCTTTCTACCACTTGTATACAAAATTTAAGGAACTAAGCATTTCATTCCAGACCTTATAAAATCGCCTCAACTTGGCAACGAAAGTAAATGAATAAATAATTCAAAAGCCTTTCTTGTAGAAAACTTGGTTAAAAATTCAAAAGAAAATATAACGACAATTGAATTTTAGACTATATCCAGAAATTTTAAACTGTGAATGATTCAAAAATTTCAAACTCAGATGTTAAAGCTGCATAGAACCATCATTGAAAATTTTGAACAAAAATAAAAACTAAAAGA
Source organism: Olea europaea var. sylvestris (assembly GCF_002742605.1). Taxonomy (NCBI): domain Eukaryota; kingdom Viridiplantae; phylum Streptophyta; class Magnoliopsida; order Lamiales; family Oleaceae; genus Olea; species Olea europaea. Next base: position 7,009,817 of record NC_036257.1, on the reverse strand, counting down.
ATACTCAAAAACCAAAAATACAAATACAAAGAATGCTAACAGTTGTCAGTTTTCCAATAGCCATAGTGTGGTAAATGCCTCGCAAAAAAAAAAAAAAAAAAAAATCAAAAACAAAACAAAAGTAAATATTACAGTCATCTAGAGTGAAATAACGTAGTTTGACCCAAATAACACCTAGAGGGAGAATGAATATGTGTTTATGCGGAACTTTAAACAACCAATTAATAATTGCAACAAGTCACAGTTATTAATTTAGTCCAAATTCATTCACATACATTACTACCCTATGTTGAACTGTAGCAAAATAGTAAATTGCTGAAAATTAAAGAATACGATAATTTGATGACGGAGAAAACCCCTTAGGAGATTACAAATTTCAAGCCCAAGCTAGTATGAATCTACTATAAACGAAAAATTAACTTACAATCTGCCTGCTCAACCAACACTAGTTTTTCTAATCTCCTGACTATAATTCCCTTAAGCCCCTCTGGAATGCGTATCCCTGCACCACCTTCCAGCTCTAGATTTCGTTTATTTCATGTGGATTGCCAAGAACTCTCGGTTCTCCAACGATCGATCCTTCCTCGTTCTTCAACTTTGCGCTAAAAGGACAGGTTTTGGTGTTTGATGAATGTGGATTTGATGTTTTAAGTGAGTGCACCAATTAAATTGTGGGATTGAATCAAAGTAAAAAGGTGTAGGGTGTGTTCTTCAAGTTCAATCCTCTCTACCCGAAAGATATAGCGCACTAGAATATATAGGACATGTTTTGGGTAGTGTGAATCTGGTTAAAATCTCGAAAATCACAAAATAAGTTTCCTCTAGATAAAATTGTCGCTCGAACGAAAAGTGAGCGACGTTGTTTCGCTCGAGTAAGACAGGGGCGATGAGCTAGCTACGAGGCCTCTATGTTTTTATGCTTGAGTAATCTTCTAACGAGCAGCTAGCGAAACTTCGACGACACTTCTTCCCGTTTTCCCAAACTCAAACTCAAACCCTACTATACTTTTACAAAATTGCAACGTATTCCCTGACCTTGAAACATGTACAAGTTGCCCCCTAACTTCTAAACATTGACAAATTGACCTTTAATTTTTGAACATCTACAATTTGGACCTTTTGTTCAAAGAATTGCCAACTCAAAACCTAACATAAAGAAATTAAAATTGCATCTGAATTCTACAATAGTCAATGTGAAGCAATAAGCTGTTGGCAAAAATAAGAGTAGATAAACGAAAGCTATTGGCAGAAATGAAATTGGAAAGGGTAGCACTTGTAATGTGAAGCATTAGAGGGGTGTCAACTATCAAATGAGCAAAATTGAAGTGTCAAAAAACTTTGAAATTGGGAATTGATTAAAAAAAAATAAAAAATGCCTGAAAACTTGTAAAACAAACTAATCACTTATAGTTGGGCCCTTGATCATCTTCAGTTGTTGTAGAATTCATTGATTCTAAAAGTTCTACCAAAAATTAAGTTGACAACAAATAATTAGAAATAACGCAAAATAATAAAATTGCTGTATATATTACCTTCATCCAATTGATTGTAGTACTTGACATCTTCCATGCAAAAATCATCCAACTTTGGAAAAGCTTTCAACCAATTTTGAGTGCATATTAAGACCTTTATCATTTTAGGACTTACAGATCTACGAAAAGGATCAAGGATCGTTCCTCAAGTACTAAATTCACTTTCTGAAGCAACGATTGAAACTTTGAATTATTAACACATCCCTAACCAAACTAGACAAAACACCATACTTATTTTTGTTAGCCTTCCACCAATCGAGAACATCAAGTCCTTTTTCCCATATGCAGCTATAGAAATTTTACTTATTTTGCTTGTGAAACATAATAAAATTTTAGAAATAACTCAAAATTATAAAATTGCTGTATATATTACTTATTTTCAAAGGCACCAAATTCCGTTATTTTGTAACACATTTTGTCATGACATTGTTTAAATTTAATTTATAGTGAGCTGCATATGACATATAACACATTGTGTGGTCAAGCTCTTAGCACGCAGTCTAATGCATTTATAGAAATTTTGAATGTCTTCACTAGGATAGAAAGGAATGAATAACTTATTTATAGGTAAATACTACACTTAATGCAAGAAATGTTGCCCTTTATATCTTACCAACTTAAGCTAACGCTTTCACATATGCAGCTAAAAAAATTTACATAGAGAGTTTTGAACAATAAATAATTGAGGAGTGATTATTTCAAATATGGCAGCAAAAGTCACTGCATGAATAATAATAGATAAACTTCAAGATAACATCTACAAAAGACCAATAAGAATCAATCTGTCTATATAAGAGTACAGTGCACAAATGCCTACAAGAAATTTTGTATTTCCTAAAGTATTTTTTTTAATGAAATGACAATACTGTAGTCTGAAAGGAACTTTTCACTTTGCCAGTCGTCAGCAACTGAAAAGTTTGTTCTGGTGCCGACGATTTGATGAGAGACGGTGAGAGATGGCTAGTCGGCAAGAGGAGAGTCAGAGAGTTCGAAACTTGGAATTAGGTTTAGGGTTGTGCTTTGTGGGTTATAAACAACGGTTTCCTTTTTTTTATTAAATTAAGCAAGTCGGGTCAATTTAACTTGATTTTCATGGGTCAACCCATCCATGACCCCGACCCAACCCACTTTCGTAACCCAAAACCCGAGCCTAACAAAAAAAATAAAAAATAAAAAATCGACCCAACTAGTCAATTGGGGTCACTTTGGGCGATTAAGGCGGGTTGGTTGGATTTTGCACTACTAAAATTGAGTGCACGTCAATCTCATGAAATTCTAGAGAATTTGACTTGACAAGCTCTCAAATAGATCAAAAGCTTCACTTGTCGATTTTGTGGTTATGGCTCCGTTCAAGGTCAAATCAACATTCATTGAATCGGTAGAATTTACTTTAGGCAGAAATTGTACTTGCAATGGCTTCTTGATCCCATATTTAGGCAGTTCTATAACATGCTTTTGACTCTCTCCCATGCCTCATATAAACACACTGAATCAAGTAGACGAAAGATGAATATATCATTCTCTAACTTTAACCTTGTCAGAAGAAAGTACTTTATAGTGAAGTCGTGATACTTGAGGACGGGTGAACATTTAACCAATCAGGTGCCCTATCTCGAAGGGTGTGTGGAAATAATTTCACGAGAATCACATCATTCAATACGTCCACATAGACGAAATTATTACACATCTTCAAAAATCGCAAGATATGAATATATGGAGGTTTATGTGTCGTCCTATTGAATTGAAGATGCCTTTTCAAAAGGTTGATCACATCTAGCTTGATTTAAAAGTTTGATAGCACAAATGGAGGGCAAGTAAAAATAAAAAAGTTTCTGAACAATGAGATACTACTTTAGCCATTAACTTCTTTATGTTGACCAATTAAGCCTTTGTTGACTTTCAGATGTTTCCATGTGGTTCCGCGTGACTTCCACTAAGAACTTCGTGTTACGAGACGTAAGAGTTTCATAATAAATTGAAATATAACTATTGCCATTGATTAAACTTTTACTTTTGTTAATTTTGAATTCTCAAGAAATATTTCAAAAAGGAAGCTGTTGGTAATGTCCTCAATTTACAACTATAATATAATTTGCGTCGACAATAATAACTCGTTCAAGAACTACCTCTCAAGACTAGTTCCAGTTATACTACCTATGTTGGCCATGCTGAGAATTAGCCAGTTGTACTACCTATAATATCAATACTATTGATTTCTCAGATTGGTCAAGAGAAAATGGGACAAAATGTCTTTCTCTAAAGGTACATTTGGAAAAGGGACATTTTTAGTGGGAAATTGGACAAACTTCTGTTTATAAAGGCACAAAACATGATTGTTTTTTGCATAAAGATAATTAGATATGGATCCAATTTTAGAAGAACAAAGGGTGAAAAAAAAAACTACTAAGTACTTTATATTGTTCGAGCTAACTTTTCCTCACATGAAGATGAAGTTTTTCAATGTTACCCAAGGTATTTTTTTTTCCAACTTTTGATTTTCCTTCAAGGATGGCAGTTGCTAGGGATATTTATCAAACACCAAGTTTGTTTGACTACTAACTGTTGGACATTGATACAAAATATGAGTTACTTGTGTTTGAACGATTATTGGTTTGATGATGACTGGAGACTTCAAAAATGAATCATAAGATTTATCCAAGTCTCTAGTCATAAGGGTAATATGGTAGGAAATAAGGTGATTTCTTGCCTTCAAGATTGGGAAATTTATAAGATTTTCTGCTTGACAATTTATAATGCCTCATCCAACGATGTAGCTGTTGGGAATCTACTTATACATGCACAGCGGAATTTAAAATAATTTTCGATTCCCATCCAATAGATCTCATTGTGTTTGGTTAGGAATTGTGATAAGATTCTACCTTTTCCAGATCTGCAATCCTTTTGCCTTTCTTTTCGTTCCACAACTTTGATTCGCCACCACAGCTGTCCAATTGTCCAGCCTCCAACGGTGATCCACACAGAGAATATGATTGCAGCCTCTAGGGTTTTTTCTTGTGCCAGCAAGAATAATGAAAACCTTAATGGACCTCAAACCCTAGTTATGTATTTATATAAACCCAAACAGGCTCGGCTCGGTCCGGTCCAATAATTAATTAATCCAATTAATTAAACCCGGTCCGTGAATTAATTAATCTAATTAATTAATTCGAAAATATAAATAACAAATCCAATTAATTAATTTATCCAACGATTGTTAAATTAACTAATTGGCAATTTGCAATCTTCCAATTCTCTTTTGTGTGTGACCCATTAGGTTCCCGACCACGATGCCTAACGACGTGAAATATTATTTTGATCTAATCAAAATTGATAAATTAAAACACCCTTTTAATTTATCGTCAATTCACATTCGCCGTCCCTGATTGACATCTAGCAATGTGTCAGGACAATACATGTGACGGAAAATGTCACGTGATATGACAAAACCAAATTCGTTCGCTTACCGTGAAACTATAATCCCTTCGTCAATATGATCCGATCAATTACGAGATATGGAATTGTGTCAATCTCGATCATCGATCATATCTTTCACTCCACTATTAAGTCAATATAAATCGAAAACTCCTTTTCGACTTATGAGTACACCTTGGCCAAGGATTTCATCATTGACTTAATTGAATGAAACGCAGATCATAATCTCCTACTATCTAAGAGTGAC
>NC_036257.1:6904412-7000894 GCF_002742605.1 Olea europaea var. sylvestris | reverse complement strand
TGTCAAAGTATGACTGTCCTCATATAGGGTACTATGACGACCTCAAGTCAAAGGACCAATTCCACTACCGAACGTTAGAGATTAACCACTGACACTCAGATAGTTATCCATGTGGAATCTCTCGACGGGTCTCCAATCTTTTGTTCTATAACAAACATCCACGTGTTCATTTAAGTGTCACCACACTTTAACTTGTGAGATCAGCTACTTACTTCACAAGTAAGAAATGCCACACGTGATGGTTTATCCGTAATAACGATATCCGTATCTCGTCATTACTTACGACCATGGATGATTTAAGATTCAATCAGATGTAATTTGTATCTCACAATCACAACTCCTTGTGATTAACAAATTACAAATATTTGAATCTACGGACTCTATTATTTATTTAATTGTCTATTAATTAAATAATAGATCTGCCATTTAATTGCATTAATTATATATAAAAGTATTTATGTCCAAAGTTGATTGGACCTAGGGCATAATACTTACAGTAGCAATAATGAAATTGAAGAGTGGTTTTCTAGAGAATAAGAATGGTTTATTTATTAAGGGATAAATGCTTCATATAAGATGTTGTGCACATATTCTTTCTTAGTCTTATAGTTTGTGATGGTTTAAAAGAAATTAGCAATGTTACTTCATCTATTCATAATACTAGAAAGTATGCTAGATCTTTCCCAACACAAGTAAACTTTTTTGAGAGAGTTTCAATGATGCAAATATTGAGCCTCGAGGTTTGTTGTGTTTGAACATGTCAACTAGATGGAATTCCACCTACATGATATTACAAAAAGCAGTGAAGTTTAAAAAGCCATTTGATATTTTGAAAGGTGAAGCAAACTATACAAAATACTTCGATGAAGACAGATCTAATGGGAAGATGGACAATCAACACATGCCAATTGGAACCAAACACAACTATTTGTCAAATTTTTGAAAACTTTCTATGAAATGACTTTAAAAATTGGTGGCTATTTAATATGTAACGTCCAAAATTTTTTTGAAGAAAAATATGAAATTCATGAGGAATTGATATAATTAGCTAAAGAGCCAAATAGTTAGATAAGATCCATTACAATTAACACGAGAAGAAAATATAATAAGTGTCGGGGCAATCTTGAAAAGTTTAATCAATTGTTATTAATTGCAGCAGTTCTTCACCCCAGATGCAAGTTGGAATTTCTTAAAGTTTGGTTTGGACATATTTATTATGTACAACTTGCAAACACGTTTAAGAAAGTTGAAAGTACAATTCGAAAGTTATATGAATGCTATAAGAAAATGATTATACCACCATTAGCTACATTTAAGGATGCTATTCAACCTTGAAGCCCAAGTCCTTCACAATTTGGCTTTGATATTTCTAAACCCATCTTTCAATTTTTAAAGCTAGACTTTTGTAGGAAGCTCAAGTTGAGAAGAATGGTTTAATTGATTGCTTAAATATTAGTTGCGAAAATTTAGCCAACAAGTCTTTCAACATCTTATTTTGATGGAAATTAAATGTAAATAAGTCCAAGATTGTCTCCTATATATTGTCAAAGATGTGTTAGTCTTTCAAATATCTACAATTGCTTTTGAGTTTGCATTTTTTACAAATGATCGGATTCTTGATTCCTTTAGAAGTTCGTTGAGTGCAAAGATAGTTGAGACAGTAATTTACACTCAAAATTGGTTGGATAGTAACAAGGAACTTATAATGATCCTTCCATGCCCTTGTTTGGCTTCCATCCCCTTTCATTTTTTTCATCGCTTATTTTCAACCACATAATCTTCTATAAAATAATATTACATGTAAATCGAAAATTTTTCATTCTTTTTCAACTAAACATTCTTAAATAAAATAATATTCCAAACATTAAAATTTGGCAAAAAACCAAAAAAAAAAAAAAAAATGACGGTCAAATGGGGCTATAGTTGACTATCATTTTTATCTTTTAATTTCTGTTCCGTAAAGGTCCGACTAGTTTTCAAGCTGGTGAAGGGTGATGGCACACAGTGAGGAAAATTTGTTGTGGACCTTTCTTATGCTTCTTGAGAAAAATTGATACCAGATTTGACACTAGCACGTGTGACTCAGCACCAAAGTGTGAAATAACAACTTTAAGACTTTTTCAAAAGCATATTATTATCCATCCACCATTTTTGTTTTCTTAGCAAGAAAATTTATTTTTCTTGATTCTCAAAATTTCAGTATTCTTATGTGGGAATAAAACTAAATTATTTAGTCGATGAACTTACCAACTTTCCATGGCCCTTGACATGTACTAAACCTGGAAATTTTGGGCTGTGACATTTATTGAATCCATTTCATCTTTAATTGTATTTTTCCAAAAGATACTATCGCTAGAAACCATAGCTTCTTTGTAAGATTTAGGATCGATTTCCACTTGTAGAACAACATGAATTGTTCTTACATCATTTAGCTCATTTCCCTCTACTAAGTAAAAGGAGATAAGTTGTAAAACAATTTTATCCAATCCCAAAGACTTCAACTAAAGTTCTGTTGCTTCTTCATGGTTCATTAGACTCATCAATGTCTTTAGAAGACATTTCATCACCCGTTCCACTTGAGTTAGGAATATTTTCAAGATTTTTCCTCAATTTATTATTCGAAGATAGTGAATCCTCAAAAAATAGTACATCACTAAATTCGATAATCACATTGGTCTCCAAATTTAATAACCTATAAGATTTGTTATTATTAGCATATCTAACAAATGCACAATTAATGCCTCTTGGTCCTAATATGGTTCGATTGGAGTTCGTGTTCTTACAATAAGCAAAACACCCCCACACTTTGAAGTGTCCAATGTTCGATTTTCTTTCTTTCTATAATTCATAAGGAGAAACTTTTGTATATTTAAAAGGAATTTTATTAAGTATTCTACATGCACTTAATAAAGTTTCACCCCACAAATTAAATGACAATTTAGCATAAATAAGCATTGCATTAATCATTAACTAAAATTCTATTTTTCTTTAAGTCAAACCATTTTGTTTGGGTTCCTAAGTGCAAAACATTGGTAAATTATGCCATGGTATTCACAAAACAAGTTAAAATCACTGGGAAAGTATTCATCACCTCTATCACTCCTTAAGATTTTAATTTTCTTTCCTAAGTAATTTTCAACTTCATTCTTATACACCTTAAATTTATCAAAAGTTTCATTTTTATGCTTTAATAAGTAAACATATGTATATCTAGAAAAGTCATCAATAAAGGTGATGAAATACCTATTGCCACCTTTATGTTAATATGCCATTTAATTCACATATATTGGTATGGATTAGTTCTAAAATGGTAGAAGTCCTTTTCACACAATGATAAGACTTTTTAGTCATCTTAGATTCTATACATATCTTGCATTTACTTTCATTATTTTCATCATATGAAATCAAGTCATAATTTTTCATGCGTTTCATATTAATTCTACAAATATGATCTAATCTAGTATGCCATAATCAAAAAGAATCAACAATATTAGCAAAATTAGTTTTTATTCATTTCTTTGTCAACGGTACAAAGTTTGACCATTCCTTCACTAGAATTGCCTTTATCAACAAATTTCTCATTAAGGGAGAGTACAAGTTTACTAGATTCATACACACATTTGATACCCGATTTCCCTAAGAGATTACACTCGTTAAGTTCCTATTCATATATGGAAAATGTAGTACATGTGCAAGGGAAACAGTTTTTTTGGAAGTGAAGATGATATCAACATTTCATTTTCCAATCACCTTGGACCGAGCCTTGTTACCCATTTGAATCTCTTGGTCTCCATCCACCTCGTGATATGCTTTGAATAAGGATTTGTCATATGATACATGTAAAGTAGCACAAGTATCAAACCACCACCCAAAAACATTTCCCTTGATCGCATTTATTTCGTTTACGGTGGCCACAATTTTATTCTCTTGGATGTAATTCACTTTACTTTCAAAGTTGTTATGTTTTCGGTGTCTACATTCCTTAACATAGTGACCGAATTTTTCACACACAAAACTTCATCCTTTGATATTCTTCTTGGACTTATTAAGATTCCTCAAAGGCTTCATTTTGTTAGATTTCACAAGTGTTCAAATTTTTCTGTAGCATTAGCCTTGGAAGTTCTTTCCAAAGAGTTTTCACTCTTATCATACAGTCTGGATTCTTCCTCAATCCAAAGATGCTTTTGCAATTGTTACAAAAAATAATCTTCGGAACTATATGTTATCTTCTTCCGATATCATTTCCAAGTCTCCGAGAGTTTAACAATTATAGCCCCCACTTAAAAGGTCTCCGAGATTTTAATTTTCATCAGTTTTAGTTTGTTGACAATTACTTGCAATTCATATACTTGGTGAAGTAAAGGGATATTATCAAGAAATTTAAAGTCAAAGTACTTTGAAATCAAAACTTTCGTGGTACCTTCCTCTTTCACTTTGTATTTACTTTACAAGGCATTCCAAATCTCCTTCGCTGATGTTCGTTGGTACATAAATCATACAAGCGATCCGATAGTGCATTGAGTATGTGACCGTGGCAAATCAATTCATTTTCTTGGCATTTCTGTCTTTCTGCTTTGATTGCTTTGTTCTCTTCACTTGCGGTTCCATAGTGGCACTAAATCTGGATCAAGGATATAGAAGATCTTCAACGTCGTTAAGAGAAACTTTTAGTTATCTTGCCACCGTGTGAAGTTTGTGCTATCGAACTGATCCAACAACACAAAGTCTTGCTTCATAAGTTTGATTTTCACCATTGTTGTCTCACTCTCAATCGTAGAAATATCGTTTGAGATTGTTGGAAGCAAAGGAGTTTGAAGAAGAGACAAAAGGAATAACAAAAAATTACAGCAATAAGATTAAGAAATTAAAAAGTTGTCAAGAACAAGTTCAAAGGCTCGAACGCGGGATCACTGTCCTCGAACAATATTTGCCCCATCTCGGGATTGAGTGAGATTCTTAAGGGCTTTAGGAAACGATTTATAGGTATCAAACCTTGTAAATGATTTAACACTAAAACACAAGTGCAATCCTCCAAAACTATAATAACACGAAAGAAGATATTGAATATGAATGTAAATCAATAGTTTGATTCAATTTGGAATGATATGTGGATCTCAAGATGTTTTTCAATGTTTCTAATGTGTTTGTATTGATCATTCATCACTCCAGTTCAGAATCCGAATCATTCAGTACTGACACTACATGGATGACGTATTTGCCTTGGTCTTTGTAGTGGACTTATCCCCTGAAACCCAAGCCTTAGGCCCAACTGGGATAACAGCCTCGGTGGGTAATCTCGTGGAAGGATGCATACAAGGCGGCTGTAACATCCAGCGAACTCATGCGGGGAATTTCTCCAAACCGTATCTACTCGCGTGAGTGAATTTATTTATAGGACTCAATCCATACACCACAAAATGGTGCCAAAATATGATGAAACGTGACAACTTTTAATTCAAAATGGTCTCCAAGTTTCAAATTGAAAAATCAGCTAATGATTATTTTTTAACCCTATGCGTACGCATAGTAAAAGCAAATTTGATTCTGTTTTAGTCAAAACACGTGTACGCACAAAATTAAGCATATGTGTACGCATAGGCAAAAATCAAAATTTCCATTTTTCAATTTGTTTTGATTCCATTGATTCTACAATTAAGCCCAACAATTAGCCCATTATCTTTCCATTGATTATGAACAAATATTCAACAACTTGTGGCCATCACCGGGGCTAGGAGCTGATTGGAGAATCTTGTCGACGGCGGCGAGGTGGTGGGCGATGAGCTTTTCATCAATGGTGACGGCGTGACCTTTCTTGCTGGGTGAAGAATTGGGCACACTGCCTTTTGGAAGAGAAGTTAGATACAACCTTTCCTCCATCGATGGAACCTTTTTCATTGTATTATGGTGGACTTCCAAGAGCTTCCTACCATGTGTAGATGACACAAAAGTTGCATACATCATTAAGGACACCAAAAGGACTAAGGTTTTTTGAGCCATTTTACGTTGGTAGAGAGCAGAAAGAGAGGATGAAAAGAGGAGTGAAATTTTCTGGCTTCTGTTGGCAAGTGCAAACACACAGAGAGGATTGATTTATAAATATAGTGTTGAGAGAGGCTTGAATAAGTTGCAATAGTAATGCGTGTCGGTTAGATAGAGGTTCTTAGGGGCTGAAGTTAGTTGAGGCCAAGTCAAACTTTTAGTTTTCTTGGTGGAGCAACATTATTTTAAGAGAAATGCTACAAAAATAGGGTCAACAATATGATTAAAAAGGGGAGCACGTGTCAAAACATGAATGAATAATTTGAAAAAATAAAAGAGAAAATACACAATCAAATGTTGCCAACTCAGTCTGTCCACGCTTCCCTTGTTTTTACCTTGTGCAACCATCAACTTCCTTATTTTAATATGAACCTTTTTAGAATATGGGGTTGAATTTTTGCACGGTATAATTTGATTTTTAGGCAATGTGAATGGGTTGTGTCCTGTTTTAGAAACGACGCGTAGAAGTTGAATTAGGTGAGGAGTGAGTCATTGCCATTGCCATGTTTCTTAGTAATAATTTTTTCTCGCATTTGCACCGTCAAACATTAGACTGAGATTTGAGATAGATTGCCACTTGATAATCATTAATGTTGTATAATCAACCTTAATGTCTGTGAGTAAGGGAAAATTCTTTGACTTCCACACAACATTTAATGCTAATGGTGGGTTAGGTGGGATATTTTTAAATGCTTACATTTATGTTGTTAATAACGAGATTATCTTTATCAGTTGATAAAAATTATTTCTGACCAAACTAAATTACCAATTTAAATTAAATTAATAATTATAGAGTTGAGTTCACGATTGCACGACTGGCTGCTTTTCAAATTTTAGTGCATTATCCCATGACCAGGAAGGATTACACGCCATTAGTCCTTAATCACTCGTGATTAAATCAATATGGCTTGGGAGTTGTTCATTAATACTACAAATCAATTTTATTTTTATTCTTTTGTTATGTTAGCCTCAATCAAATTGTAGTGCATTATCCCATGGCATCAAATATTAATCTTTTGAACTACTAGTGTTTGTTGGACATGATCGATGAGATTCAACGTGCTAACTTGTTAGAGAAATTGTCACTATAAGATTGATCCGACAATTTTTTTTCTCCTTCTAGTCTGTTAAATAATTTGTGCAAAAGTTTAAGTTGTTAGAAAATAAGATGCATTATCTATGTTATTTTGTTCCAATACGCTCTTCACCTATAAATCAATGATGCGTAATTTTTTATTGGGTGACAATGAGATCTGAACTTAGAACATGTGCTTATTTTGGTCTGTTAATTTGAATGCGTAAACTACTAAAGGAGAAATATTTGTTAAATTGTTTGGAGTCTAGATATACATGATATGTCTAGATCTATGTGCACAACTTTGCTACATGTTTGCTCAAGTGTACGTCCTGGGTGACATAATATACAAGTAACATTCTGTCATTGGCTGGTCCCCCCCCCCCCTCTATTGGCTGGTTTTGCCCCCAGCCAATGACAGAATGCCACTTGTGCATTAAGTCACCCAGATTAAACACCTGAGTGTACAAGTAGAATAATTTATAAGTGCAAACAGAAATTTTCATTAATGGTAAAACAAGACACATTATGCATACTTAAATTATAATCCACAAAAGATATAGGGATGACAATTTGTTTGATGCTTGTGGTGTCCTGTCCCTAACCATGCTTAATAGGGGCAACAAGGCAGTTTCGGGACAAAATTTGCTGTTCTTTTTAATTCATAATACATAATAAGATTTGTGTTCAGTTCAATTGGTTTCGTTTTCAGGCTGTGGCGTTGTACCTTGGACGTTGACAATTTGTCTGATGACTACGCAGATTCTATTGAGATCGTCACTTTCTTTTTCAACTCTTGATTAAAAAGTAGTTCAAAAATAAATTGTATGAACCTGCAGTTTAAAAAGTTGGCTAATTTAATTCGTTTACCAATCACCTAATATTTATCTTAATGGCCCTCACGTGCAATAAAATAAGAGGTTGTTTCTTCATAAATGATATTAATAAAGAAATAAATTTTAATTACATTATCCTATGGTTTATTTTTATTAATCGAGACCAAAGTCAATTTGTGATAGTTTTTGCTTATGATGTCATGGAATGGGGACTATTACATTAGGTCCTTAAAATTATAATACCTCATCTTCATTCAAGCAATTACACATGCAAATGTATGGTCACGTACCACAAAACAAATTATATATTTTATTCTTTATACTTCAATGTTGCGATTTATTTATTTTTATCAAAATAATCAGCGTTAATATATATAAAATTGACATGAATAAAGTATAATAAGCAACCAAGATAATTGGCCCTCCTAAAAGAATTCAATAATAATATATAGGGACATAGATACATATAAAAATGCTTAAATTCTTAGTAAATTAACATATTTTCATACATGGAAGACCCACAATTAATTTTTATATAAAGAAGCAATATACCAACAACAATAATGTATATCACGCGTTCAATTCAATTGTCAAGTATTGAGTGTTACATAAAAATAGTTATTAATGTATAAAATGACTAGGTAACGAAAAAATGATACTTTATCTAAACGTCAAGGACTCAAAATAATAGATTCTTGGTTAAACGAATGGCATCAATGGGAATGAACAACAAATCAAATTTCCCATAACAGTGATCAAGACATGGGATGGGAGCGTGTTAATAAAAAAATTGATAGTACATTTTGTGAGTAACACAAGTTATTTTATGAGAAATTCTACAAAAATAGAGTCAATAACAGGGTTAAAAATAGGAGAAACACGTGTCGAAGCATGAATGTACAATTTGAAAAAAAAAAAAAAAACCAACCAAAATACTTTAAATTTAGTCTTTTCACGTTTCCCCTATTTTTAATTGAAAAAAAAAAAAAATCCAACCAAATACTGTTAACTTAGTCTGTTCACGCTTTCCCTATTTTTAATCCTATTCAACCATCATTTTTCTTATTTTAATAAGAACTTTGTTAGACTATGGGGTTGAATTTTTGCAAGATATAATTTGATTTTTAGGCAGTGTGAATGGTGGGTTGTGTTCTGTTTTAGAAACGCCGCGTAGAAGCTGAATTAGGTGGGGGAGTGAGATAAGCCGCCGGTCATCGTCATTGCCATTGTCATGTTTCTTAGTAATAATTTTTTCTTGCATTTGCACCGTCAAACATTAGACTGAAATTTGAGATAGATTGCTACTTGATAATTATTAATGTTGTATAATCAACATTAATGTCAGTGAACAAGGAAAATTCTATGACTTCCACACAACATTTAATGCTAATGGTGGGTTAGGTGGGATAATTTTGAATGCTTACATTTATGCTGTTAATAACGAGATTATTTTTATCAGTTGATAAAAATTATTTCTGACCAAACTAAATTACCAATTTAAATTAAATTAATAATTATAGAGTTGAGTTCATGATTGCACGACTGGCTGCTTTTCAAATTTTAGTGCATTATCCCATGATCACTCGTGATTAAACCAATATGGCCTGGGAGTTGTTCATTAATACTACAAATCAATTTTACATTTTTTCTTTTGTTATGTAAGCCTAAATCAAATTTTAGTACATTATCCCATGGCATCAAATATTAATTTTTTGAACTTCTAGTGTTTGTTGGACATGATCGACGAGATTCGACGTGCTAACTTGTTAGAGAAATTGTCACTATAAGATTGATCCGACAATTTTTTTTCCTCCTCTAGTCGGTTGAATAATTTGTGCAAAAGTTTTAGTTGTTATAATACATTATGTTGACCCCAAAAAATGTTACCAACAGATGCCGGATCTACCCGCGCATACGTGAGCGAAAGTCCAACATACTAAGACACGTAGACGATCCAAAACAGACAGATCAAGGGCGTGGGAGTAGCGCAATGGGGCGGGACGAGAACGTTCGAAATCTGGCGGGATGTTCATAGACCGATTGTACAATAATTACTAATCAATGTTTGTAAATGTGTATCTAAATATGTATGAACTCGTTTGTGTTGTAAGATGATAAGAAAGAGAGAGTTGAGTAAAGTATGGTTTCTTGTATTGATTCTTGCATTAGCCTCTATATAGGGTACATGGGGGAGTATTTATAGTGTCACAACTTAGATCGTGACCTTTGGTTCAGGATACACGTGGCCTCATCCGGTTAATTTACACGTCAAACTATAGGCATCAGCCGCACCTAGCCTGCTGTACATTTTTTGATTGGCAGAGCCGCCTCTATTAGTGACAAGACTTAATATTTACACTCATGACAAACGTCCTATCAATCATTCAAGTAAGATCTTTGTGCAGAGGATCTCTTGGGAGAAGTGTCTATAGAAGATACTGCTTTGTGAATCGGAGGCTGCTACCTCGACTACAGAGTTTCGGCCAACAGGGCCTCGTCCACCTTCAAAGGGCCTCGGCATATTGGCTTCGGAAACTTCTCAAGAGGCAATGATAGATGGGCCTCGGTATATATGGGCCTAGGCTTCTGTGGACCTCGGTTTGTGGGCCTCGACTATGCAAATCACCTCAGCTTGAGTGTCATGTAGTTCCTCATGAGTTGATTGTGGGCCCTGGTAAGTTTCCCAAGTGTGTAAACATGTAACAATAGTCTCCCAAGTCCAAGTATAGTCATTTATGTAATGCGAGGACTTTGATGAAATAAAGCCAGCCAGTTAAGTTGAAAGAGATTTTTGAAATTTTTGTACCCCAAATAATAGTCCCACAAGTCCAAGTATAGATATTTATATCATGGTTGGAGTTAGAAATGTGCTGTTATGGAAGAATGACGAAGCCGGGGTGGTTTGAGAAACCGAACCTACGAGGCTTGTGGAGGCTGAATTCTGATGAGAAAATCGAGGTGGTTGAGAAATCGAACCTGCAAAGCTTGATTGGTTGAATTATGATGATGAAGCCGAGGTGGTTTGAGAAATCGAACCTGCGAGGCTTGTGGATGATGAATTCTGATGAAGAAGCCAAGATGGTTGAGAAATTGAACATGTAAGGCTTGATTGGCTGAATTCTAATAAGGAAGCCGATGTGGTTGAGAAACCGAACCTGTGAGACTTGTGGAGGCTGAAATCTGATGAGGAAGCTGGGGTGGTTGACAAATCGAACTTGCAAGGCTTAATGGCGAAATTGTGATAAAAAAGCCGATGTGGTTGGGAAATCGAACCTGCGATGCTTGATAGGCTGAATTCTGATGATAAAGCCGAGGTGGTTGAGAAACCGAACTTGCTAGGCTTGATTGGCTGAATTCTGATGATGAAGCCGATGTTGTTTGAGAAACCGAACCTACGAGGCTTATGGAGTCTGAATTCTGATGACGAAGCCGAGGTGATTGAGAAATCGAACTTGCGAGGCTTGATTGGCTGAATTTTGTTGAGGAAGCCGAGGTGGTTGAGAAATCAAACCTGTAAGGCTTGTGGAGGCTGAATTTTGATGAGGAAGCCGAGGTGGTTGAGAAACCAAACCTGCGAGGCTTGTAGAGGCTAAATTCTGAGGCTCATTGGTAATGATTGTTCCTCGGCAGTTGTGCTAATGATTTGATGTTTTACACATATTTTCGAGGAAAGGTGACTGGACCGTTCAACTTCCAAGGCGTCTGCTGCCGTCGAATTAAAGTCATAATTATGAACACAGCTGGAGCTTCTAGAAGCAGACGCGTTTGGAGAGGTACGTGGAGGACACGCTTGAATCTGAAGTGTAGGTTTGAAAAACCGTTTGAATTCTACGCCTCGGATTTAATTTAGAATGAAGCTTCTAGATTCAATGGGCTTTGATCAGACGGCTGGGATTCGTCCTGGCCCTTTATAAAAGGCGAAAGACCTCCATTTTTCTGGATTTTCAACCTTTGCAATCTGATTTTTTCTTCAAAAGCTCAAGTTTTTCGGCGTCCAAACAGTCGATCTTCTCCGTTTTCGGCATTACTCCGTTCGCGTAGTCAAATCCCATAGGTATTTTCACAGAAAATCCCTTGTATTGAGTTCGTCCTTTTCTGATATGGAGTCCACCTCGGGTAGGGAATTAGTAACTGTTGCGTCATTCAACGAGGGGGCGAGTCACAGAGGGGACCTCGAGGTCGGGTAATATGCTATGATCGAGGAGCCAGTAGGTTATAGTCAGGAGTGGGAGGCGTCCAGAGTGCCTTCAAATATGACCTTGAAGAGGCTGGGGGAGATTAGGAAGAGGTATTGTGTACCTCATTATGTCAAAATGTTGGTGCCAGAGGTTCATGAGTGCGCCTGCTATCCAAGGCCCGGATGCGTGGCGGTGAGTGAATACCTATTTAAGGCAGGTATGTGCCTTCCTTTGCACTCCTTCTTTAGGGCGATGCTGAGGAACTTTATGTTGTCGCCGACCCAGGTTCTGCCAAATGAGTGGAGCCAGTTGGTTGGCTCGTACTTCCTGTGGAAGGACATGTCACTTGGGGAGGACATGCCTCTCCAGGTCTTCATGACCCTTCCAGCCTAGGATGATAGGTAAGGAGTCAATGGGATGGTATTACTTAACTCTTTGGAGGGCTCACACACCATTAGTGGTGGGGCTTCCTTCTTCCATTAAGGGGTGGAAGGAATCGTGATTCTGGGTTAGGAGCAGGTGGCAGGCAGTGGAAGGGGACACAGCCTTTGCTTGTACAGTATCGACGCAGTACTACGAAGCTCGTGAGTCTCCCAGCCTAAGTAGTTTACATTATGTATTCAAAATTTTCTTTTTCTAACTGTTGAGGGTTGCTGTGCAGATAGTAGTGCGAGGTTCGAGTTAAGCAAGGAGGAGTTTGAAGTGATGGAGGACAATTACAAGAGACCTCTGAAACTTCGGCACTTCGACCACCTCATCGATCGAAGCCACTACTTCATTGACTTTGAATTGATGGCCTCCAAAAGTAAGAGGCTTGTATATTTTTTGTGTATTTCTTGCTTTTTGTTTAGATGCTAATGTACTGACATGCTTTGCAGACAAGTTCAAGAGGAGGGAGTACCCAACCCCAAACATGGCCTCTATTCTTAGGGCTACATCCAATGTGATGGCGAGGCTCCTGAAGCCGAGGTCAAGTGATGCCAAGGAGGTCCAGGGGAGGATGGAGAGCCTCTCCAAAGATAGCAGTTCCAGGGGTGCTGAGGAGGGGACCCCCCAGAGGCCGGAGAAGGCCAAAGAGCCTTGGGGAAAGGAGAAGGTCCCCGAGGAGCAGAAGAAGAGGAAGCTGGTGCACGTCACTAGCTTATCTGGGAAGTTCCAGACCTCTGTGTCCTATGAAGGAAAAGAAGCCCCTCAGCTAAAGCTCCTGGAGGCCCCTCAAAAGCAGTGAAGATTGAAGCGGTGTGGCGCGTCGAGGTTGAGAAAAAGGCTATGAGGAGGGCGACTGAGAAGACAGAGGATGAAGCTGCCAAGCAGAGGCCCACAAGAGTGTAAGGAAAATCTCCGAACTTCCTTGCCGGGAGGGAGGAGGTCCTGGCCCCTGCATTGGTGAAGACTCTACCAGTCGAGATCCGAAGCTTCTATTGAGAGCTTCTATAAATTCTCGATGGACCGATGGCAGTTGCACGCCTCTTCCTGTGACGCAATGGACTTGACAAGGGCTCTTGTGAGCCAAAGTGTGAGGACCTTTGGCTTCGCATTGGAGTGTAGGAGGCCCTTACTGATTTTCAGACGAAGACCCAATCCTCGGAAAAGAAGGCGACCTTCCTCGCAGAGGAGCTGAAGAAGGCCAGGGCCGAGTTAGAGGAAGTGAGGGCCCAAAAAATTAAAGATGCAGCCAAGTTGGAGTCTGCTTTGGCTCAAATTGAGACCTTGAAGAAGGAGGTCTATGAGTCCCAGTGCAAGGTGGCTTCCCTTACCAAGAAAGTGGAGATCTCCAATGACCACCAAAAGGTGTCGCATAGGCCTTGGAGAAGGCCAATCTAGAGCAGGTTGGGGCCCAAGACGCCTACAAGTTCTTAGAGGGCCAAATAAAGTGGCATGTAGATGAATTGGCTAAAGCAAAGAAGGAGGCCAATGTGGCAAGGGATGAGGCAGTCAAAGACTACATTGCCAACTTCCACAACATCGAGGAGTACAAGGGCTTCAGCATTTACTGGAGAAATTATGTTTATGTCGAAACGATGGAGAGGGCCGAAGAACTCTACCCAAATCAAGACCTGTCACAGCTAAGGTCAAAGTTTGTGGATAAAGTGCCTCAGACCCTAGCTGATGAAGTGGTTGGGGATGAAGCAGTGGAGGTAGAAGAAGGGAGTTCTGATGCTCAGGCTGCGGAGGCTCCTGCTGCTGAGGCACCTCCACCATCATCTGAGACTTAGGATAGTTTACCTTTCAGTTAATTCTGATGTACTGGCCTCAGGTTCTCCTTTTATAACTGATTGAAAATCAATATAATTTGTTTCATTCAATGTTGTTCTTCTTCCAAGTACATTAGCCTCGTTAAGTAATTGAACTTAAGATTGATTGAAGAATTAAATAACCTTGACTTGATATCCCAACTCCAATCACTTAAGCAAGTAAATTGTACTTAAGCCACACGAACCATGACTGATATTGGACTTAAGCAAGTAAATTGTACTTAAGTTTAATAACTGTAACCTGAATAGATCCTAAGACTGGACCGTCTTTCAATTGAACTGAGAACATTGCTAGGACTGATTGAAAAGGTAGTTGCGTGAAGCTCGTAGTGGTTGAGTCTTGTGAATCAATGGGTAAAGAAGTTCGATCCTCGTTGAGACTTCTCCCCTTGGCTTTCAGCCTCGCCAAAGGGAGGCAAGTTGTGTGAGCCTCGGAGTTCAAGCGAAGTGGCCTAGAGATGGGACGCTGACCTCTCCTTCGAGGTGACGATGATTCCCAACATGGTGGATGGTTCATCCATGTTGAGGCTTCTCCCAATGGTGTTTAGCCTCGCCAAAGGAAGGCAAGTTGCCTGAGTCTCGGAGTTCAAGCGAGGTGGCCCATAGATGGGACGTTGACCTCTCCTCCGAGGTGACGACGCTTCCCAACATGGTGGATGGTTCATCCATGTTGAGGCTTCTTCCAGTGGCGTTCAGCCTCGCTAAAGGAAGGCAAGTGGCGTATGCCTCGGAGTTCAAGCGAGGTGGCCCAGAGATAGTGGATGATTCATCTATGTTGAGGCTTCTCCCAGTGGCATTCAGCCTCGCCAAAGGGAGGCAAGTGGCGTGCGCTTCGGAGTTCAAGCGAGGTGGCTCAGAGATGGGATGCTGACCTCTCCTCTGAGATGACGACGTTTCCCAACATGGTGCATGGTTTATCCATGTTGAGGCTTCTTCCAATGGCGTTCAGCCTCACTAAAAGGAGGCAAGTGGCGTGCCTCTCGGAGTTTAAGCGAGGTGGTGCAGAGATGGAATGCTGACCTCTCCTCCGAGGTGACGATGGTTCATCCATGTTGAGGCTTCTTCCAATGGCGTTCAGCCTCACTAAAAGGAGGCAAGTGGCGTGCCTCTCGGAGTTTAAGCGAGGTGGTGCAGAGATGGAATGCTGACCTCTCCTCCGAGGTGACGATGGTTCATCCATGTTGAGGCTTCTTCCAATGGCGTTCAGCCTCGCCAAAGGGAGGCAAATGGCGTGCGCCTCGAAGGTCAAGCGAGATGGTCCAGAGATGGAACGCTGACCTCTCCTCCGAGGTGACGACGCTTCCCAACATGGTGGATGGTTCATCCATGTTGAGGCTTCTCCCAATGGTGTTTAGCCTCGCCAAAGGAAGGCAAGTTGCCTGAGTCTCGGAGTTCAAGCGAGGTGGCCCATAGATGGGACGTTGACCTCTCCTCCGAGGTGACGACGCTTCCCAACATGGTGGATGGTTCATCCATGTTGAGGCTTCTTCCAGTGGAACTTTATGTTGTCGCTGACCCAGGTTCTGCCAAATGGGTGGAGCCAGTTAGTTGGCTCGTACTTCCTATGGAAGGAAGTGTCACTTGGAGAGGACACGCCTCTCCACGTCTTCATGACCCTATTCCAGCCTAGGGTAATAGTTAAGGAGTCAAGGGGGGTGGTATTACTTAACTTCCTGGAGGGCTCATGCACCATTTGTGGTGGGGCTTCCTTCTTCCATTAAGGATGGAAGGAGTCGTGGTTCCAAGTGAGGGGTAGGTGGCAAACGGTGAAGGGGGACACAGCCCTGGCTTGCACAGTACCGACCCAGTATTATGAAGCTCGTGAGTCTCTCAGCCTAAGTAGTTTGCATTTTGTATTCAAATTTCTTTTTCTAACTGTTGAGGCTTGCTGTGCAGATAATAGTACAAGGTTCGAGTTGAGCAAGGAGGAGTTTGAAGTGATAGAGGACAATTACAAGAGACCTCTCAAGCTTCGCCACTTCGACCATCTCATCGACCGAAGTCTCTACTTCCTTAATTTTGAACTGATGGCCTCCAAGGGTAAGAAGTTCCTATACTTGTGTATTTCTTGTGTGTTGTTTTGATGCTGATGCATTGACATGTTCTGCAGACAAGTTCAAGAGGAAGGAATATCCAGCCCCTGACATGACCTCTATACTTAGGGCCATATCCACTGTGAAGGCGAGGACCCTGAAGCCGGGGTTGACTAGTGCCAAAGAGGTTCGGGGCAGGGTCGAGCACCTCTCTAAGAACAACAGTTCGAGGGTTCCCGAAGAGGGGACACCTCAGAGGCCAGACAAGGCCAAAGAGCCTCGATGAAAGGAGAAGGTCCCCGAGGAGCAGAAGAAGAGGAAGCTGGTGCACGTCACTAGCTTATCTGGGAAGTTCCAGACCTCTGTGTCCTATGAAGGAAAAGAAGCCCCTCAGCTGAAGCTCCTGGAGGCCCCTCAAAAGCAGTGAAGATTGAAGCGGTGTGGCGCGTCGAGGTTGAGAAAAAGGCTACGAGGAGGGCGACTGAGAAGACAGAGGATGAAGCTGCCAAGCAGAGGCCCACAAGAGTGTAAGGAAAATCTCCGAACTTCCTTGCCGGGAGGGAGGAGGTCCTGGCCCCTGCATTGGTGAAGACTCTACCAGTCGAGATCCGAAGCTTCTATTGAGAGCTTCTATAAATTCTCGATGGACCGATGGCAGTTGCACGCCTCTTCCTGTGACGCAATGGACTTGACAAGGGCTCTTGTGAGCCAAAGTGTGAGGACCTTTGGCTTCGCATTGGAGTGTAGGAGGCCCTTACTGATTTTCAGACGAAGACCCAATCCTCGGAAAAGAAGGCGACCTTCCTCGCAGAGGAGCTGAAGAAGGCCAGGGCCGAGTTAGAGGAAGTGAGGGCCCAAAAAATTAAAGATGCAGCCAAGTTGGAGTCTGCTTTGGCTCAAATTGAGACCTTGAAGAAGGAGGTCTATGAGTCCCAGTGCAAGGTGGCTTCCCTTACCAAGAAAGTGGAGATCTCCAATGACCACCAAAAGGTGTCGCATAGGCCTTGGAGAAGGCCAATCTAGAGCAGGTTGGGGCCCAAGACGCCTACAAGTTCTTAGAGGGCCAAATAAAGTGGCATGTAGATGAATTGGCTAAAGCAAAGAAGGAGGCCAATGTGGCAAGGGATGAGGCAGTCAAAGACTACATTGCCAACTTCCACAACATCGAGGAGTACAAGGGCTTCAGCATTTACTGGAGAAATTATGTTTATGTCGAAACGATGGAGAGGGCCGAAGAACTCTACCCAAATTAAGACCTGTCACAGCTAAGGTCAAAGTTTGTGGATAAAGTGCCTCAGAACCTAGCTGATGAAGTGGTTGGGGATGAAGCAGTGGAGGTAGAAGAAGGGAGTTCTGATGCTCAGACTGCGGAGGCTCCTGCTGCTGAGGCACCTCCACCATCATCTGAGACTTAGGATAGTTTACCTTTCAGTTAATTCTGATGTACTGGCCTCAGGTTCTCCTTTTATAACTGATTGAAAATCAATATAATTTGTTTCATTCAATGTTGTTCTTCTTCCAAGTACATTGGCCTCGTTAAGTAATTGAACTTAAGATTGATTGAAGAATTAAATAACCTTGACTTGATATCCCAACTCCAATCACTTAAGCAAGTAAATTGTACTTAAGCCACACGAACCATGACTGATATTGGACTTAAGCAAGTAAATTGTACTTAAGTTTAATAACTGTAACCTGAATAGATCCTAAGACTGGACCGTCTTTCAATTGAACTGAGAACATTGCTAGGACTGATTGAAAAGGTAGTTGCGTGAAGCTCGTAGTGGTTGAGTCTTGTGAATCAATGGGTAAAGAAGTTCGATCCTCGTTGAGACTTCTCCCCTTGGCTTTCAGCCTCGCCAAAGGGAGGCAAGTTGTGTGAGCCTCGGAGTTCAAGCGAAGTGGCCTAGAGATGGGACGCTGACCTCTCCTTCGAGGTGACGATGATTCCCAACATGGTGGATGGTTCATCCATGTTGAGGCTTCTCCCAATGGTGTTTAGCCTCGCCAAAGGAAGGCAAGTTGCCTGAGTCTCGGAGTTCAAGCGAGGTGGCCCATAGATGGGACGTTGACCTCTCCTCCGAGGTGACGACGCTTCCCAACATGGTGGATGGTTCATCCATGTTGAGGCTTCTTCCAGTGGCGTTCAGCCTCGCTAAAGGAAGGCAAGTGATGTATGCCTCGGAGTTCAAGCGAGGTGGCCCAGAGATAGTGGATGATTCATCTATGTTGAGGCTTCTCCCAGTGGCATTCAGCCTCGCCAAAGGGAGGCAAGTGGCGTGCGCTTCGGAGTTCAAGCGAGGTGGCTCAGAGATGGGATGCTGACCTCTCCTCTGAGATGACGACGTTTCCCAACATGGTGCATGGTTTATCCATGTTGAGGCTTCTTCCAATGGCGTTCAGCCTCGCCAAAGGGAGGCAAATGGCGTGCGCCTCGAAGGTCAAGCGAGATGGTCCAGAGATGGAACGCTGACCTCTCCTCCGAGGTGACGACGCTTCCCAACATGGTGGATGGTTCATCCATGTTGAGACTTCTCCCAATGGCGTTCAACCTCGCCAAAGGGAGGCAAGTGGCGTGCGCCTCGGAGTTCAAGCTAGATGGCCTAGAGATGGGATGCTGACCTCTCTTTCGAGGTGACGACGCTTCCTAACATGGTGGATGGTTTATCCATATTGAGGCTTCTTCCAATGGCGTTCAGCCTCGCCAAAGGGAGGCAAGTGGCGTGCGACTCAGAGTTCAAGCGAAGTGGCCCAGAGATGGGACGCTGATCTCTCCTCCGAGGTGACGATGCTTTCCAACATGGTGGATGGTTCAGCCATGTTGAGCTTTCTCCCAATGGCGTTCAACCTCGTCAAAGGGAGGCAAGTGGCGTGAGCCTCGAAGTTCAAGCGAGGTGGCCCAGAGATGAGACGCTGACCTCTCCTCCGAAATGATGACGCTTCCCAACATGGTGGATGGTTCAGTCATATTGAGGCTTCTTCCAATGGCATTCAGCCTCGCCAAAGGGAGATAAGTGACGTGCACCTCGGAGTTCAAGCGAGGTGGCCTAGGGATGGGACGCTGACCTCTCCTTCGAGGTGACGACGCTTCCTAACACGATCGATAGTTCACCCATGTTGAGGCTTCTCCCAATGGCGTTCAGCCTCGCCAAATGGAGGCAAGTGGCGTGCACCTCGGAGTTCAAGAAAGGTGGCACAGATATGGGACGCTGACCTCTCCTCTAAGGTGACGACGTAGTGCGACACTTGAATTCAATCATGGACAATTTTATTGAATCATGGAAATGTTACATGAGTTGGGAAAGATCGTCCAGCGAGGTAGTATATTCATTGATAATAGATTCGAAGGTGGTCAATGTTCCATGGACGGGGTTGTGTCTTGCCGTCCATGTCTTTAATCCAGTATATCCCAGGTCGAATTTCTTCCTTGATTCTATACGGGCCTTCCTAATTTGGACCCAAGGTACCGGTGCCTGGTTCTTTGGAAGAGAGGAAGACTCTCCTAAGGACCAGGTCGATGATTCGAAATGACATCTTCTTCACCTTTGAGTTGAAGTACTTCATCATCTTTCTTTGATATGTGGCAAGCTTCAGTTGGGTGTCATCTCTTCTTTCCTCAATGAAGTCGAGGTCGCATCTTCGAAGCTCGTTGTTTGTTATTTCACTGAAGTAAAGACGTCGTGGAGATGGAAGTCTGACCTTGACGAGGCTCATCGCCTCAGTTCCGTATGCCATGAGGAAAGGTGTTTCCCCTGTGGAGGTCTTCGTAGTGGTTCGGATTGCCCAAAGCACTTGTGGTAGCTCATCCACCCAGGCCCCTTCTGACATATGAAGCTTCCTTTTCAGGACGTGTTTGATGGTCTTGTTCATAGCCTCAACCTGGCCATTTGCATGTGGGTGGTGAGGTGTGGAGAAGTGATTTTTGATGCCAAGTTCTTCACACAAACTTTTGACCTTCTTGTTGTCGAACTGTTTACCATTGTCAGAGACGATTGAGTGGAGAATCTCGAATCGACATATAATGTTCTTCCATAAGAACTTGGAAGTGTTTGCTTCTGTGATTTTTGCCAGTGGTTCATCCTCAACCCACTTCATGAAGTAATCAATGGCCAGAATTGCAAAGCTCACACCTCCTCTACCTTTTGGTAGAGGACTTATGAGGTCCATACCCCACTTCGAGAAGGGCCAAGGGCTGGAGACTGTGGTCAAATCTTGTGATGGTTGTCTTTGGATAGTAGAGAATCGTTGGCATTTGTCACATTTTCGTACAAACTGGAAGGCTTCCTTTTTCAAGGTAGGCCAATAGTACCCCTATCTAAGTATTTTTTGCACCAAAGATAGACCTCCAGAGTGGTTGCCGTAAACACTTCTCGTGGACATTCCTTTAGATGTATGTAGCCTCTTCTCCTCCCATGCATCGAAGGAGTGGAGAGGAGAAACTTCTCTTGTAGAGTACATCATCAATGAAAAGGAAATGAGCTGACCTCCTCCTTAGCTTGTAAGCTTCATGCTTATTAGAGGGAAGTACCTGGTCCTTTAGGGAGGCTACGATGGGCTACATCCAGGTAGGAGCCGACCACCCACATCACAATGGGGGTCTCGGTTGATGGTATGAGGAGGTGCTCTATTGGGACTACTGTAAGTAGTTTGGAGTCCTTGCTACTTGTAAGTTTGGAGAGTGCATCCGCATGTGCATTTTCAACACGGGGGATCTGGATCAACTCAAACTTTTCAAAGGATGGGATGAGATTTATCACCTTTTTCAAGTAGGAGGCCATGGTTTTGTCTCTACCTGAAAAGTTGTCGTTCACCTGGCTAACGACCAGCTGGGAGTCACTACTGATAAGTAGCCTCTTTATTTGGATTTCTCTGGCTAATCTGAGGCCCGCAAGAAGCGCCTCATATTCTGCCACATTGTTGTTGGCCTTGAACCCGAACCTCACAGTTGAGTTCAACTTGTGACCTTCTTGGCTGATGAGGACAACTCCGGCACCTGAGCCGATATCCCCACCCGATCCATCCATGAATAAGTTCTACGTAAGAGGCTCGGCATGTTCCATGATTTCATCCACCTTGGGTAAATTGGCAAATTCTGCCACAAAATCAGCCAAAGCTTGGCCCTTGATGGCCGCCCTAGCCTTGAACACTAGGTCAAATTCACTTAGCTCCGCCGTCCATTTCAATAATCTTCCTGAGGCATTGGGCTTTTGAAGTACCTGCCTCAGGGGAAAGTTTGTTAGCACATGTATGGTGTGGGCTAGGAAATAGGGCCTCAATTTCCTAGAAGCCAAGATCAAGGCCAAAGCGAGCTTCTCCATATCGAGGTAACGAGTTTTCGGTGATAGGAGTACTTTACTTGTATAGTATACGGGGAGTGGGTGGTTCCCTCTTCTCGGATTAGAACCGCACTGATGGCCTCATTGGAGACGGCTAAATGCAACTGTAGGATTTCACCGGGCTTCGGGTTGGAGAGGAGGGGTGCTTGCCCTAGGTGCCTTTTCAGGCCCTGGAAGGCCTCTTCACATTCATCATTCCACTAGAACTTCTTCCCAACTTTTAGCACTTTGAAAAATGGGAGGCAACTTGAATTCAATCATGGACAATTTTATTGAATCATGGAAATGTTACATGAGTTGGGAAAGATCGTCCAGCGAGGTAGTATATTCATTGATAATAGATTCGAAGGTGGTCAATGTTCCATGGACGGGGTTGTGTCTTACCGTCCATGTCTTTAATCCAGTATATCCCAGGTCGAATTTCTTCCTTGATTCTATACGGGCCTTCCTAATTTGGACCCAAGGTACCGGTGCCTGGTTCTTTGGAAGAGAGGAAGACTCTCCTAAGGACCAGGTCGATGATTCGAAATGACATCTTCTTCACCTTTGAGTTGAAGTACTTCATCATCTTTCTTTGATATGTGGCAAGCTTCAGTTGGGTGTCATCTCTTCTTTCCTCAATGAAGTCGAGGTCGCATCTTCGAAGCTCGTTGTTTGTTATTTCACTGAAGTAAAGACGTCGTGGAGATGGAAGTCTGACCTTGACGAGGCTCATCGCCTCAGTTCCGTATGCCATGAGGAAAGGTGTTTCCCCTGTGGAGGTCTTCGTAGTGGTTCGGATTGCCCAAAGCACTTGTGGTAGCTCATCCACCCAGGCCCCTTCTGACATATGAAGCTTCCTTTTCAGGACGTGTTTGTTGGTCTTGTTCATAGCCTCAACCTGGCCATTTGCATGTGGGTGGTGAGGTGTGGAGAAGTGATTTTTGATGCCAAGTTCTTCACACAAACTTTTGACCTTCTTGTTGTCGAACTGTTTACCATTGTCAGAGACGATTGAGTGGAGAATCTCGAATCGACATATAATGTTCTTCCATAAGAACTTGGAAGTGTTTGCTTCTGTGATTTTTGCCAGTGGTTCATCCTCAACCCACTTCATGAAGTAATCAATGGCCAGAATTGCAAAGCTCACACCTCCTCTACCTTTTGGTAGAGGACTTATGAGGTCCATACCCCACTTCGAGAAGGGCCAAGGGCTGGAGACTGTGGTCAAATCTTGTGATGGTTGTCTTTGGATAGTAGAGAATCGTTGGCATTTGTCACATTTTCGTACAAACTGGAAGGCTTCCTTTTTCAAGGTAGGCCAATAGTACCCCTATCTAAGTATTTTTTGCACCAAAGATAGACCTCCAGAGTGGTTGCCGTAAACACTTCTCGTGGACATTCCTTTAGATGTATGTAGCCTCTTCTCCTCCCATGCATCGAAGGAGTGGAGAGGAGAAACTTCTCTTGTAGAGTACATCATCAATGAAAAGGAAATGAGCTGACCTCCTCCTTAGCTTGTAAGCTTCATGCTTATTAGAGGGAAGTACCTGGTCCTTTAGGGAGGCTACGATGGGCTACATCCAGGTAGGAGCCGACCACCCACATCACAATGGGGGTCTCGGTTGATGGTATGAGGAGGTGCTCTATTGGGACTACTGTAAGTAGTTTGGAGTCCTTGCTACTTGTAAGTTTGGAGAGTGCATCCGCATGTGCATTTTCAACACGGGGGATCTGGATCAACTCAAACTTTTCAAAGGATGGGATGAGGTTCATCACCATTTTCAAGTAGGAGGCCATGGTTTTGTCTCTGGCCCGAGAAGTTGCTGTTCACCTGGCTAACGACCAGCTGGGAGTCACTACTGATAAGTAGCCTCTTTATTTGGA
This sequence comes from Olea europaea var. sylvestris, assembly GCF_002742605.1. NCBI lineage: Eukaryota > Viridiplantae > Streptophyta > Magnoliopsida > Lamiales > Oleaceae > Olea > Olea europaea. The sequence goes on along the minus strand of NC_036257.1, from coordinate 6,977,276 downwards.
TTTCTCTGGCTAATCTGAGGCCCGCAAGAAGCGCCTCATATTCTGCCACATTGTTGTTGGCCTTGAACCCGAACCTCACAGTTGAGTTCAACTTGTGACCTTCTTGGCTGATGAGGACAACTCCGGCACCTGAGCCGATATCCCCACCCGATCCATCCATGAATAAGTTCTACGTAAGAGGCTCGGCATGTTCCATGATTTCATCCACCTTGGGTAAATTGGCAAATTCTGCCACAAAATCAGCCAAAGCTTGGCCCTTAATGGCCGCCTAGCCTTGAACACTAGGTCAAATTCACTTAGCTCCGCCGTCCATTTCAATAATCTTCCTGAGGCATTGGGCTTTTGAAGTACCTGCCTCAGGGGAAAGTTTGTTAGCACATGTATGGTGTGGGCTAGGAAATAGGGCCTCAATTTCCTAGAAGCCAAGATCAAGGCCAAAGCGAGCTTCTCCATATCGAGGTAACGAGTTTTCGGTGATAGGAGTACTTTACTTGTATAGTATACGGGGAGTGGGTGGTTCCCTCTTCTCGGATTAGAACCGCACTGATGGCCTCATTGGAGACGGCCAAATATAGCTGAAGAATCTCGTCGAGCTTCGGTTTAGAGAGGAGGGGGGCCTGCCCTAGGTACCTTTTTAGGCCCTGGAAGGCGTCTTCACATTCCTTGGTCCATTGGAACTTCCTCCCAGCTTTCAACACTTTGAAAATTGGGAGGTATTTGTCTGTAGCTTTGGAGACGAAGCGACTAAGTGCGGCCACTCGCTCAGTCAAGCTTTGTACCTCCTTTGGCTTTTGGGGGGGGATCTCATCTTACATAGGGCCTCAATCTTCTCAGGGTTGGCTTCAATTCCGCGTTGGTTGACCATGTATCCTAAAAATTTGTTGGAGGCAATCCCAAAAGTGTACTTGAGGGGGTTGAGCCTCATCATATACCTTCTCAAGATTTGGAAGGTATTGTTGAGGTACGTTATGTGGTCCCCATCTTCCAAACTTTTCACAAGCATGTCATCTACGTAGACCTCCATTGTCTTGCCAATGAGGTCCACAAACATTTTGTTGACGAGCCTTTGATATGTGGCCCCGACATTTTTCAACCGAAAGAGCATCATCTTATAGCAGTAAAGGCCTCTGTTTGTGATAAAAGAGGTGTGTTCCTCATCGACCGGGTGCATGGGAATTTGGTTGTAGCTAGAGTATGCGTCCATGAAGCTCAACAACTCGTGCCCTGTCGTGGAGTCTACTAGTTGGTCAATCCTTGGGAGTGAAAAGCTGTCCTTCGGGCAAGCTTTGTTGATGTTAATGAAAGCAATGCATACCCTTCATTTTTCGTTGTGTTTCTTCACTAAAATCGGGTTGGAGACCCACCTCAGATAGGTGGCCTCCCTGATAAAGTCATTTCAGATGAGCTTCTGAACTTCTTCCTTCAGGACCTCATACCTCTCAGGGTTGAGGGCTCTTCTCTTTTGTCTGTACGGGGCAATCTTAGGATCAATTTTCAAGTGGTGGCAACTGACCTTGGGGTCTATGCCTATCATGTCCTCATGCCTCCAAGTAAAGACATCAAGGTTCCTACTTAGGAAATCCTTGATCTTTTCTTTCAAAATGTTGGACAAGCATTTGCCCACTTTCAACAATTTGGATGGGTCTCGGGGTTCCACCGAAAAGCTCTCAAGTTCCTCAACTGGGGATGTTTGATGTTCGTGTTCAATTAAACGGGGGTCAATCTCATCGATGACCAATACTTCCGAAATGGGTGATGCGTTGATCATTTCCACATCTTCCGGTTCTGAGGGAGCATCATCTGGGACATCAGCCATGACTATGTCGGTGATAATCACATGGACGTCCTGGGGCTCTACCTTTCTGATGGAACTTAGATAACACTCTCTCGAGCTTCTTTGGTCGCCTTTCACCATTGCCACCCCATTTTTCGTTGAGGATTTCATGCATAGGTGGTGGATGGAGGTGACGACTCCTAATTCCTTTAGAGCTGGTCTACCCAATACTCCGTGGTAGGCCGATCGACTGTCAACAATGAGAAACTCCATGAAGTTCATTGTAGTTTGGGGAGACTCCCCCATCTCCACTGCAAGGGTGATCTTTCCTCTCGGAGTGATCCTATCTCTGGTAAATCCGTACAAGAGAGTGGAGGTGGGCGCCAACTCATGGTCCAGTATCATCTTGTCGAAGGTGGACCCAAATAGAATGTTGATAGATCTACCGTTGTCAACTAACATTCTTTTGAGCCCATTCCGGGCTATAACCGCTCTCACCATAAGTGCACGCAGTGGGGGTAGTGAACTCCTTTAGTGTCCTCCTAGGTGAAGACAATAGGTGAAATTTGATTCCTCCGGGAGCTGTGGTCCACAATATAGTTGGTTAGCGGGGTGCTTAGCCTCATGGGCGTAATTCTTTTTAGCGTTCCGCGTTTCACCGCCCATATATGGGCCTCAAAATATGGTATCCACCTCGTGGATAGGGGCCTCATCCTGAGTTTACCAATTTCTTCGGTGTTTATGCCCTTCCCTGGGCCTCTCTGCATCGTGCTCCCTTCGTCATGGGAAAACATCCCTTTGACGGGGAGCACCTTCACACCCAAGTCGGTTGTCATACCTAGGTAGGGGCCTGTTCGCCTGGGGTGATTTATTTCTATCTATGGGGAGTTCTTGCCGGGTACGGTGAGCATAGTCTTGACAATTTGTTGTTTCGTGGCCATAGGACTGATGGTATATGCAGTATCCGGGGAGGTCTGGATTTGACCTATTTCTAGGTCCCAAACCCCGGCTTGGGCCTCTCCCCCTGCGGGATCTTTGCGGAGTTCCCATCTGCTGGGTGTCAGTGACTGGGTTGATATCCTCATATGCCAAGGTAGGAACTTCGTTCAGAGTGGTGGTGGCAAGTGCTTGCTCAGAACTCTCATTATCGGCTTGATTCATTTTGTAATCCATCAAGTGGGAGGTCGGCCCTCTAGCACGCTGTCTTTGCAGAGGTGGGAGGCCTCTACTTGCCCTATTCCTATACTCAATCAATTATTCATTGATGATCTCTCATCTCATCATCTCGAGTAGGGCGTCATAGGTGGTGGGGTCTTGATTTTGCACGTCCCTCTAAAACAGGGTGTTCATGTTCAGGCCTCCTCTCAGTGCAAATAACGCCTCACGATCGATGACTTGCACAGAGTACATCATCTCATCAATGAAGTGTGATAGGAAGCTCTTCAGGGACTCCCCATGTGCATGTCTCATATCTTGGAGATGTTGGATGAGAGCCTCTCCCTCTTTACGCACAGTGAACCTCTTCAAGAAGGTGGTCTTGAATTCGTGCCAACTTCTTATACTCCCATGTGGTAACCTACTATATCAAATTTCAGCTACTCCACTAAGTGTTAAGTGGAAAGCTCTGCATTTCACAGCTGGGGTGGTGCCCCTTAGGCTCATGTGAGTTTTGTAAGCATTCAGGTGCTTTTCTGGGTCACCTCTTCCGTCATACTTTGGTATCTTGGGCATAATGTAGTGGTTCGGGACCTGGGCACTTCTTAGTTCCCTTGAGAATGACAGGTTTTCATCATCGTCGTCTAAGTCACAGGACCTCTGCTGCTCATCTGAATTGTTTTCATCGGCCTCATACCTTGGTGGTTGGTGAGAGGTACCGGGACGGTTCCTAGGCTCCTCTTCTATCCTTTGGCGCCTATTTCTAGGCGGTGCAGCACGGAGGGCATTTTTATGCCTTTCTTCCGGCTGTTGAGGCATTGGAGGTGGGGACTGTAGCCTTGTCCAAGGCTCGCGAGGCTGTTGTTGCCTAGGCCTCAGTTCTACAGGATTGATTTTGTCAAATACACTACTTAACCTCCTATATCTTCGCTCTTGCTCATATGGAGGTGGGAAGTTATCATAGTTCAAAGGGACCTCGGTAGGTCGCCTAGAAGCGTAGTTGGAAGAAACATCAACTTCCACTTCCCTTTCAAAGGGGCTTCTACCTCGGCTATAGTCCGACGAGGCAACCCTCTGACTTTTAACTTCATTTTCTTGCTGGTAGTGCCCTTGGAGCGAGAATAGAGGAATAGGAAAGCCTCCCTGGCCTTGCTTTGGGTCATAAGTTCCCTCATAGCCATGTTTTGGCTAGCAATGTCCCTCATGGTGGCTGCCATGACAGCCATTTCTCTTGATAGCCGGGTTGTCACTTGCATTCCACCTCTTCTATGGTGGTGGTGGAGTCGGTGCCGAGCTGCTGGAGGGGGCACACCTTTTCTCTCACCCGCCTGGGGGTGTATCTTCGTTTGAACTCATTTTCTTGGTTTGACCTTCAGATTTTTGCTAAGTTGTGGGGCTTCCTCTTGTTCATTTTCAAGAACAAATCCTTTTTCAAGGGGGATGCCCAAATGTTCCTCTTCAATAAGCTTTCACCACAAGATTGTTCGTGGTTGTTGTATGGATTCCCACAGGCGGCGTCAATTTGTTGACCCCAAAAAATGTTGCCAACAGATGACAGAACCACCCGTGCACACGTGAGTGAAAGTCCAATACGCTAAGACACGTGGATGGTTCAAAACGGATAGATCAAGGGCGTGAGAGTAGCTCAACAGCGCACGACGAGAACATTCAGAATCCGACGAGATGTTCGTTGACTGATTGTACAATAATTACCAATCGATATTTGTAAATGCATATTTAAATATGTACGAACTCGTTTGTGTTGCAAGATGATAAGAAAGAGAGAGTTGAGTAAATTATGATTTCTTGTATTGATTCTTGCATTAGCCTCTGTATGGGTACATGGGGGAGTATTTATAATGTCACAAGTTAGATCGTGACCTTTGGTTCGGGGTACACGTGACTTCATCCGGTTAATTTACATGTCAAATTGTAGGCATTAGCTACACCTAACCTGCTATACATTTATTGATTGGCAGAGCCGCCTCTACTAGTGATAAGACTTAACATTTACACTCATGACAAATGTCCTACCAATCATTCAAGTAAGATCTTTGTGTAGAGGATCTCTTGGGAGAAGTGTCTATGGAAGATGCTGCTTTGTGATTCGGAGGCTGCTACCTCGACTACAAAGTTTAGGCCAACAGGGCCTTGTCCACCTTCAAAGGGCCTCGGCATGTGGGCTTCGGAAGTTTCTCAAGAGGCAATGATAGATGTGCTTGGGTATATATGGGCCTAGGCTTCTGTGGACCTCGGTTTCTGGGCCTCGACTATGCAAATCACCTCGACTTGAGTGCCACGTGGTTCAGCATGAGTTGGCTGTAGGCCACAGTGGGTTGTCCAAGTGTGCAAACACGTAACACATTATATATGTAATTTGTATTCAATACGGTCCTCACTCGTACATCAATAATGGGTAAATTTTTATTGGATGACAATGAGATTTGAACATAGAACATGTTCTTATTTTGGTCTGTTAATTTGAATGCGTAAACTACTAAAGGCGAAATAAGTTTATTTGTTAAATTGTTTGGAGTCTAGATATACGTGCATAGATTTGCTACATGTTTACTCAGGTGTACATCCTGGGTGATATAATATATAGGTGACATTCTATCATTGGTTGATAGATTTTTTTTTTCTTTTTTATCAGTCAATAACTGAATGCAACTTGTCCATAAAATCGTCCAGATTTTACACCTAAGTGATAAGTAGAATAATCAATAAGTGCAAACAGAATTTCCTGACATATAATGCATACTTACATTTTAATCCACAAAAGATATAAGGATTACAATTTGTCAGAGCCCTGTGGTGTCCCATCCCTAACCATGCTTAATAGAGGCAGCAAGGCAGTTTCAGGACAAATTTTGCGGTTCTTTTTAATTCATAATAAGATTTGTGTTCAGTTCACTTGGTTTCGTTTTCAGGTTGTGGCGTTGTACATCGGACGTTGATCAATTAATTAATCTCTATAATCATATTTAATTTATTTTAAGCAAGTCCAACCAGTATTGTATAATACAATAATATCTATAATATCTATAATCATGATATATTACAGTTCAGTGAATTATGTATAAATTCATTGTTTCTTTAACCTTGTGCCTTAGCAGATTCTATTGAGATCGTCACTTTCTTTTTCAACCCTTGATTAAAAAATATTCAAAAAAATAAATTGTATCATCCTTCAGTTTCAAAAATTGGCTAATTTAATTTAATTACTAATCACCTAATATTTATCTTAATGGCCCTTACATGCAATAAAATAAGAGGTAGTTTCTTCATAAATGATATTAATAAAGAAATAAATTTTAATTACACTATCCTATGGATTATTTTTATTAATCGAGACCAAAGCCAATTTGTGATAGTTTTTGCTTATGATGTCATGGAATGGGGACTATTACATTAGGTCCATAAAATTATAAAATACCTCATCTTCATTCAAGCAACACATGCAAATATATGGTCACGTACCACACAACAAATTATATATTTTATTCTTTATACTTGAATATTGCGATTTTTTTTATCTAAATAATCAACGTTATATATATATATATATATATATAATTGAGATGAATTAAGTATAATAAACAACCAACATAATTGTCCCTCCTAAAAGAACTCAATGCTAATATATAGGGACATAGATACATATAAAAATGCTTAAATTCTTAGTAAATTAACATATTTTCATACGTGGAGGACCCACAATTGACTTTTATATAAAGAAGCAATATATCGATATACATTATACCAACAACAATAATGTATATCACGCATTCAATTCAATTGTCAATATTGAGTGTTACAAAAAAATAGTTATTGATGTATAAAATGACTAGGTAACGAAGAAATGATACTTTATCTAAACGTCAAGGACTCAAAATAGTAGATTCTTGCTTAAACGAATGGCATCAATGGGCATGAACAACAAATCAAATTTCCCACAATAGTGATCAAGACATGGGAATGTGTTAATCGAGAAATTGATAGTACAATTCGTGGGTAACACAAGTTATCCAATTAATTGTAGAATGCATATTCCTATATTTCATTTGCTTCATTCCTTCAATTAATTGCCACCCATTTTAGTGCTTATGCTAGCTGCTGCACAGCAGTTCAAAATAATTGTCTTCAACTAAAACTAAAATGAAAAACACCAAAAGTACAATCAGCAAAGCATCAAGCTAGTGAGATCCACAACCCCCCTTGAATTATATGCCTAATCGCCACCTACTTGTTTAAGAAACAACTAACGATTGCAGGGTAAAGAAGTACTAGGATTGTCACAGATGTTCACCAACACTCAAATTTGGATTGGATATTTCTAAACCCATCTCTCAATTTTTAAAGCTAGACTTTTGGAGGAAGCTCAAGTTGAGAAGAATGATTTGATTGATTACTTAAATAATAGTTGCGAAAATTTAACCAACAAGTCTTTCAACGTCTTATTTTGATGGAAATTAAACGTAAATAAGTCCAAGATTGTCGCCTTTATATTGTCAAAGATGTGTTAGTCTTTCAAATAACAGTTGCTTTTGAGTTTGCATTTTCTACCTGTGATTGGATTCTTGATTCCTTTAAAAAGATAGTTGAGTCAATAATTTACGCTCAAAATTGGTTGTACAGTAACAAGGAACTTATAATGATCCTTCAATAGTTGACTATCAATTTTTATTTCTTAATTTTTGTTCCGTAAAGGTTTGACTAGTTGTTAAGCTGGCGAAAGAGTGAAGGCGCACAGTGAGGAAAATTTGCCGTGAACCATGTTTTATGTTTCCGAGAAAAATTGATACAAGATTTGACATTAGCATGTGTGACACAGCACCAACGTGTGAAATAACAACTTTAAGACTTTTTCAAAAGCATTATTATCCATCCACCATTTTTGTTTTATTGGCAAGAAAATTTATCTTTCTTGATTCTTAAAATTTTAGTATTCTTATGTGGATTATTTAGCCCCGTTTGTTTCTCATTTTCGGAAGAATGATAATAAAAAATATAGTCATGACGGACCTCACACTATGATAGAAATTTAAATTTGATGATTTGATGTGATGGATAACGATCATATTTTTCATTGAAAAAATAAAGAGAACCAAACGGGGGCCAGTAAACTTACCAACTATCTATGGCCCATGACATCCACTAAACCTGGAAACTTTGGGCCGTGACACTTTATGAAAGCGACCGACATATGTAGACAAGGAAAAGGTCCGCAAAACGCGTTGGTTCACCTTCTCTCTTTCTTTCTTCCGTCACAATGTTTCTATTCAAAGAAATAGATAAAATCAAAATAAAAGAGAATTAAAAATATAGAAGTCTACTTAGGCTTCTTTGACTATAGAGTTAAGAGTGCATTTGATTGCAAACATGAAGTTTGCATGGAAAGAAAATAAATTTTAGACAATTTTATTTCCTAGAACTTATTTATATGAAAATTGGTAATTAAGTGTGTTTGATTGATTTAATTTTTTAATTTAGAAAATATTATATTTGTCCAATTTTTATTGATAGGTTGATGAGAGAAAGAGAGAAAGTGAGAGTGAATTTCCTAAAAAATAAAATCTTGCTTACCCTAAAGAAAATATTTTCCTTGAAAAAATGTCAATGAAATAGCATAAAAATAGGAATTTGGGTGAAAAACACATTTTCTGTAGAAAAATATTGACAATCAAACGCACCTTCAGCATTACATATCACACTGCCATATGAGACAAAAATCTCATTACATTTGTTTGTTTTAAGGATAAAGATGTATGTACACATAAGAGGGTTACCAAATGGTTTACACCCCCTCACAAACATGCGGGTCCCATCTGTTATTAAATAATTCGAGTTGTGGTCCCCACTTTATGTTGTGAGTAGTGTGTAAAAGATTGTGTACATGTAGCATGATCCTTTAAGGATAAAGATGTATGTCCTATCCACCTTATCATGTAAACTCACAATGCAAGTTTAGCCCCTGTTTGATTTAGGAAAAATCTTATTACTTTTGCTTATTTAAATTTTAAGTATCGATTTTACATGAAAAAGTAATATAGTTGATTTAACAAGTCGATCTCAACCATTTAATGTTTTCATAGTTGACCAAACAAGACTTAGTTTACCTTTCCTTTTTCAAATACATTTTAGTACTATCCAATTCATATTATTAGACAAACTCTCAATGCATGTTTGGCCCGTGTTTGGTTTAGATAAAAATCAAATTATTACTCCCTTCGTCCAATTTATATAGGCTTGTTCACATGAATTAAGAAATCTTATTTAATATTATTTAAAAAATAATTTTTGGCAAAAACATTCCTAATTTATCCTTATTTATGTTTGTACAATTTCAAGATTAAGTGGAAAAAACTAAGTAAATTAAATAAGAATATAATAAAAAAAACAAAAAAATCAAAACATTCTCAACGAAGGAATAGGACTACATAATTGGGACAATAAAAAAAGAAAAGCCAACCTATATAAATAGGACGAGGGAGTAGTAGATTTTGATAAAAATTGATTAAATGTATGGTTGAAAAGTTGTGAATTTCATTAAATGCGTGATTGTAATTAATTGTTGACTTTGATTTAAATTTTAATCTGCTTTTTAGGCTAAATCAAATTGGGGTTCGATATGTAGTGCACAAAATCAGACTTTTCAAGTTGATCGAGTGAATTGAAGATAAATAGAATGCTAGGCCGTGAATGATGATGATGTAAAATAGAATTCTACGTTTAGAAAATGAAGTTTAACAATTTTTCCGTTCGTATATTCATAATTTCTCTACCAAACACGTTTTCGTAATTTTCAATAACTAGCAATAACACCAATATTATCACCAAAGTTTAAGAGTATATACATGAAGATATTAATAAACACACAAACACGAATTACTTTTATCAATTGTATCTCCGTAAAACTTCCAAGAAAAGTACAACTTTTTTATGGCTAACTATTTACAACCTTTTACATTTCAATAATTGCTTGAAACGTCTATAAAATAAAATTCCAGTGGGATTCAAATTTTGAAATTTAATCCCAGAAATTAAAGAATAAAAGAAGATTATATAATCCTATAGACAGAAAAACAACCCTTCCCATGTATACAATCTTAAACTAAAGGCCAAAGTCCCTGAGTATATATACTCAACAGCAGACGAATGAGCCCAAAAATGTGAAAGAACGAAAAAAAGGTTATGAAGAGAGACTAGTGGCCAGCACCGGGGCTAGGAACTGATCGGAGAATCCGGTCGACGGCAGCGAGGTGGCGGGCTATGAGCTTTTCATCAATGGTGACGGCGTGACCTTTCTTGCTGGGTGAAGAATTCGGCACACTGCCTTTTGGAAGAGAAGGTAGATACAACCTTTCCTCCATCGATGGAACCTTTTTCATAGTATTATGTTGGACTTCCAAAAGCTTCCTACCGTGTGTAGATGACACAAAGGTTGCAAACATCATTAAGGACACCAAAAGTACTAAGGTTTTTTGAGCCATTTTACGTTGGTAGAGAGCAGATGGAGAGGATGAAAAGAGGAGAGAAATTTTCTGGTTTCTGTTGGTAAGTAGAAACACAGACAGAGAGAAAGAGAGAGGGGTGATGAGGATTGATTTTTAGGAGTGGTCGACGCTGTATAAATAGTGTTGAGAGAGGTTTGAATAAGTTGCAATGGTAATGCGTGACGGCTAGAAAGAGGTTCTTGGGGATCAAGTTAGTCGAGGCCAAGTCAAACTTGAAGTTTTCTTGGTGGAGCAACGTTATTTTAAGAGAAATGCTACAAAAATAGGGTCAACAACAAGGTTAAAAATAGGCGAAACAAGTGTCGAAGCATGAATGTACAATTTGAAAAAAAGTAATAATAATAAAATAAAAACAATCCAACCAAATACTACCAACTTCGTCTGTCCACGCTTTCCCTATTTTTAACCCTATTCAACCATCATTTTTCTTATTTTAATATGAACTTTTTTAGACTATGGGGTTGAATTTTTGCAAGATATAATTTGATTTTTAGGCAGTGTGAATGGTGGGTTGTGTTCTGTTTTAGAAACGCCGCGTGGAAGCTGAATTAGGTGGGGGAGTGAGATAAGCCGCCGGTCATCGTCATTGCCATTGTCATGTTTCTTAGTAATAATTTTTTCTTGCATTTGCACCGTCAAACATTAGACTGAAATTTGAGATAGATTGCTACTTGATAATTATTAATGTTGTATAATCAACATTAATGTCAGTGAACAAGGAAAATTCTATGACTTCCACACAACATTTAATGCTAATGGTGGGTTAGGTGGGATAATTTTGAATGCTTACATTTATGCTGTTAATAATGAGATTATTTTTATCAGTTGATAAAAATTATTTCTGACCAAACTAAATTACCAATTTAAATTAAATTAATAATTATAGAGTTGAGTTCATGATTGCACGACCAGCTGCTTTTCAAATTTTAGTGCATTATCCCATGATCACTCGTGATTAAACCAATATGGCCTGGGAGTTGTTCATTAATACTACAAATCAATTTTATTTTTATTCTTTTGTTATGTTAGCCTAAATCAAATTTTATTACATTATCCCATGGCTTCAAATATTAATCTTTTGAACTTCTATTATTTGTTGGACATGATCGACGAGATTCGAAGTGCTAACTTGTTAGAGAAATTGTCACTATAAGATTGATTCGACAACTTTTTTTCCTCCTCTAGTTGGTTGAATAGTTTGTGCAAAAGTTTAAATTGTTTGATACGTTATATATGTAATATGTATTCAGTACGCTCCTCACTTGTACATCAATAATGCGTAAATTTTTATTGGATGACAATGAGATTTGAACATAAAACATGTACTTATTTTGGTCTATTAATTTGAATGCGTAAACTACTAAAGGTGAAATAAGTTTATTTGTTAAATTGTTTGGAGTCTAGATAAACATGATAAGTCTAGATATACATGCATAGCTTTGCTACATGTTTACTCAGGTGTACATCCTGGGTGATATTATATACAGGTGACATTCTATCATTGGTTGATAGAATTTTTTATTTTTATTTTTTTGCCTTCTTTATCGGTCAATGACTGAATGCAACTTGTGCATTAAATCGTCCAGATTGTACACCTGAGTGATAAGTAGAATAATTGCAAACAGAATATTCTGACACATAATGCATACTTAAATTTTAATCCACAAAAGATATAGGGATGACAATTTGTCCGAGCCCTGTGGTGTCTCGTGTCTAATCATGCTTAATAGGGGCAGCAAGGTAGTTTTGGGACAAATTTTGCTGTTCTTTTTAATTCATAATAATATTTGTGTTCAGTTCACTTGGTTTCGTTTTAGGTTGTGGCGTTGCACATCGGACGTTGACCAATTAATTAATCTCTATAATCATATTTAATTTATCTTAAGCAAGTCCAACCAGTATTATATAATTCAATAATAACTATAATCATGATATATTATAGTTCAGTGAATTATGTATAAATTCATTGTTTCTTTAACCTCATGCCTACCCAGATTCTATTGAGATCGTCACTTTCTTTTTTAACTCTTGATTAAAAAATTGTCAAAAAATAAATTGTATCATCCTTCAGTTTAAAAAGTTGGCTAATTTAATTTAATTACTAATCACCTAATATTTATTTTAATGGCCCTTACGTGCAATAAAATAAGAGGTAGTTTCTTCATAAATGGTATTAATAAAGAAATAAATTTTAATTACACTATCCTATGGATTATTTTTATTAATCGAGACCAAAGTCAATTTGTGATAGTTTTTGCTAATGATGTCATGGAATGGGGACTATTAGATTAGGTCCATAAAATTATAAAATACCTCATCTTCATTCAAGCAACACATGCAAATATATGGTCACGTAGCACACAACAAATTATATATTTTATTCTTTATACTTGAATATTGCAATTCATTTATTTTTTTTTTATCTAAATAATCAACGTTAATATATATAAAATTGAGATGAATAAAGTATAATAAATAACCAATATAATTGGCCCTCCTAAAAGAACTCATTGCTAATATATAGGGACATAGATACATATAAAAATGCTTAAATTCTTAGTAAATTAACATATTTTCATACATGGAAGACCCACAATTGATTTTTATATAAAGAAGCAATATACCAACGACAATAATATATCACGCGTTCAATTCAATTGTCAAGTATTGAATGTTACATAAAAATAATTATTGATGTATAAAATGATTAGGTAACAAAGAAATGATACTTTATCTATACATCAAGAACTCGAAATAGTAGATTCTTAGTTAAACGAATAGCATCAATAGGAATGAACAACAAATCAAATGTCCCACAATAGCGATCAAGACATGGGAGTGCGTTAATTGAGAAATTGATAGTACAATTCATGAGTAACACAAGTTCTCCGAATCCTAGCAAATAACATAGGTGAGGTCCCCATAATTGATTTAGGATGCATATATAATACAAAAGGCCAACATAGTTTACATCTATGTATACAAATTAATGATAAAGAAAAATAGAGTTTATGGGTATTGAAATGCCTAAACTGTGGGCATGAAAGGGTCATTGAAAGGTGACACTGCCGGGGAGAATATGTACAGTTGGTCCATAGACAATTCACCATGTTTAAAGAGGAGGTGTCTCCTTGGGACAAAATCCCTTTTGGGGATGCCAAAAGTGCTTCAATAGTCAATAAGAAGATATACGTGTTGGCAATTAATTGCAATAGATACGAGCTTTTCATAGATGTTTGAACAGATTTAACTTTTTACCTAAAATATGTGATGACAAGGGTTTGTTCAACTACCCTTTAAGTTAAGTAGTTATACTTCAAGACATCCCAACACTAGCAGTCCAACTCATTTTTGTTAAAACGGACTGACATTTTTTTGTTTTTTATTGGTTCACATGATTTGGCCTCCATAATTAACCAGACTAAAGTGGGTGGTTTGACGTGACATTGTCCCTTATCTTGTGGATATATTGAAAGATGAATGGTACACGAGGGAGACTTTAGAGAAATGCTGTTAGCACTGTTAATATTACAATATCAGTTTAGGTAGTGTTGTAATATTTTTTTAAAAAGTTTTAAACTTTCACAACAAATAATAATATTCAGTTTTGATTTTTAATATTAACTTCATTACAAAATTAAATCTCATAATTTAGATTGTAACGTAAACTTAAATATGATTTATTTTTATGAATGTGGGGGTTGAATTTCTCTCTATAAAAAGGAGTGATTTTCATGGAGTTAAACATAACATGAAAAAAGATAATTTCATAGAATACTTTCTACACCTATATATTGTTTTTTATAATTTTGACAATTTGATAAAGGTTCGTTCACTTATCTTTCTATGGTCGTCTCATAGAAGGGAAACCAACTGTGAGCCACATGGATTTTTATCTTGGAGTTGTGTAATGCCAAAAGTGTCTGTACGAAGGAGAGATAACATGACTTTATGACAGCGTCTTTGATGTGACTCTTTAAGGTTTGCATTTCTAACTCTTCTCTTCTTATTGTTTAATTATAATGTTATCATATTATTATGTTTATACAAATATTGAATTAAGTTATTTATATTTATTAGTTGATACGTTTATTTACACACAAATTTGAGTGAGAAATTGTGATTTGGAACTTGTGGTTTCATCCCCTTCTAATAGGCGATGCCACCCTCTGTTGGGTATGAAAAATAGTGGGAATAATCAACTGCTAACACTTTTCGACAATGGAAAAGTTGCTTTTTTTGATATTACAGAGCTTCAGGCTAGAGCCATTAAATTGCTTGCAAACAGAGAAATGGAAGGGATGAAACCAAGAGAAGTAAAATCCGAAATGAGAGGATGAGAAGCAAAGTCCCAGGGAAATAAAAAATCAATAGATAAGTTTTCTATTCCCCTCTTCATCTGATTAGTAATTTTGGATTGATGAACATTATTAAGACAATTTTTAGCCTGGTCTGTACCAATGATGGGGAAAAAAATATTGCATTTTCTTAAATATATATGTGCATATTACATTAGTATCACATGTGATGACTTTCCATATAAATTCTTTATGATAGTGTTGTAGTGAGCAATCCACTAAAATATAAATTTCTACTGGATATATCAATTTTAATAGTACTAAAGAATTGCCATCTGCCATTGGTAGGCATCAATGTTCTAGTGCTCTCACTGAGGAGCTTATTGGATGTTTCCAAGATTAGTTCCTTTAGTGCATGTTATTTGCTAATGATGTAGTTTTAGCTGATGATATTAGGAGGGAACAAATTCATAAGTCTGGACTTAAAGGAGCACTGAATTAAATTAAATCCTAGTAAATGAAATCAGTAATTACTAATTTTTTGTTGGTAGTATTGTTGTAACTTTCAAAAGCTTCTAACTTTCATCATATTTCTAATTAGGGTAATTGTGCAAAACGTCCTTAACTTTCATTTTTTTGGTATTTTTGTCCCTATTTTCACATTTCATTGCTCAAAAGGTTTTTGTCACCCATTTTTCCAATAAAATGATGATTTTACCTCTGATTCAAATAAAACAAAAAATAAATAACTTATTGCAATCACAGTCCTAAATTTTTCAAAACATCACAGTTTAGTCCTAAATTCTCCTTCACCACCACTTTCACAACCCTATCACCTTCCGACCACAACACTTACTAGACTCCACCACCAACACCAGCCTCACCACACTTTCCCCTACCTCAAACCCACCTGAATTCGTCGAAAAATCAAGCCAAAATATTTCAGTGAACGCAGCGATTGTGCAACTTCGATTCTGTCAAAATCAAGCCAAAATCTCCAATTTCGACGACACCCGTGCCATGCCTAACATTCCAGTGAACTATACACATCAAGGCATCCCTTTCCATGGTCACCAGTCATCCATAAACACATGGAATCAAAACCAATAGGCTCGTCTTCAAACATAGCGATTGTGCAACTTTCAGATGAATTTCTTGGCGAGGGTGGTGGGACCCATGATCGCGGACCACTACTACAAGCACCTACTCTTCACGGCGCATCCAATGAACATACGGGTTGTCCCCAATTTGGCCTAGAAATGGCAGCTTACTCGGGAGAAAATAACTCGCGCTTCAACCAGTCTGATTCCCTTTTGTTTGATGTTCTTTCACATCTAAAATCAATCGCTCCAACCAGCATACAATTCAAGGTGAAATGACCATGGTTACTGAATCAATTGTTGCAATTCACCAATCAGATGAAGCAATTTTGGATTTGGCCTCAAGAACAACTTGCCCGCACGAATGAGGATTTCTTCCATTAGGTCATGGCTCAAATGTGATTCAATACACAAATCAACATAGGGAAAATGAAATTCAGGGTCAAAAAGCATTGGATAACCGCTCAATTGCAGAAATTACAGCACTTGTTTGTCGAATTTTGGAGTCAAATGATGTTCTTCATAAACCTATAACTGCTGGTCCAATTCCTTTAACTTCTGTGTGTAATTCCTACAAATCGATATCACCATTACAACCCTGGTGGTGGTGGAGTTCGTCGGGCATGGCGGTGGCTTGGTAGGGTTGTGAAAGTGGTGGTGGAGGAGAATTTAGGACTAAGCTGTAATGTTTTGAAAGATTTAGGACCATGATTACAATTAGTTATTTATTTTATTTTTGTTTTATTTGAATCAAGGATAAAATCATCATTTTATTGGAAAAATGGGTGAAAATGACTTTTTGTGCAATGAAAGGTGGAAATAAGAGCAAAAATGTTAAAAGATGTAAGGTAGGAACGTTTTGCGCAATTACCTTGAAAGGTATCGACGTTTTGTGCCAATTACCCTTCTAATTATTTGGGATTTAGTTACTTTTAGTTTTTATTTCATTTTAATTTTGGAGTTACAAAATTGTGAATACAAGTTTGATTTCAAAAGTTAATTTGTAATATGTATTTTCATAGAGTTGATGTCTTAATTTTAATCATTGTTGGTCAATCTAGCTATTTTCATGCAGGGCTGGCCCAAAAAATTTAGAGCCTCTAGACGACTAATTATTATACGTTCTCAAACACAACCTTTTTTACAAGTGTAACATTTAAATAAATAATATTTTATGTTAAAACAAAGATTTTTATTTTTCAATTCAAAATATAGAGTAGCAAAACAAAACATCTCTCAACCTTTTTATTCCTTTTTCATTCGGCACATTCAAATTCAAGTTTTCTTGTAAACATAATTATAACTAAAAAGTAGAACCTGATAGATGAGTCGGAAATAAAAATTCCCAAATTTCTCCAAATGAAAGGATTCAGAAATCAACATACAAGAAAAAAACATGTAATATGTAGTTACAAAGGATAAGAAAAAAATCCATTGAGCAAATGACACATTATAAATTCCTATTTTTGGAAATCTTTATTAGTATCGAACTCTAAATCTGAAGCCTAGTAGAAAATGCTGAGGTAAATTTAAAAATAAAATCTGAAAACAATAGGAAAGCAAATGTATGTTAATAATTTCTAATTGACTAGGAAAACATATTAAGGACTGAATACTAAAAACACCGTATTTTTGTCCTATGAACATTATCTCATTTTCCATAATAATTAAAGTTTTCCTGCATCAATTATGCTGTTTTTTTACACTTCTACTATGTATACAAGGAAGAAACACATACACTTCTACATGTTTTCCCTCTTTATGTCTCCTTCCTGACATCTTTAGTGTCATGATTTCAAAACTATATCCAGGTGACGCCCTAAGGGTAATAATGATTAGGAGCAAAGCATCTCCTCTTTTAGTTTATTAGTACATTTGTTTTTCTTAGTATTGACTATTGAGAGTGCTTCAAGGACCTTGCAGGTCTTCATAATATTATGAGTTTTTAAGCCTTTTAGAGTTGAATCTAATGAATACTTAGAATTTGTTCCTTGATTCGAACAAGTTCTCTGGCGAAATCTTGGTAGAAATTTTCAACCTTAGATAACTTTCAAATTCAATGGTAATAGCCTGACAGGCTTTCGTTGTTCATTGTTCCCACTTGAACACAAACCCTTAATTCACAAAATCAAGACGCAGAAAGCAAACTCCTAATCCACAAAAATAAGAAGTAAATAACAAAAACAAGAACCCAAGCATCAAATGTATATATATAACAAATGTGTCTTTGTTCCAACGGTCGCGTAAGCCCCATAAAGAAGATAGGCAAATCGAAGCAATTGGATGTCCAACTCGGGCCGATCAATAGAAATACTCCTCCCTTGTCATGCTAAAGTTGTAGATATAGGGATTTTGAGAATACGCTTTAAGGACCAATGGGAATCCACAAAGAAATGATCCAATTAATCAAGATACACAATGAGGATCGTATCCATACGATTTTACAGGAGATCCGGACCCATTTTTCTGATCCTTCGAGGAAAAGATTCATTCTCTTCATAACACAACATCCTTATGCACCCATTTCACATGTTAGGTGTAGCTGGTGAAGTCTTGATCCAATTCAAAAATTATGTTTCGCAATTTCTTAATCCAACTTTTCACTTAGAGATATAAAGAAGTATTGGAAAAGAAAATCCTAAGATAGAAAGAAACCTTAAAAAGAGCCTAATCAATGCTGAATTTTGAACGAGATTTTGCCTCGCCTATTGTTGGTTTTCCTCGATCGATGCCTCTTCGGTTCCTTTTTCAGTGATTGAATGGATTTTGGACTAGGCAGGATTTGGATCTATTTATTTTTTTATGAGACCCCTTGATCTTTGAGGCCCAAGGCAGTGGCCTAGTTTGCCTTGGGCTAGGGCAGCCCTTTTTTCATGCTAAGTTCCACATGACTGTGTGATAGCACAATGAAGTATTTACATAATGTAGACCTCTTTTCTTAATATAAATATGTAATTGATTTTGAAAATTTCTGCATCTCGAGTTGTAAGGAAGATGCATACGAGCACATATAATTCCTCATAAAGATTATCATTATTTATTATTTGATTACAAGTTGTTATTTACTTGTTGATCACTAAAGCTAAATGTATTTTACAAACTGGGATGCTCGAAGTTGATGGAAAAATTATGTGATTTTTATTTACTCATTAATATTTGTGCACATAAATGAGTTTTGCAATTATTTTTGTAAATGATTAGGTAAATAGTTGATCATGATACAAGTTAATTTGCTAGTGATATTTTAGAATATCTAAGTGCATATAGGTGAAAATAGAAACGTATTGAACAAAGTATGCTAGAACATAATTTTAATTATTTTAAATTTTTATTTAATTTTACTAATTGTAATAAAAGTTATGAGCAAATGTTCCAAAGAGAAGTTTTATAATTTAAATAGTATAATATGTTGTAACCGACACTTAAATAATGGGGGTTATAATATTGTACGTTGGAGATATTTTAAATTTCATATCCTTTAATCTTGATTATTATACTACTGTTGAAGAACTAATGGAGGTGAGACCTGAGATGCTAAAAGAGGTATGGAAGGAGTTCTTGGAGGCACTTCTATGTTTCTCCTTCATGGCCATTTAAATTAAGTGGTATTATGATCAGCATTTTGTTGTATTAAGTTCTTCCTCGTGTTAAGCTTTTGGCTAAAATTATATCTTTGAAATGTGGGGGTGTTTAAAATTTTAAATAGATGCATTTTATATTTTATTATTTTAGTTGTAAACTTACTCTTGAAAAATAAAATAAAAAAATTAAATCGTAGACCTGCAGGTAAATTACAAGAATTGAAGGATGCACATGCTCAAATATGTTACTAAAAGTCATTATTTGAAATTTCATATGTATATCTTATTATACTCAAGTATGTGACGCAGATATTTTGAAAATTTTCTAAGAAGATTTTGGAGATGTGCAAGTTGTTGGCGAAAGAGCTTTGCAAATAGATGGTACCAAATTGTTGTCCAAGAGGAACATAAATAAATTGTAGTTCGAGATGGACTTGAATAAATCATCCAGGGGATGACTTTAAGCCCATAAAGGAGTTATCTTCGAGAGTAATCCAACATTTTGTGATTGAAGAATCCATAAAGAAGGTTCAATGTGGTGGAAACAACCAGTACTACTTGATTCGTAATAGCACTATATTATTTGTGCTTATCCCTGTGGTGATATAATACCAATAATGTGATATTAGGAAAGGTTTAAATGGTCCATTATAAAGATAAGTAAGTCACTGAAAGACATTTTTGGAGATATTGTCTTTACATGGCTGCGGGAGATACCCAACGAACTCCTGTAATATACAATCTTGTTTAATAGGAAGAAAACACTTTTACAAGAGAGTTTGTGATTTTTCTTCGATGCATGGATTCATGTCTTGAATTTCCAAATCTTCTCAAATTGCAGATTATATGACACAGAAATGATTTCAAATTGGATTGTTATGGCTTGAGGAGAACTTTCATTTTATTGTTCATAATTATGAAAAATGCTAAATGTATCAATAATTAAGAAGAAAGGATTGTTTTTCGATTTGTGTGGCAGCTTGGCTTGTCACAGTAGAAGGGCATATCACCACCTCCAAGCGTAATTTGCATAAAAGTGATCTAAATCGTAATAGTTGACACTTAGCATGACCCATGACACAACACTCAGTCCCCACACTCAAACAAGCAATCACGATTTGCTTCTTACTTCTCCATGAAATGATATTAACATAAACAAATAACTCATGAATTATTATATGGGTACATAATAATATACATAAGGGGATAGAATAACTCATAACTCATATCCCCTGGTCAATTTTCAATAACTAGGAGATCCGATCCAGTCTGAATCGAAAAATCCTTCAACTCAAAGATGATTGTTAGCCTTGTATAAAAAGCCATGGCCTTGTATAAAAAGCCATGCTCTGATGTTTTCGTCAATTATCGCATGCATAACAGCCTCCTAGTGTTCAACTTGAGGCTCAGCCTTAAAATGATTAACCACTTTGACTCTTTCATGAAATCATATCATTGTCCTTTGAGTAAAACAAAAACACTCCTTTTTAATATCCTCTTCTAACAAAACCAGACAATTCATTTCCTATCGTCTCATCTTTAAGGCAAAAAATGGAGCTGGTATAAGTATCTGATTTTGCAAGTTACAAATGTTATACCACAAGCGCCAAGGGTTTCCAGAGAAGGGGTGCTAACTGCTAAGGATTCTTCTTTCAATGTTCGACAAACCGACTCCTAGTACATGTGAGACAAAATCAATTCCCATTATAAGTAAGAAATTTAATTTTTTACAAACCCTTCTTGGATGGGTATGCCTATTCTTAAAAGACTTGAACTTTCGACAGTTATAGATTAAATGAAATAATATTACTATTTCTTTTTTCCAACTAAACTTAGGATTACTTTTCTTGGAATATATACTTCCTAGTTAGAGTGTGGAAACCCTAAAACTCCAGCAAAATCAAGAAACTTCTTCTTGCTTTCTAATATATGCCTATTGCGGCGACAAGTGCTAATTTTTATCTCTTCTAATAAAGCCAAGTAATTCATTTCCTGTCAATTTAAAGGCAAAAAAAAATATTATCCTGGCATCATGATGGAAATGTTGTTCAAAATCATTAAACGGCGTGTGAATGAATAACTGAATTGGACACTAGACCTCTCAAACTCTAGAAATTACTTGCATTGGACAAATCTTTGAAACCCTAATTTGAGTTGACAAAGCTCTTTAACACTGTTTTTTTTTTTTTTTTTTTTCTGTAATTTGAAGTTGTGGCCTCGAAACTCTTGAAGCTTGAAGAGAGTAATAACCATTTTAAGCATTCATATCTAGATGCACTTGAACTATCATATTTCCAAATTACTTGCATATAAACAATTTGCGACATTAAAATGTCACAGTAAACTCCACCAGAGGCGTTGGTGAATTTAGGCTCTGTTTGAGCCACATTTTTTTAGAAAAAATTATATTCTTAAACAGTGATTTAATATTATTTCAACCATACATTCTTCAATAAAATAACATTACATGCAAAACAACGCATTTTTCATCAATACACTATTCAAAAAATTCGAATAGATTTGAAACATCAAATACCAAGAAAAGGAGAATAATTTAAGAAACTTCTCAATACTTTTATTTAATTCAAAACTCAATTGAATGTAAAAAATAATCACAACTATTATTTAAAGCAGTAAATAAAATCTGGATGATAACTAATTCCTAGATAATGATTAACTCTAGATAACTACAGGAATAAAAGATAAAACCAAACTCTAAAATGTAATTAAAATACTAATGTGATTAAAATTAAGAAAATTAGCAACAATAATGAAAACACGTTTTTGGGACCCTAAATGATGGAGTTGTGCTCAATGGGCTGTTTCCATCCAAAATCGATAGAAAAAACTCCGAAAACGGACACTTAAAATTTATTTTTTGGGGCCTCGTTCTCACTTTTCCATGAACTCTTCTTCTTTTTGCATTGCATCAAATACTCATTAAGATTCTTCGCAACCTCCCTCGCACAAAAAGTGTAAGCTATTCAGAAAGAAGAAAACATAGGGAAATGAAGAACAGCAAATTTAGGAAATCAAAACTTGTTGGTTCACAAAAGAATGCAGAGAATCATTCTTTATGACAAATCGTCTAGGACTATTTCGGATTGGAAAATTTGGACAAAACATAATCAATATACAAAGTTGAAATTGCACACTTCCTGGACTGAAACAAAATATAAATTCAACTTTAGTTTAATAAAACATCATTTACTCTGTAATTAAATATAGGGTAATTATATTCACACGACAAGTTTATTTTTGTGTCACATTTTAATTTCATTTAAGATTATTAATCTTTGCTTATTATAACACTTATGCCCCTAATGATTTTTCATGTCATTCTTATCCTCAAACATTTCATTTGTTAACACATTTTATATTTGATAACAATTTTATGTTCAAAAGTCCGTTAAAATGGCATAAAACAACTTATTTTTCTATCATATTTTCAAAAATAAATAAATAAAAAGTGCGAACTTTCTTTTTTCTTTTGGAAACAAAATATTTGATATAAATAATCCCAAGGACGAGACATATTAACTAATGGAAGGTCAAAGATAGGAATTCGACAAAAAAAGTTAAAGAAATAATTGCTATAACGAACAAAGATTAAAGAGCTTAATAATAATTAAAATGGAATGTATCGAATAAAAATTTTGGTAATAACCCTTAACTAAATTCCCTAATTATAGAATTTAAAAAACAATAAACTGTTCCAATCTCTCTCTTCTCTTTTATTTTTTTTTTTATTTTTTTTTTTGGCGATCCCAAACTATATCGAATACAGACCAAGAAGTTTAAGGGATCAGTTGAGTTAATAAAATTCTTATTTGTGTCGGAGAATCATGTTTCTTCTGCTCATAATTCAAGATACTCTCTCTCTCTCTCTCTCTCTCTCTAGTGCGAGTTGATCCTCTAACTATATCTTTAACGATCCGAATTCTATTCAACAGACCAATAATTTGATTTCAACAACTTTTCGGAGATAGTATCAAGAAATTTTAAGGTTTCAAAATTAGGGCTTGGGAAATTTTGATTTTGGTTACATTGCGTTACTTGAATTGAGATTGGGAAAATTGTTGAGGTTGTTAGGTAAAGTTAGGGATCGGGATAACTATTGTTATAGGTTGGGACTTGCTTATGATTTTGGGTTTTTATTAATTGTAGGCAGGTTGTTGTTTTGTTTAGTATTTTGGTCCTCAAAACAATTCAGATGCGTCTTTGGGCTCTCGTACAATCGAGATGTTTTGTTTTAGTCTTCTTAGTACTATTGGAATGAGTCATTTAGTTCCTCCAACTATTAGGAAGGGTCATTTTAGTCCATATATTACAATAAGTCGTTTTTCCTCCAACTATGAAGATGGGTCGTTTCAATCCTCAAACTACCGAGAAGAAAGGTTTAGCCTCTGACTATGGTGAAGAATAGTTTTAGCCTTAAAACTACTAAATGTCTCATTCGGATCCTCAAACTATTGAGAAAGATCGTTTTTGCTCTCAACCATTAAGATTCATAGTTTTAGTCCTCTAATTCTTTATATTCGTAATATTTGTCCTCCAATTACTGTCATGTATTGTTTTGGTCCCCCAACTATTTGTTCTCCTTTTTCGAGTCCTCCATCTACTTATTTTCGTGTTAGTGTCCTCCAATTGTTGAGTCAAGTCGTTCTAGTTTTCCAAAAACTTAGTTTCGTGATATTGGTCCTCCAACTAATAATAATCTAGATGTTGATATTCCAATTAATAGTATCCATAAAATTGGTCACCTAACTGCTGTGATAGGTTGATAGAGTCCTCCAACTACTTCTTTTTGTTGTTTTGGTACTCATAACACTAAGTTTCATTGTTTTGGTCGTCCAACTATACAGTTCCATAAATTGGTCCTCTAACCAATTAGTTTAATTAAATTGGTCCTCTTACTACTTAGTTAGGTACATTGATTTTGCCCCTCCAATTAATCGATATCTTCTTTTTGGTCTTACAGATAATAATTATCGTAATTTGGTCCTCCAACTACTGCGATAGGTTGCTTAAGTCCAAAACTATTTTAGAGGAGGTAGAAAATACCTCATCTAGATACTTGAAACATGGCCTCAATATAGCGGCTCATTGTCATATTAAATAGCATTAATTCGTTGCCATCATAGACGTGGTTTCCATAGTCTGTATATAGACTAAAAAATTGTGATCTAATTGAGCATTATCGATGCACAACTATCACGTTAATCATTTTGTGCAACTTAGAGCATGTTTGGTAGGGATTTTAATTCAATTAACATCAATTTTTTGATACTATTTCACTATTCCAACCGTCATTTTTGAATTCTTTTCTCATAGGTAAGATTCACTTTATCTCTAACAGTCAAAAAAATAATTAACAAAATCCCTACCAAACAAGTACTTTTTGAGGCAAGGCTTCTATCAGAAGCCTGTCATCTAGAATTTTTACTACTGAGATGATACATCGCCTCGAAGATGTGATGTGTTGAATACATTTGATGTGACTGGTATCGAATTTCACACCAGGTTGCTTATTTGCAGTTGCCTACAACTTGTCAAAACTCAGTTATGAAATTTAGAATTGGAAATGGGCAATATCACTGGTGAAGTTTTGTTTTATGAATTTACCTCTATATAAAGTAATTATGAAAAATGTGTGTTTACCATTAATATAAAACCAGTCGAAACTTTTGCCATGGTGAAAATGATCGAATAAAAGTGACAAGGTACAATAAAGTTGCTAATGAACATTCGACTATAGGTATGTTGTCAGGAGCGAATCCAATATTGAAATTTAGTTAGGGCGGAACTTGACCATTGATGGTTGACCATTGACTATAGACAATCAACAATCGTAATAGTCAAGTCATTTATCAAATTTTGATTAAATAAATACAATGTTATTCAATGTGTATGTAAATGCACTAAAAAGTAAAAATTATGCACATATCAAAATGTAATTCAATACAATCCAAAATACTAAATGTTGAATATTTATGAAATTTACTGAGTACACACAAGTTGAAATGAGCCAACATCTTCTCAATTAATTTTTTTCGCTTATCATAATTTCTTAAACATAAATTCTCAAATCAATAATCATAACTTATAAATTATTAATCTAAATCACAATTCTCCAACTCATAAAACATAAATCTTATATAATAATAATAACATTGCCTTTATGTTGATCTAATTACTAATTAATAAGACTAATAACACGGTTACGCAAATTACAGACAACATTCAACAATCAACAAGTTAAGTAAAAGTAGCCAACAAAATAGAACAAAAACAAAACCAAGAAAAATAAAAGAGAAGGAGAGTAAGAGAAATGAACTCACAATCACCACTCACCAGTGACTTTTCATCATAGACCTCGCGCTCACGGCCTCGCCCATCAAGGCATCACCCGTGGCGCTGCTGTGTTTGCTTCGAATGAAAATTGTGGAATTAGGAAGGGTAAAGGGTTTTTGGTTTCGGCTTCGGCCTTCAAGTTCACCTCTATTTCGAATGGAATTGGAAATTGTAGAATGGATTTGGACCATTTGTTGATTTGGGGGAAATACATATGAAATACCATCACCAAAGACCATGATTCACATTGATTTGGGCCTAATATTTTTAAACAAAAAAGAGGCCATGTCCAGTGCCCAGTGGCGGAACTCATCAGTGTAAAAAAAAAAAAAAAGGAGAATTCGATCATCTCTTTCTTTCCCTCTTCCATCTTCGGCTGGCTCTACAATTGCAAGTGAAAACTGCATGTCTATCATCTTCTGCCACTCGGTGATATTTAACATTCCGACGGAAAAAGTATTCGCAACCGCACCCCCTCATCGGGTGTTAGCTCCGCCACTGTCTGTTGTAATTGGAAAAAACCAACTAAACATCTTCCTGGACAGCAGAGGGGTTGTGTAGTCCAAGGGGTTGTTCAAATAGCACAACCTGTTGTAGTTTGACCCATATTCTAGTGGATACTAAAATTTTGGTTGAAGTTGTACTAAAGAAATAAAGAATTATGATTTGAAAAAAAAAAAGTCATCGTATTTTCATTAGCTTTTCACTAATTGGCTATTCGAGCGGCACCTACATATTTTCTCCCCAAACTTATCACTTGCCCGGCGCTCGAGCAACGAAGCTGTTGTCTGCCTGCTACTAGCTTGTCGCTCGAGAGACAAGGTTATCCGACCTAAACTTGTTTCGCATTTGGACACTTTTTTTTTTGCTCCTATATTATCTATAACTTGATTTCTAGGGCTTTTGTGTGTATGGGGCCTTGTATTGTTGTGGGACATTCAATAATATCTTGTGAGCTAGAGAGTTTAAATATTAATTGAAAGTACTAAGATCTTAATGTTGTAAATACAATTGTTATTGATTATGTTGAAAATCTTCTCTCTTATTTGTGATTTTTTTTTTCACATCT
Organism: Olea europaea var. sylvestris; assembly: GCF_002742605.1. Taxonomy (NCBI): domain Eukaryota; kingdom Viridiplantae; phylum Streptophyta; class Magnoliopsida; order Lamiales; family Oleaceae; genus Olea; species Olea europaea. The sequence continues at coordinate 6,950,428 of NC_036257.1, read as the reverse complement.
CGAATTTTCAAATAAATCTTGGTACTCTTACTTTGTTATTGTTTATTTCATTAATTAATATCATTATACTGCAATCAATTCATAATAGGGTCAGTCTCAACTCTCATTGAATGTGGCTGGCACAGTTAAAAGCTACAATCCCGCAACTCATACAATGTCCTTGACAAGGTCCCTTACAATCTGACATGGATAATGGAGCCAAATAAAAAAAAAAAAAAAAAGGAATCCACAATAAAAGAAAAGAGAAGACTCCCTTTCATCAGTTAAAGCCCCCCATCTCTCTCTCTCCCCTCAGTTTCTTCTAGGGTTGGGCAAATCTTCCGAATTGAACCGAACCTGAACCGAATCGAACCCGACGATTTTTGTCAAATTAAATACCCGAACGGATATTTGAATTGAGAACCGACGGGTAAGGTTCGTTTCGGTTCTAGACCAAGAACCGAATAAGAATTGAATCTTTCTAAAAAAAAATTTTATATTGAGTAAATCAAATTATTTTAATTTTAATTTTTTCTAAATAAATTAACGATTTCTAAATCCAAATTTTTGGCCCAATAATTTGTTTCATTTCTAATTTTTTAATTTTTGGCCCAATTACCCTTTTATTGTTTCATTTCTTAGCCAAACAAGATCAAATTTACTAAATAACCCTAAACACCTACACTAAAGTGCATAACATTGTCTCGACTCTCGCAGCCTTGCTAATATTCCAAAACTTATACGATCGTCGACCGACACTGTGACCTCCGATCGAAGTTGTGACCTCCGCCGACTGAAACTTTGATCGTAAGGATCATTTAAACAAGGTAGTTTACTAGTCTATGACATTCCAAAACCATTGAATATATCATTAGTTTTATTTATATAATATTGTTATAAATGTTAAAAAATTTAATTATAGTACAGAATCGAATGGAACGGAATCGAACCGAACTGAACTGAACCCGAACGGTTCCATAATTATATTTGGACCCGACGGTTCTATTTACTAGATACCCGAAAAATTTGGTTTGATTCGATTCTCTTTAGAACCGAACCGAACCGAACCGAACCGAACCGCGCCCACCCCAACTTTTCCCATCTCAAATCCTCCAAGAAGACAATACCGTTTCCCTGAAAATTCAATCTTGCTGGCTGCTAAGTTTTCTTCCGGCACACTCTTCGATTTCAGCCAGTTGTCCACATTTCATTGTTCAACGAAGCCAAGGCCATCTGAACAGGTCAAACATCACGAAACAACGAAGACCCACCTCAAGCGTCCAACAAATCGTACTTCGTACACGGTATTACGACTCAGAAGACAAGTGCGTGGTTTAATTAGTGATTTATCTGCAATATTATGCGAATCAAAGTGCTAATGCGAATTGTTCGTTCTCCAATAATTCTATTATGTGATTTCATCCTATTTTTTAGAATTTATGTTTTTGGGTGTCATCCCACTTTGCATCAGGCCATGAAAATATATTTTCCAAGTTTGTATATGTTGTATTGCTCTGAACTCATTGCATTAAAAGTGAATCTGTTGTGAAATATTAAAAAAAATAAATTGAACTTTCTGTAGATTGATTAATTCTCCTAGGACATCTGTTTCTTACATTTTGAGTTGCTGTGAATTTGACGAGAATTGTTTCTTGCATTTGGAGTTGCGTTCCCTGCCTTTTGAGTTGCTGTTGAATTTTATTCATTGAGAAATGTTTCTTGCTGTTCGAGTTGCTGTTGAATGGAATTTGAGGAGTATTATTTCATTTCTTATGGTATGCTCATTCATAATTCTCTATGTTTGCGTTCTTAGAATGATGGGTAAGAATTCTGGAGTATGTCACGGGTGCAGGAGCAAGGGACACTTCTTCATCGATTGCCCAATAAAGCGTCAATGTCCCCGGTGTACCAATGGGTTTCAGAAGTTTTTTGTGGTCGAAAAAGAGACTGCTAACAAAGGCAAATGTTTCAATGTTGCAGTATAAAGTACGGGTTTTGGGAGTGGTGCGAAAAATGTGAAGCAACTAGTGAGTTAAGTACCGTTAGCATGAAGTGGCGAATGAAACATCTGACAATATGGCCCACATGTTCCAATCTCAAGTTTGACAGAACGACGAAGAAGAAATACGTATTTCTGTGAATGTGACAATCCATAAGGGAAAAGGCATTGTGAATGCAAACACAAAAGGGAAAGGGTCGGCTTGACAAAGGTTAATGTTTCATTAGCTTTAAGGCATTTTGTGTGCGTGTTAAGTGAATGAACAACTTAGCTTTGTATAATAATTGTAGCTCCTTGCAATAGCTACATGCTATCTAACTTTTGCGACTTCAATGAACGGCCGATGTTAAGTAATTGACGTCTACTTCGATGAAATTAATTGGGTTCACAAGTACTTCAAATGTTTAATCTCATATTCAAAGTTCTAATAATTAATTTCAGATTTGCATAATTTCTCCCAGTCAAATGCACAAAACTGGTAATCGAACATTTAACTTTTTTTCAGTGAATGCTTACAAAAACGGATGACATATTACAATTAGATCTGACAAAATTAGTTGCTAGGTAGCTAGGCAAAACTATGTTTCACTTCAACATTCACTTTAGCTTTGCCAAAAGAAAACTTATACAAAAGGTACTCGTGTTAGCTCTCTTGTAGACGAGTAGAACAACATTGATACAGCTTTTAATGTAAGGATAATATAGATATGAAGACAACACCCTGAATTCTTACAAATCCTCACAAGAAGCAACAAAGGCCTCAAGACCCATGTCTTCAATGTAACCCAGCACCTACACAATAATTTTCTTGCACCAGAAAAATCCTTTTTCTCTAACTTGTCCTTAGCAATTGTTTTTGCTCTTAAGACTTCATCTTTGTTGCACTCTATAGTTTCACAATGATGTGACTGCAAAATATTTATCTGATAACTTATTTCACTCTTGGACTGCCATGATAACAGCTGAAAAGCTTATATACGCATAAATACATCGGACCAAGCAAACCTGCCATATAAGGTGAATATAGATTCAGTGGTTCGTTAATTTTTTCAAATCCCAAAAAAAAATATATATATATATATATATATATGTTTGGCTGACAATCCAATTTTTTTTCAATACCTAAATAAGTCATTTCAATATTTCCAAATATATCATTTGTCAACAATCAAATGCACATCCATACACCATTATGTACAATAATTTTATTCCTTGTACCAATCAACAGCATGCATAAACATGTAAAGTTGTACTGCAAGAGGCTTAGATCATACATAAATATTTTTTTACCTAGCAAGAACCCATATGCAAGTTACTTTAACGTGCATAATCAAAAATAGAAGGAACAAAGAAACAATAGAGAGGAATCTAAGAATCATCATAAGCTTAATTCAAAAGCTCTAAACATACCCCATACAACTTTTCCATTAATACGGTGCATGCAAAAATAAAAAAAACTACCTTCACATTCAAGTGGCCAATAAATGGATCATTGGAGTCTTGATGCCGTGCTCCCTTCATACGATGCACGTGGATAATAGTTGTAAACCACTTTACCTAACATCCAAAAACAGATATTAATACGTGCAACTAAAAAACCTATGTTGAAAGTAGTGTATTTAGATAAGGATTTACCATCAGAATTTAACATAACATTCGTTGTGGCCAGCTGGGTCATATTGGATGGTGGTATGTATTGTGTGAATGCATAACTTTCCTCACCACCCTACATAAACTAAAAAACATACATAAAACATCCAATGCACAAAATGATGAATGTATGTACGTGCCAAAACTTGTTGTGAATACGATGACGGTGTTGCGTGGCATGTTGTTCTTGAGATGCCTGAGAATTTGGTGTAACCTCTGCCAAACCACTATGGCAAAACAGATATTAATACGTGCAACTAAAAAACCTATGTTGAAAGTAGTGTATTTAGATAAGGATTTACCATCAGAATTTAACATCACATTCGTTGTGGCCAGCTGGGTCATATTGGATGGTGGTATGTATTGTGTGAATGCATAACTTTCCTCACCACCCTACATAAACTAAAAAACATACATAAAACATCCAATGCACAAAATGATGAAATGTATGTACGTGCCAAAACTTGTTGTGAATACGATGACGGTGTTGCGTGGCATGTTGTTCTTGAGATGCCTGAGAATTTGGTGTAACCTCTGCCAAACCACTATGGTTCGCTGCTAGTTTTTTTCTTTTGCATGCAACTGACGGCAATTGTATGACACTCGAAATAAATGATAATTTTTATTTAGTTTTTTTAAGTACGCTGACAAAAGGGGGTTAATATATCTACCTTTGTTTTCTTCGAGGGCATCTCCAATGGGCTTTTCCTTCAAAGTTTCTTAGGCACGCCCTTTTTCTTTGGCTGTTTAGGATCGCCTATGCTCCCGTCGACAGTATTTTGAGATCCAACACCTTGAGACGGTAACTAAATGGTGTGATTCGAGAAGATGTTACTTCCACTGCTTGGTGATGGCATCATAAGCTCTTTCTTTAAGGTTTTAATCCAATCCATTACCACTTTCGACCGGACATCATCGTCTGCTGGAAGGTCTGCCACCGAGGCAAATGCCTGACACATATTGGCGTTCCTCAATTGCCCAGGAGTACTCACCAGCCCATCGTAATGAACTGGAACCCTCGTATGTGCTCTACTTACGTCTCTCCTCTATCTCCTCGGTATGTAGCGATTCGGTAGTACAGTAACATCATTCTGAATAACACTACGATCGCATGCCTGCAAATTATTCCACGAAACTCGAACAAGTGGCAACTGCAACTAATGTCACATGTGTCTCTCTGAAATAAGATAAAAAATGTTTTTTTTCGTTCGATAATCGCCACACACAACATCCTCCCGTACTTCATACGTTGTCCCCACCTATCCCTGTGAAGCAAATATAAGGTCGCAGTAAACTTTTCCTGTAAACTCAGCTTGAACCTCTCGAAATTTGGAAATGGTGTAGACCTCTTGAAATTGCTTTTCCATTTCGTATGTCGTAGCACACGGTACCATCTGAGAGAAATACTTGAAATCAGACTAAAATTCCTTCTCAACCTTATTTCGCAATGTTTGTTCATACTGTTCGACAAACTATTTCAACGAGGTCTTTGCATGCACATAACCGTCAAAAAAGGCGTTCATACTCTCACTTCACTGTGTTGTCGACATCCTAGCCCAAAACATTATTTTGAAGTAGCAAGGGACCCAATGTCCTCTATTCTCATATACTCTCGCTAGCCAGTCGTTATCCTACAACTCGAACGCAACGATCATTCCTCTCCAGCCTTCTTCGAATTGTTCAATAAATTGAGAGTCATATACCAATTCGTGAATAGTCGAAAATATCTAACCCTTGTCCACGTGATATTCAAACTTCTCAGGTAATTTCTTCAAAATATGCCATAAACACCATCTCTGCTTTGTATGTGGAAAAACAATCTCAATTGCATTTTGCATGGCCCTGTCCTGATCAGTAATTATTTCGTGCGAAGGTTAACTGTGCATGCACTAAAGCCATGTCCTAAACAGCAACACAAAAGTGTTCATATCCTCATTCGATATCAAAACACAAACCAAACAATGTTGATTGGCCATGATGGTTTACGCCAACAAATGGGGCAAAGGGCATATCGTACTTATTGGTCAGGTAAGTGGTATCAAATGTGACAACATCCTCGAACTCCTTATATATTTGCCTACATCGATAGTTCGCCCAAAACACATTCTTTAATCTTGATTCGTCGTCCAAATCAATACTAAAGTAAAAGCCTGAGCATCTCGCTTGCATTTCTGAAAAGTAAGACTGTATGGCTGCAGCATCTCCTTCTCCAAGTCGTAGTCGCCGCATTTGTTCGATGTAGTTTCAACAATCTTTCTCCACACATGTCAGGTTTTCATACCCACATGCTTCAACAACTGTAGAGTTAAAACTTTTGTGCAACGAAATTCCTGCTATATCGTTAACTTCAAGCCTCCACTTCACCTGTGCACTCAACTCCCTGTTGCAGCGATACAATCTGGATTTTGAAGGACTTGTCTCATAATTGTGCTCAAGGTGGACTGTATTTATTGTCCAGATACCAAGTAAGTCGGAAGATGCAAAGATTCTCGCTTTACAATCCGTTTGAATTGTTGACTGTAACTTTAAAGAACCACTGGGATTATCACTTCGACGACTCTCACAACTACATGTCAATGTGACATAATTCAAAACCCCATTGTCATCCTTTTTCAAATTCCTTTTTCGAACTGGAAAACCAACGGCATAAGCATATCTTTTATAAAAGTCGAAGACTTATTTTTTATCTTCGAATTTCATACCCACTGTAGGCGCAATCGGATCATCTCCTCCAACCATTTCATTGTCCATTATGATTATATTGTCGTCCACATTCTCATTATCGGGTTCCACCAACAACTCATCTAATTCTGCCATAACTTCTGCTTCTACGAAAGAATGTTAAACATGTCACTTTCTATTGTGTAAGGATGTATACAAATGAAGAGTACTAAAGTAAGGACATTTTAACCGTTTCACGAAAAATAATGTAATTATGTGAAGCCCAACTAGTTCACGCATGGCTTATAAATTCAGTCCTAAATTGTCCCTCTAACATTTTATTAATTGACAATTTCAGTGACATTGGCACCTACATCCCAGCCCAAGATGAAAAGTACCATGAACTGCAATCTACTTCAGAATAGCATAAATTCAAGAAGTATATGAAGCAAATAATTTCAACAAACATATCAAATCAGATAACGTTTACATATTCATCCTCCTTTACATATCTGAAGCCAAGCAGTTAAATACATATTCGTCCTCCCTTAAATATGGATGCAATTTTCAAAAATTTATCTATAAAAAATTCTGAGTACCTTCCTCAACAAAAATTGTTAGTCCTCCGTTTGGTTTAGAAAATTCAAACTTCACAGTAGCAAAGACGTGAGAAATGCTGCTGAGAAGACTTATGCAATGGACCCGGTCACATTTTGGAAATTTGTCGACCACAGTCGTCGACGTTTATACTGGGCTTCACCGCGATTTCAACAATTGTTAAGTAGGCAACAATGGTTGGAACAGTACCGTCTTTTGTTGTGAAAAATGGGCAAAGCAGGTCTCTGAACAAAAGAATGGGTGGAAAACGGTTTTGAGGTCGGTAGAAGTGGGTTTTTTAGTTCCCGATAAAAAGTTTCCCTCCTTTTTACTTTTTTGTTCCAATCCTTCCTTTTTTTTTTCTTTTTTTTTTATTCTTATATTTGTGACATGTCAGCTTTTTCAAAATATTGTAACACATTGTCAACAAATCATTGCAAATGAGCATTATTGTAAAAGCTGTAATATGAGATTATGAGTATTTGGACTGGAGGAGGAGAATTTTCGCAGTTAAGAAAAGCAGTTTTATCGTACATATTTTACCAGCAATGAAGACAGGTTCTGCGTGTCTGGGTCTTTTTTTTTTTTTTTTTTTTTTTTTTTTTGGTTTGGGTTTTTTTTTTTTTTTTTTTTTTTTTTTTGACGGTTTGTGCTTTAGATTCTGCTGAAATTATGTCAGACCAGTAGAGGATCTAAATATTAATAAAAGTTAAAATTCGGTCTGCTGGCCCTGGGTTGATTTGTACAAAGAATGTGGAGCAAACAAGAGACTAAAAATTAAAAGCTGCTACATTGTACATTTTTTTTTACATTAAATTTGACATTTTCAATGTAACAATATTATGGTCCTCGATTGAATTACACTTATTATATTAAAGTGACGCATCAAGAGATGCCAACCTGATGTATAGAAGGAGATACAACTAGTTTGATTCCTAAAAATTTAACAATATCTTGTAATCTCTTTCATCATCTTTTCGATAAGTAGAATTAATTTGAGCAGTCTAAAAATTGATCATTTTCATCATCTTTTCGATAAGTAGAATTAATTTGAGCTACTCCATCAATTCGATCACTCCATTAGAGACACAAAAGTATTGGTTGGTTCGTTGGTTGGACATGAACATGTGTAAGAAGGGACTTTTGGGATCCTTAAACCAAATTCTTGGCAACGTAGTGGTACTATCTGTCACTTGTCAGAAAATGTGGTTGGTAGAGAAAATTGAACTCGTGTCCAAAAGCTCTCGTGCTTATTTACTCCATCAATTCGATCACTCCATTAGAGACACAAAAGTATTGGTTGGTTCGTTGGTTGGACATGAACATGTGTAAGAAGGGACTTTTGGGATCCTTAAACCAAATTCTTGGCAACGTAGTGGTACTATCTGTCACTTGTCAGAAAATGTGGTTGGTAGAGAAAATTGAACTCGTGTCCAAAAGCTCTCGTGCTTATTTACTCCATCAATTCGATCACTCCATTAGAGACACAAAAGTATTGGTTGGTTCGTTGGTTGGACATGAACATGTGTAAGAAGGAACTTTTGGGATCCTTAAACCAAATTCTTGGCAACGTAGTGGTACTATCTGTCACTTGTCAGAAAATGTGGTGGTCCAAACACTAATCCAATTTTATTCTTTGCTAGCAATACTCAATAGACACGTTATTTTCTAATAATGCATTATAAAATAGTGGATTGATAAAAAATATTTAGCTAAGGATTGATAAAAAATGTTTAGTTAAAAAGTAAAGAAAATTTTTGAATTTGCGTATAATATTATTTTATTGAAAAATCTATGATTCAAAAAAAGGAGAGAATTTTTTTTTTTTTTTTTACAAATAATGGAAATCGAACAAGGGCTTAATTGATTACAGTATAATTCCAGTATGTGGTATGCTCATTTATCTATGGTTCGAGTTCTAATGTTTAAAAATTTATTTTTGATCGCACATTTTTCTAATAAAATAATTTTAGACATAAATTTAAAGCTTTTTTATACTTTTCAATCACACATTTTCTAAAATTCACTATTATAAAAATCCATTTTTCCAAAAAATGGAGCTCAAACAAACACTTACTATTTTTTTTTTTACGAAGTTGTATTCAACTAAAAATTCTTTCAATAAAATAATCTTGTACTTGAATTCATAATTTTTACTATTTTTTAATTTGGCATTCTTTAGAAAATCATTTTTCATAAAATTACTTATCAAAAAATAAAATCTTGATGTACTAAGAATATTAACATAAAATTTTAGAACTTATTTTCATAGAGAATTTACATAAAATGCAACCATAAAATGTTACAAGGATCATAAGCATCAGCATCTCTTTGGAGAACACAAGCATGCCTGCAAAACAGTATGTATGCCTTTATATAATATCTAACGATATTCGTGAAAACCACAAAACAGCTAAAATTATTTTTGATTTTTTTTCCTTGAAATGATAAAGAAAATACATATACGTACATTAAAAGAAGAAGAAAGCCGAGATCTTCTTCTCCGAGGATGTGTTTCCAATGCGCTTCTCAACTTCGCCGCCATGTCGTGTTCTGTAAAAATCATTCCCGGCGAGTTCATAAACACGTTTCTTTGAATTGGAGGAGACCATAATCCACTTCGTGAATAATCGAAGTTGAATTCTGAAACATCTGAAAATTTGAAAAGTAATCTTTCAGAAACTGATTTGGATACCAATTGAATTCTGCGTGAAGAAACCGATTCCGACACGGAAACCTCAGTCAATGAATTTGGTGAAATTGATGAAATTTCAGAGATCGACATTTGGTATAATGGTTTGTATTTTAATGTAAGATAATGAATGAGAAAAATGGGGTTGGGATTGATTTGATATTTATTTGAGAAAAGAGACAACTTTCTAAAATTGGTGTCTTAGAGATGGGTTTGTAATAAGAATCGAGCTGGGGGTACACAACCTCCAGTTCACAGACCTCTTATGGAGGTCTCACACCATGTGGGGTCGGAATTTTCTTTTATCATTTTTTATTATATTGGGCCCACAATAGGGTTGACCTTGTGTGAGAGTTCTTGTTTTATTCTGTAAAATTAATTCTGTACAATAAAAATTATGCTTGTGATAATTGATAAAGACGTGTATGGCTGTCCTCTATGTAATCATAGAATTGGTTGCATGATTAGAGACCAACGTTACAATTGTTGGTTCAATTAATGTTCTTTAATTTATGTTATTTCGAAGCTTAATTGCCGCTCGAGTTTGGAAAAGTAGATTGGACCACTGCAATAGATATATGCATTTGAGTTTTGACATTAGAATGTGACCGAGGAACCAAAATATTCTAAGTGCCCATTTGATATAATTTTTGCTTCTTATAGAAGAGTTTTTGGAGAAATATAACGTAAATTTTATTTAAAAAATAATATTAAAAAGCGCTTTTTATTCCGGAAGTGTTTTTAGAGGAAGTCACATTAAGTCAGCTTCCTGTTAAAACTTTTTTAACTACCAAAAACACTTTAATAAAATTAGTCAAACGGGTCTAAAAATAACTTTTAGATCTTAAAAGTTCTTTTTGACTTTTCAAAAGTCATTGCAGATTTTTAGTGTGATTAAGATAGAAAGTGTAATTGTAAACAATTTGTTAAGAAATATTAAAACTATTTAAATTTCACTTATTAATCTTTAGAATAATGGCCGGCTAGCATCACCTTATAAATAATTTACTTCTGATTTGTTAAATATTAGAGTAATGACCGGCTAGCTTTACCTTGCAAACCCCCAACTTTGAGGGGTAGCAGACTTATTCATAGACTACATTAATATATTTTTAGCTTGATTAAAAAGAGGTACTTTTAAAATTAACCTGGTCAAATCATCTAAATTTCACATTGACTTCTCAACAAAGAGATATTATGAAAATGGTCTATCCAATGTTAAAAGACAAAAATACCCTTAAATACATTATACAATTACAAAAGTTGATTTTTTTAAAAGACATGAATACATTTTCATTTAACAAATAAAAAGCAAACACTTCCTACATTTCTTATCTGTATACTCTAACACAAATAAATAAAATACTCTCATCCTTCATCTGCTTCTACTGCAGAAACTTAAAAAATTATTGAAATCGGAAGTCGAAAAATTTATGGACATCAATCTAGTTGGTTCGGTAAGTTTATATACGCAAATTTAATCTTGTTTTTGTTAAATTATTGTATGTTTAAATCGATAAATTGTATTAGACATTTAATGCTTAGTAGAAAAAAAAATGTAATAGATCTATAATTTTTTAAGTATTTGACCGAAAAAAATTTATCTGCATATTATGCCGGCGCCGGTGAATCGACTGTTTGACCGGCTGTTAAATAGCCGGTCAAACAGCCAGACAAACAGTCGGCTGTTTGGCCGACTGTTTGGCTGGCTGTTTGCCAACTGTTTTCTTCTTTCCCCCATTTTTTGGTTATTTTTATTGCTATTAATATTTTTTTTGTAATTAAAAATTCTGTTTCGACATGCAGATATGGTTGTAGTCTCAGTTTTTTACTTGGATGATTTTGAATTGGACGAAAAAGATCAATGGGTGTGGAAATTGACAAGTGATAAACGTGATGGTATCGCAATTTCCATATCATCAGGTCCATCGTATGCAGAATTCTATAATGATTTACAAAATAAGTTGAATGTTGATCATTTTCAGTACAACATGGAATTGAAATTTAAATTCAGCAAGCATGCATCAGTTCCGATTCCACCTATAATGATTTCTTCTGTTGATGAAGTGCATTATCTGATTGAACTGAATAATAAGTACACGACTCCTCTTTGTGTGACTTTAGTAAGGAAGGATGTCGTCGAAGATGAACAAGTGGACTTGGGAGTTGGGGATCACAATGTTTAATGATTTTTGGGATACGGTGGAGATAGCTCGTGAAGATGATGTGGTTATTCCAGAGATAGTTGCACACAGAATCCCCTCCGCTACTCGTGACAATGAGAATGAAAATGTAAATACTTTTACAAACGAGGACTTGATTGGTTTATCCCGGCAGAGAGATGAGTGGGGTGGCACCTCGGGGGCTAGATCGAGTGGACCGTCCTCTAACTTCTCACGTGTGGTTCTTGATAATGAGGATTTGTATGTCGAGCAACTGTTTAAAACGAAGAAAGATTTGCAAGAAGCCGTGCACCTAATTGCACTGAAATACAACTTCGAGTTTAGAGTGAAAAAATCGAATAGGTCGTTGTTGACGCTATCATGCATAAATGATAGTTGCAGTTGGCGTTTGCGAGCAACGAAGATGGACACGAATGAGTACTTCGTAATTCGCAAATATACACGAGAACATAATTGTGAAGTAGGAGTTTGTCGCAATGATCATAAGCAAGCCCCAGCTTAGTTTATTGGTCGACAGATAATGCACAAGTATCAGGATTCACGGACAATCTACAGACCATCGGACATCATTAACGATGTTCATCCAGAGTACAGAGTAGTCATGAGCTACCAGAAGGCCTGAAAAGTCAAATAATGCGCATTGGAGGATTTAATAGGCTCGGCAGAAGAAAGCTATGCTAAATTGGCCAGGTATTGTCATAACATGGAAAAAACTAATCCTGGCTCGACATTTTTTATTGAGACGGAGGCCGATAACTGCTTCAAATTCTTCTTTATGTCTCTTGGATACAAAGCTGAAATCCAGATACCAAGGCCAATTGATTATTGCTACATGTCAAGATGCCAACATTCAAATTAACCCTCTTGCATTCTGCATAGTTGATAACGAGAATGATCTGTCGATGCGTTGGTTCTTCACAAAACTAAGGAAAGTAATCGGAGAAGTCTAAGATCTTGCATTTGTCACTGATCGGGGACAGTCTATAATAAATGGTATTGCTGAAGTTTTTCCCGATGCACATCATGTGTATTGCATGTACCATATATAAGGCAACTTGAAGACCAAGTATCGAGGCAAAGGGATCATTTCATTGTTTAGGAGAGCGGCCGAAACTTACAGTATTGAAGAGTGTAATAGGTACATAGTTGAAATAGGAAGCAAATCATTCTCGGCATGGGACTATCTAACGAAAATGGGGATTGAACATTGGGCGCACTCATATTTTCTAGGACGTCGATACAATATGATGACGTCAAACAACGCGGAGTCTCTCGATGCATTATTTAAGAGGGATCGAGAGTTACCCATTCTCGCACTGATTGAGAATATCTGTACGAAGTTGCAGCAGTGGTTTCACGATCAACGTGCGGAATCACATAATTGCATAAGCATGCTAGCCCCAGCACAAGAGGTAAAGCTCTTCAAGGCTGCAGAGGCTGCGAGAAAGTTAAATGTCGAACCACTAGACGAGTCGCGCTTCTCTGTGAAATGTGTACGTCATACGGCATATATGGTAGATTTAAGTGATGGAACATTCACTTGTAAGCAATTTCAGTTAGAGAGTTTTCCATGTGAGCATGCACTTGCAGTGGCTATGTATCGAGGATTTGCAGCGAAAACATTGTGCTCTCCTTATTATACTGCTGAAAACTGGAGAGTTGCGTATGTTGAAACTATTTCCGCTTCCAAACGAAGTTGAGTGGGAAGTTCCCGATCATATTCGCCCATTCAATACATTGTCGCCACCTCTCATTGAACCACGTGGTCCTGGACGTCCAAGTACTTCTAGAATACCATTTACTAGAGAGTTTTCCCGATCGCGTAGGTGTAGCAGGTGCGAATCAGTAGGACATACTCGCCAATTTTGTACAAGTTAGGTTCCCCTAAATGACAGTTAGAGCATTGTGTATTTACATTGAAATGAATAGTATTTACATTGAAATGAATAGTATTTATATTGAAATTAATAGTATTTACATTGAAATAAACAGTATTTATATGAATAATCATAAAAAATAATTACAAATATTAAGTACAAAAAATATTTACAAATAATTTATGGATCACAATTAAATTCGTATAAATCACACACTAACTTATTTCGCTAATTCTGTATCCATGATTGGTTGATTCCATCAACCTTATGTGATATACTAAAAAATTCTATGTATTTGATTGCGAAAATCCCACAGTCGCCCCTATAAATGAACAAATATGTGTTAGTTCGGTTCCAATTACGTACGAACTGGTTACTAAATTAAAAAAAATAAAATTACAAAGACTTACGATATAGATTGTCTCGTCGTTGTCGTGTCCTGCACGATGGCTAGTTTGTTATCCACAGTCAAGCCCGTATGTCTAGCCATCATAGGAACGATCACAGTCATCGGCTCTAAGATCTGCTCGAGCTGTTCCTGTGTCAGACATGAATGATCGGGGTCGTACACATATATCGTCGAATTAGGGAACACGATCTCCAGTGCAATGCAGTGCTGATTCGCGATAACTGGAATGTACAAATGCGTACAACCCTCCCATGGCTTTCCCTTTGCACTCAATGACAACCTGATGACCCACTCGAACATATACGCGGGAAGCACGTACTCGTTACCTAGAAGCTGGAGGGACTGATACTCAATGGTAACGGCACAAAAGAACTCGGTGTTCAGTATAATGCGGTCAAGCTTCTGGAATGATTGTAGATATCTCTTAACTTGATCGCGCAACAAGTTCATGGCTATGTCGATGTGCTACATCAAGGAAAACAAAAACATAAGTACTTATTTCATTTACCAAATTAAACATAACGTATACAAAAAGTAACAATAACACTTCACTTACATCGTCGATGAGCCAAGCCCCCTGAGTGGTGATATCATGGAACCACTTGTATGCGTCCAATATCGTCCTTCCGGCTATCATGTGCGTAGCTCTAGAAATAAAATAGAAAAAACGTTAAACGAAGCACATACGAGTAATTCTAGTCTACTAAATCATACAATACTTACTGGGCAACATTTTTCGCCACTCAGTCTCGAATGCTTTCCATTTCGCATGGTCGAGCTTCCGGAATAGATTGGGGTACGTCCCATTGACGAACCTCTTCCTCTTTGCCTCAACCGTGAAGGGAGAGACGATGTACTGTGACGGCACTCTCGACCTCTTGCCGACCACCGTTTCCGGCATGTCAACAGAACGCTTTTTTGCCTTATACACTGCCATCTCCTCCACCCCAGGGCTCGCCACCTCCCTCATCCCCTCATCTGCCACGGTCTCCGACGAGGCCACTCCCTCATCTACCACTCCCACATCTACCACCGTCTCCGTTCCCGACGGGGCCACTCCCTCATCTACCACTGTCTCCCTCCCCGACGGGCCCTCCTCATCTGTCACTACTCTCGTCCCATCGCGCTCCACGTATAAAATAAACGATTCCCATGCATCATTATCATGTATGTATGACTGCCGGAGACCCCCATCCCTATCACACTCTCGATCACCCCCTCTGTCAACCCATCACCTACCGGTTATATCACCCCGAAGTGTTGCAATTTCATTCAACAAACCTTCGACCCTTCCTACCAACTGTTGTCCGAGATCATCAACCCTTTCTATCATCTCTCGATGCAGCCCGTCAACCTGCCCCTCTATAAATCTTCTCAGACGGGCGTACAGATCGTCAAAATAATGCCCCTGACTACGTGCAGGAGATCCACATGAGAGGTCTCTGGACAGGGGAGGCGGAGGAGATACTGTCGATGGCATCTCTGGCGGAAGAGGAGATGCCCTCGGTGGAGGTGGTGATGCTCTTGACGGAGGTGATCGTCGATCAATTGGATCACGCTCTTACACAAACAACAACATTACAAATTATTAACTTAATCTGTAAATGCTAACTCATATAAAAAGATAATCAATAGATTTTATTCAATTCGCTCACTCAATCTCGATCGTGGATCGAATCGGACATATGGTAGTCTTCGGTGTGCGTAACGCATAATTCACACACAAGACTCTAAGCCTCCTCCTCCATCGACGGCGTCAACTCAGTTATGATTTCAAGCTGACTTATTAACATTTAAACTAGTTAACGATTATGCAATCAGATGTTAAATCACGCACAATATAAATTATAAATGCATAATAGTCACTGATGGTCGTCCAGGATAGCCGATAACTGTTTCCCAGTGGAACATCCCTCCAATCGAGATGCTCTCGAATGGTGCATCCGAGGGCAGCATGTTTCTCCTTGTCTCGCAAAGCGGGCACCCAATATGGGAACAACCTCATACGCCCAGATTTGCAACACATACAGTTATTATATATAAATTCAATATGAAAATAATTTTAATATTCATTATGTTAACCATTTACTTGCACCGCCAGGGGCAATCCATAGATGTCGTACTCACGTATGGCTCCTTTCGGCTTCGAGTGCGATCTGGTGAAGACATATACAGTGTCCTCAAAACATCTCCGACCCCACAGATAGTCGTTGAAACGATCGATGTCGTCAACGATCTCCAGATGGAAGAGGTCGATTGCAGTCTTCTTATGGTGACACCGCACCACGCTCTCAAGGATGTAGACTAGACCTAACTTCAGTCTGTCTAACATCTGATCACACCTTGTGATTGCATCCAATAGCTGTGTAAGAAGTACAGTACCATGTCCCTCGAAGTAAGCGTCATGAAGCTTATTTCTTCTCTGAGTCCCGTCGCTAGCTGCTTCATCGCCCGTAATCTTGAATCCCGTGATCAGAGCAAACTCGAACATCGAAAAACTGGCGATTTTACCCCCGATTACGAAGTAGAGGGCATCGCTGTCGACTGGACTCAGCAATCGACATAGAAGTGCATTAATAATCTAACCCGAGTACTGCAGATCTCTCAACGGGTACAAAGGTCACAGGAAGGACTGACGCAGCATATTAGCATGCTGATCATTAAGCAGCTCTAACACAGCTGTGAAACTATCAAAGCTACTATTCCACGTAACTTTGCTTGACATCTGTCTCAAATCTGCGTCAAGATGATAATCCATCCTGTACAAATTCAAAATGTTAGAACATTGTACTAGTCATAATAGTAATAACAGAAAAATTTAGCAAACGAAATTGTAACTACAATACGCAAAACGCAGATTCATAATAATTAAAATCATCAATAATGTGAATTTTTTATCCTATTATCAATAATGTCAATTTTTCCCAATTATCACAATTTTTTTAATCAATTCAAGTTCAAAAAATATTTAAATTCGATGAATGAAGTTAATATTATTTATCAAAAACTAATAATAAAAATAAAAATAAATATTAAATTTCAAATAAAATTTCCAACAATTATTTCAAATTACAATTAAAAATTTCCAACAATTATTTCAAATTATTATTTACCAAAAATGAAAAAATAAAAATAAATATTAAAACAAAAATTAAATGTAAAATTTTTATTTAAATGTAGTCGTAACAACTTTATTTAAATTTGACAAACTAAATAATTTATTATTTATTAAAACCAAATAATAAAAATTATTTAAAATTAAATTATTAAATTATTTGTGAAAAAAAATATTGGGCAAAAAAAAAAAAAAGTAACCTTTGGCCGACTGTTAACGGTCGGGTTGCAGCCGACCTTCACGCTTTCTTATCGGAAAATCACCATTTCCGACGAGAAAAGCTTCCAAATTCAAACAACCAATCTTTTTTTACACTATATAAACCATATTTTACTAATATAAATAAAAAAATATTGAAAAAATCTTCAACAAATAAATCATTCACACATTTAACCAAAATCTAAACACTAATCCAACCAAATAAAGGTTACCTTAACAAGACTGTTCACCGGCGATTGATAGGTTGTTCTCCGACCAGTCACTGTCCTTGGCTTTTTCAGTTTTGTGAGAGTCGAGGGGTATTTTGGGATTTTAAGCTTTAAATTTAATTTTTTTTAATTAAAAAAAGGGTCAAAGGTTACTTTGGAAATAGCATCGGGTTATCCGGTCATTTCCTATAATTTCCTCATTAAAAAGGGGGATTAGCTCAAATAGTACTAAAAATCTTCGAGGGCTTACTGGCTATAGTTCAGTTTGAGGGGGCTTGAGGTTTTACTTTGTCGTGCTACACGAGCCTCCGTTGCTATAGCTTCCTTTTTCAGTTTCAGTAGCTTATTGAACAAAATATCGTCGAGTAGACCTATTTCTTGTGTGTACCAATTAAAGTCTATTGAGAAATGTAAATATGGGTTGAAAAATAAATGCTTTCTTAGCAAGAGGGCAAAATGCAAGAATTATATATTATTTTACAATTTAACTTAACTGAAGTTTCGTCAAAATGTTAAGTTGAGCCAAAGCTTGATTTTTATTTTATTTTGGATGACTGTATTGCCATAACGATATTTGTATGTTATTCCACAATATTAAACAAGTAAACATGTTAACATTATAATTTTTGTTATTCGCATAAAATTTTAACGGTAACAATTATCCGTAATCTTTGTTCATATTAGTATTTATGTTTCCAACTTTTTCGTCAAATTCCTACTATCTATCTTTTATTAATTTTCATTTTTTTTTTATTATGATGATTTCCAGATAAATTTTTAGGAAGACGTTAAAAAAGGCTTATTCGCCGCTCATATTTATAAATGAAGTGAACAATAAATACAAAAGTTTAGCAAAATATTTCTTCTCATGTCTACGTATATTAGCATAATATTTGGACATAGATTAGTATCAAATAAAAGATGTACTAATTAATTTAATTGAAGATTCAAGTTAAAAATACAAACTAAAAAAAGTTGAGGTCATAAGTAAAAAAATAAGCATATGTTAAGGACTTTCATTGCAATTGAAGTATAATACAATTGATAAATAACTATGATATGAATATAATTACCCTATAATGGTGCAGGACGGAAACATGAATGATAATAATATGTTCTTATTCATAATGCACGAATGGATATTTTTTGAATTTCGCTCGAATGAAAGTGAGAAATATTCTAATCCACTAATTAACGGGAAAACTGAAATATTATTAATCAAGAAAAACAAATGTGTAATTGACTCCTAAACACATATTTAGAGACTAAATAAAACCTAATCAAAATGAAATCTTAATTATGTAGATAAATTCAAATAAAACTAACAACTACTAAAATGAAGAAAATATTCTAACTCAAAACAGAAGAACACCAAAACGAACCCCTAAACGACGTAATTTGACTCGCAAATCTGACAATGTTGACCAAAGGCCAATTGTCACCCGATAAAATTGTGCAAAATCGAAAAAAGCTTCAAAATTGTATTTGTGGACAAAAATTCAACACTCGTGTGGAAAGTTATACGCGTTTCATAGATCATTCTTATTTATTCTCTTTTTAATTGATTTAGAATTTTCTCCTCCAGTTGATCCACATCATTTAAACAATATTAAGTCGATTAACAAAATGACAAAAATAACACGCTTTTAAATTGTTATTAATGTTTACATAAAACGTCATCGTTTTTTCGCCACATCCAAACTTTTTTTTTTTTTTTTTTTGTGTTTTTTATTTTTCCCTCAGCTGCAGAAGTTGTCTTTTATAATATTTTGTTATAATTATTGACGTTGAGCACTTTTAAAAATATAAAAACGTTATTTTCTATTGTGTAAAGAACATTACCTTCTAAAATCTATCACGAGCTGGAAAAATATTATATTCATTGCATTATAATGCGAAGTATGACAACATACACGAAATGTAGTTTCATTATATTTCCAGTCTTTGAATAACCATTCTAGGTTTCTGCTTTATTTCATATGTACTGGCCTAATTTGTCCCATCTAAAAATGTAAAATATAATTTCGTGGAGCACAATATTTTGTTTGAGGCTTTGGGTTTTCGTCATTTTTAATCTGTGACCCAAGATTAGTGCTTTTTGTATCATTTTCCTATATTTATCCTTAGCCTGTTTGCGTGCCACAGCCTGTTCTGTTTCCCCGGTGTCAAAATAGACCCACCACGCAGGCACGCAGCCACCCACGCGCAAGAATCCACTCAAAAAGCGAAAAGAAATAAAAATCATTAACCCTCTAGCAGTAAAAGGTCAGTTGTGATACACGTATAGGTATGGAGTACCGAACACTGACATGCGTCGGGCAGATGGAATTTTTTTTTAATACAAGTGGGTCCCGTGTGGAACCCATTGTGAGTGTTGTTAGTGGTCCTGTGTACACTAATCATTTTCCTGTTTACATCTTCAGAAAGAAAAAGTTCAATCTGTCTTCAAATTTGAAAAGAGAGATGTCAGGGTACAGAGCAGAAGATGACTATGATTACCTCTTCAAGGTGGTTCTTATAGGGGATTCTGGTGTTGGCAAGTCCAACTTGCTTTCAAGATTCACTAGGGATGAGTTCAGTCTTGAGTCCAAATCCACCATTGGTGTTGAGTTTGCAACCAGAAGCTTGAACGTCGATGGAAAGGTCATCAAGGCTCAGATTTGGGACACTGCTGGCCAAGAAAGGTAACCTTAGTAATTATTGAAAATGTTCTGATCTGCCCTTTTGCATCTTTATTTACCTACATTGTTTAGTTTCTTAGCGTTGTTATGATTAACTAGATAGCGGAGATCTTTGTTTTCGAGAATTGCTAAAATCAGACATGGGTTTTGTGTATGCGCCTCGAATTTATGCGTTAAACGTGAATTTAGTGTACTTTAATGCTGCTGGATGCTTCTTTTATGTAAAGATTGAAATTGAGTTGCAGAGGACGTGGCATAATTTGAAGAGATCTGATTTGAGAGAGAAAGAACGTGCAGCTATAATCTGGAAATGGTTCTTGATACGGGGTAGGGTACTGATAAAGAAGTTAGAACTTGATTTAGATGGTGGATCATACTTTGTCCATTCAATAATCTTGGGTTTATGCAGTCACTCCTAGTGTTTGCCGCCACTGTTACGTAAACAGTTTGAATGTAATTGTTTTCTGCAATTTAAAAATAAACACTGGAATTTTCAGCAAGTATATACTGAACATGATGTATCTAGGCATCGAATCCAAATACAGAGATCTTCCTTTAAATTAATGACTAGTTTTAACTAATATATTCACTGACATACATATTTAATATTTGATGTGCATATATAGTTTAATAAAAACTATTTTTTTAAATTTTGTCTTAGCATATGGGAGTTATTGCATGAAAGAAGCGAAACTATTTGACTACCATGTATCTGCACTACTTTCACTTTCTATGAACGCCTAGCAGCCGCAGTGTAAGGGTTCGATTACTGAGATATGAAATTGGACTCCTTGTAGGCGAAGTGTATAGACAGCTCTTATTTCTTGACCTACTAGGGCACATCCCAATATTTATCTCCCTCACAAATCTCTAGGGGCAGTACGAGCCCTCTAGATTGGGGTTCAACCTTTTCTTTCACTTTCTATGAACTTCCTAGAATATACCTGTTGATTATTACTGTCTCTGATGCTTGGACTCTTTGAAATGGTAGGAGTACCCCTGTCGGACACGATACAACATGGGTATGGGTATGAGATATGTGTCTGATCCTCCAAGATTCAATCGGATACTTCGCCATTTTTATTTCTTCTTTCTTCCTTTTTTCCTTTTCCTTTTCTTTCCTATTTTTGCTCTTTATAAATTTAGTGCCACCTCCGAGAGGGTGGAAAAGAGCAACAACGCTAAGTTTTCCCTACTTCTTCTTCCTCCTCCTTTTTTCTTTCCCTTTTCTTATTTTTTTCCTTTTTTCCCTCTTTGTATCGATAGTTCAGGGTTTAGTTTGTATAAAATGAAAGGGTTCCATATAATGCTACCTAGTGGTCCACTAAGTCCAAATTACAATTAAGTCCTTTATTTTCTATTTTATATAACATTTAGTAATTAACTTACTATAATTCAAAACTAAACCCCAAAATTCTATTTTATTCGTTTTAACCCCTTATTAAATATTCATTTCCTTCTTTGTAAATAATTGATTTTGGTTTATTCAATATAACATCTTGGGTTAGTAAAAAAATTGAAATGTACTCATGTCCAAAATTTGGACTTTTTTTAGCGATGTCCCCATATCCTACATTTAAAAAAAAATAAAAGATCCAACACTTAAATATGTACCCGTACTCGAGTCCGAGCAACATAGATTATTGTTATTAACAAGGTTTGGAGGGAGAGAAAGATGGCCTGTGGAAATGGATTGTGATAGGTTGGCTTAACCTTATTTCCAAACTTGTAGTTTGGGAGTCGGGGAGTCCACAAGAGTGATGAAGGATAGCTTTAGAATAAACGCTCATAAAGCATCAAAGAAAAGGATTCGACGGTTGCACTTGGTGTAGATCGAGTCCTAGTCAATTTGGTAATGTTTATTCTTGACTTTCTGAGATAAAAAGATGTTCTTCAAATATCATCAATCCTCTAGAATTGTGTTCTAGAAGAACAACCGAGAAGATGTTTAGTTTGGATGGTTTAATTCTTGATCAAAAAATTTCTATAATAAATTTGGCAGGTTGTTAGTATGGTACCCTGTCCATGATTCTGATATATATTGGAATCATTTTACTGAAATAAGGGAAGAAGAAAGGGTGAGAGAAGTGCTTCATCCGGAAAAGAGTTAGGCAAATTCATACAACAGAATATCAACTTCTCGTACTGATCAACTCTATGGGAATGAACAGATAGGTACATATGGATTATGGACCTAAAAGACTTGTCATACTATATTAGGGTATTTAATAGCTATGACTCTTAAGTAGGCTACTTTAAAATCTTTGACCAACAAGGAGTTTTCTAGGATAATTAAGAGACTTTCCAACCGAGGTTCTGTGGATAGATTAGAGGTTTTTTTGCCAGAATGGAATCCTTGGATATATTAGAGGTTTCTGTAGGAAATCATTCTGTTCCTTAAGAAAGCATTTAAGCAATAAATCCCCAGAGTCTTCCAATTCATTTGTAATTGTTCTGAAATCTTTTCTTGAGAGAATTATGTTTTAGTAACCTCAACATTCGGAGGATACATGGGAGAATATGTAATAGCATAAGATCTCTCAATTGCAATTTCATCCACCAATTGGTGATGATGATTTGAAGGCAAACTTTAGTAAGATTGCCTTCACCAGCAAGTGCTTATGGATAAAAGTGTACCTTAGGCTTTGTGCTATGTGACTAAGGTCCAGTGGACCTTTTAGACCTCAATGTGCTATCTGTAAATTACGACATCATCTTGTCTTCACATATCGCTGTAGTTGTTCACCAGAAATGGCGATGACAAGCCAGAGAAATGATGGGGCTGCCTTTGATTTTTTAAATTTGCTGTTTCAAAACTTTACTATCATTAGCGTGTCATTAACCTCGTATGTGTAATTAATAGGAGCACACAACTACAATCCTGTCACAGCCATCACACGTGCATTCTGGCTTGCGTTTCTAGTTTAAAATAGTTGAAGGCTCGAAGATTAGATAAGTATTCTGTTTTGGGAAAAAAATGTTTTTTTTTTTTTTTTCTTTTTTTATGGAAGAGATGTTTGGGTGTTTGTTTTGTAGTTATTTTGGTGATATACACTGAGGCCTTGCTGAATTTTCCTTCACAAGTTTATTTCTACAATCTTTAATAGCTCACTATCCCTTTTGGTCTCTAGGTACCGTGCAATTACCAGCGCCTACTACCGCGGTGCAGTGGGTGCTTTGCTTGTTTACGATGTGACGATGCACCCGACATTTGAAAATGTTGAAAGTTGGTTAAGAGAGTTGAGGGATCACACGGATCCCAATATAGTTGTCATGCTCGTTGGGAACAAGTCTGATCTCCGACATCTAGTGGCAGTCTCGACTGAGGATGGAAAGTCTTTTGCTGAGAAGGAGTCACTCTACTTCATGGAAACTTCTGCACTCGAAGCTACTAATGTGGAAAATGCTTTTTTTGAGGTTCTTACTCAGATATACCGTATTGTGAGCAAGAAGGCAATGGAGACAGGAGAGAATGGAGCTGTATCGAATGTCCCTTCAAAGGGTGAGAAAATCGATGTGAACAAAGATGTATCTGCTACGAAGAGAGGTGGTTGCTGTTCGACGTAAACCCTGTGCTTTTTGCTTTACATTGCATGCAGTTGTTTGGAAGAAGTTTTATTTATTTGTATTGCTTTCATTTAGATGGAATATTTTTTGCCGCCTTAAATGTTATGGAATCAGATGGGTGAATAGAGGAGTATTATAGTTATGTTGTGTTGTGTGCTCATATAGTATATTTTGTTATGTTTAAATACTTATTTATAATAAATAAATTGTGGTTTTATTTATTTATTGCATTATTTATTATTGAGCATGCGAATTAAAGTATTTATAATTATTTCAAACAATATAAGTTGGGTATTTGCAACGAGAAGTACAGTGTGAGACAAATTATATTTTGATCATAAATAATTTGTTCACAACTAATGTATATGGATTGGCATCTTGTATTGGAAGCTTGTAGCGTTGATCAATTCACTATTCAAGTTTATGATCTGTCCTTATAACAGAAATAGTTAAAGGCGACGCTAATACATTTAAAGTGCATTGAACAGACCGCATGTCGAGTTTAATTCTATAGCATGATCGTGCGGTAAATTAAATTTCACTAGATTGCTGTGTATTTTATCCAAATTCCTTGACAGGATTATGTGTTTTTTTTTTTTTAATGATTTTTTGATTCATCAATAGGTGAGATCATTTTGGTTGGTCCAATATCTCGATCAGTTGGAAAGTTGAGAATGAGTGGAATAGAGAATATGAATTCATGACAGGAATTCTCACCTCGAAAAATGGGTAGAGTGGCTACTTAAACATTTTTTATTGAATGATTAAAATCTGATCTTAGTATTTAGTGATAGTACCTAATTATCATATATCGAACGGGAATAAAATACATATACGACAATTCAAAGGAAGGTATTACGGATTTATTGGCTTTTTGTGATTTTATATATTCAAAGAATTCAGTCTTTTGCTTTTAGTGGAAAAGTTAGGACTAATAATTAGATTGAGTGATCTAAGGTCGACTAGATATGATCTAATTATTGGAGCGTGAATAATATATGTCCGATTATGTCCCTATGATAGCTCTATAAAGTATTGGAACTTAGTTACAATAATTATAATAGTTTTGGACTTAATTATAATTACAATAAAGTTTTGTACTTAATTATAATTGTAATTGAAGTTTTAGGATTGCACATGTAATTAAATGTAAATTAATTGAATTTTGACTTTAATTAAAATTCCTACTTGATTTTAATTAGAACTCTTATTTGAATGTGGAATTATTGTTATACAATGATTGTAACTATTCTATCTCTATAAATAAAGATTGGATGAAAACTAGTCATCCTATGAGATTGTACAACAAATATAATACATAACAACATAGTGTTTAAATTTAGAGAAGAAATATAAAGAAAAAAGTATTTTCTCATCTTATTCAATTGTCCAGTACAAGAATTAGTTTTTGGTTTAATTGAAAAAGAAAGTACCCACCCACTAGTGTATTCTTGACTTTGAAGAATATCATAGAAGACTTAGAGGTTTGAAGCATTAAGTTCTCGAAATTAAAGAACTAGAAGTTTATAGTCCAAAAATCTGGAAATTCGTGATTCAAAATTATTTTAAGAATAGATCATAGAATTTAGGTAAAAATTTCGAATCCTTTATTCTTAATATAATATACACGTGAACATCTAGATGATCTTGTTCATTGAATTTTTTTTTTTAATTTCTGGATAATTTTGCTATGTATTCCAACAATTGGTATCAGAGCAATCTAGATCATTCGTGTGTTTGTTATTTCTAAATCTTGATTGCCTGTTCTAATCGAACGATGTCTAAGAATATTTTACTATGTGATGATTGAATTATTTTAAATTATGAACCAATTATTTGTGGCTAGTTCTTGATTGTAATTTGTTAATTTGACTCTGTAACAAGATAGGTAGATTACGACCCCATCATCTTTATGTAATTTCAATTCAATTAGATTCAAAATTGTGAGTCCACGAGACCTAGGAATTATGTTATTCTAGTAATTTTATATCTTGTAAATTGATCGAAGATTGACAATGACAACGAAGATTCAAGGATTTACATAATAATAATAATAATAATAATAATAATAATAATAATAATAATAATAATAATAAATTGCCCAGTAGGTAGTTGCGCGGATGCAACTCACGCTATCAGACATAAGTAGGTAGCAGCGTGCTACCTGTTTACAAAGCAGACAAGAGTTGCTTTCAATTATTAATTAAAATATTATCATTCTTAATATAATGACACATGAATTTATTTATGACACCGCTCATGATACAATAAATAGTATGTATAACATTGAACACCGATTTTTTTTGATTAATTTAATTTAGATTAAATTTTTCTGGGAGGAAAATTCATAATAATTAAACTGTATATTAATTTGATTAATGTGAACATTTGATAATTATTTCAATTTTTCTTGATTAATTTAATTTAGATTAAAGTTTTCTGGATTGAAAAGTCTTAATAATTAGACTGTATATTAATTTGATTAATAAGAACTTATTATAATTATTTAAATTTTTCTGGATGGAAAATTTTTGTAATAATTATATTGTGTATTAAATAAACAGTTGGTAATTATTTTAATTAAAATATACTACTTTAAAATATTAAGTGGGAGTGATTATTTATTTAAATAAAAACCCATAGTTTCCTTTGGTTAATCCATAAGCAAAGTAACGCACCTGTCTCATGCCGGTAATGCAAAAAGCTCCCTATAGAAGGGCTGCATAGTTCAAGTTGCTTGATTGAATAACTTTATGTTAAGATCTTCTAAATAAGAATATAATTTGTGATCATCTTATAGATGACAAAATTATTTTTAATTATCTAGAGATCTAGACAAAGGTTATATACTCAAATCGAGATTATCTACGAACCTCCTATAGAGGCTCTCATTTATGATTTTAGTGATCAAATAAATCGATATTGAACTTATACAAACATTTGTTGTCAGATGTGGTTTGTCTTGTGGGAGGGTTCCAACTTGATCAATGGACACGATTACCTTTTCTATAGAGATGCCTGTTGGATTACAATGATCAAATAATCGTAGTATTATTGTAGTTAGATGGATCTACGTGTGCATTCATGCATCATATGCTAAATTATTATTTGCTGCTCAATTTTAATATGCAATGTATGATTATTTTATACGAAATATTACTTGGCCAATTTTTCCGTTATTCTAAAACAAAGCTAAATAATCGGGAAAAATTGTGTGGATTTGAAATGTAATTCAAAGTTTATGCTCATTATGGAAAAACTTAATTTTGTTCTTAACGAATATCTTGATGGATCTACTAAGACCACGTGACAAGTCCAAAAGGCTAAGTATGTTGAGTAAAAGAATGTAGAACAAATGTCTAGCTATTTCATTTTGACTTCGATGTCAAATGTGTTACAACAAAGACTTGGAAGTCATAGTACCTCCCATTATATATTAGAGACCTTTTAGGACATGTTTGATCATCAAAGTAGGAATGCTCTTCTGAATTCATTTGTACCTTCTATAACATTCGCATGAAATCCAGAGTACTTGTGAAGTTTCATAATTTGACTGTGATTGCATACTTCAAACATGGCTGAGAGTCTGGATGCAACTATCTATCAAGGATACTTCAACTACAGTAAAAAATGACACTAAGAAAGATTGCCTAGATGCACTAACTAGAAAGCAAAGTGTGCGTAAAGTTTTTTGTTACTGAGTATTATTTAGTGATTGATACTACAAATTCATGAGTTGTAAATTTTGGAACCACTAATCATATCTGCATGTCAAGGGGCATTTTCAAGAAAGCGAAAAACTCAGTAAAAGTCAGTTTAAAATTATCGTTAGCATAAGATCAGTAGTTTTGGCAAGATTACAGGAGTATTGTTTTTATTTCAAATGTGGTAGGTGTTTAATTCTTAAAGACTATTATTATGTCTCGCGAATGATGCAAAAATTTATTTTCTATTTTCAATTTAACAGGACAAAATTATTCTATAAAATCAGTGTCTAATATGCTTATCATTTTAATGAATAAAGTTCATGTTTGTTCTGGACATTTGATTAATGGTCTTTATATTTTAAACTATTCCACATATGAAATAAAAATGTAACTCTTGTACACCATAAAATGTCGCACCACACTAGTGATACATATCTACGGCATCTTGGACGAATCGACCTAACAGAATATAATATTGACTAGAGATGGTTCATCAGCTCAGTTAAGATCAAACCATTGACAGTTTGTGAGTTTTGTTTAGAAGACAATATGACCAAGATATTCTTTTTTTCGACAAAAGGATATAGCCAAAAATGTACTGAAACTATGTGTGGACTTGTGAATATACTTGAGAAGCGAAACTATGAGTGTTTCTTTATAGATAATTACTCTGGATTCAATACATTCACCTAATGGCTTGAAAGTCATATATTTTTAAGAAATCAAAAGAGTATAAGACTAAAATCGAGAAACATTTGGGTAAGAGTATTAACATACTTCAATCGGAAAGGTGGTGAATACTTCTCGAGAGAATTTGGAGATAATTTAACAGAAAATGGTACTGTTTCTTAATTGAATACGTCTGGTATACCTAAATGGAATGGAGTTTCAAAAAGAAGAAACGCGACATTGTTAGATATGATTAGGTCAATGAAGAGTTTCACAACTGCACCTATCTCATTTTGGGTTATACACTGAAAACATTTGGATATATTCTTGACTTAGATCCTTCTAAGTCTGTTCTCAAGACTTTCATGAAATTTTGGAATATTTCAAGTCCTGCTTGCATCACAACCAGGATTTGGAGGTCCAGCTCATTTACTTAAAGAGAAGGCAGAAAATTGGAGTCTAGATTAGAGATGTGTCTATTTGTGGGATATCCTAAAGATACCTAAAGATAATTTTTATAGTCCTCTATATAGGAAGGTTTTTGTTAGAACAAATGCAACCTTTTTGGAGGATAAGTATATTAATGATCATTAGCCCAAGAATAAGGTTGTGTTGGAAGAAATGAGTGGGCACAATTCTACCTTATTAACTCTTGGGACATAAGCTAGGGCAGACATCCTATGGTGTCAAATAAACCTAGGCAACGTGATATAAGTGGGAGAGATGAGTTGTCATCTGATCCAATAGATCAATAGAACGTTGAAGATAATGAGGAGGTAATGGCGTCACCTAATGGTAGTGCCAACATTGGTGAAAATATTACACTCTAAATGATGCCACAGTCCTAAATCAATCATCCCTTAAATATCAATTCACCTTCAAGGTACTTGTTGAGTAGAGAGTCCAATAGGGTGATCTCCATCGTACAAGTGATGATCTGAATTCATATAAGGATTATGGATGATGGGGATGCAGCGATCTATTTATGAATCGAAGCAGACATTGAGATTTTGGAATAAAAATTCGATAAAGTGATTAAGACATTTGGTTTTAATCTTAACTTTGAGGAATCCTGTATCTATAAGAAGATACAAGATAAACTTGTATTTTTTTCTATTACTTATGTAGATGATATTATACTTATTAGAAATAATGTGGGTACGTTATTGTCTACAAAAGCGTGATTGCCCAACAGTTTTATATGTTGGACTTAATGATGCTATGTTATAGGTTTCAGATCTTGAGAGATCGAAAGAACAATACAATAACTTTTATCCTAAGTCTTATATGTTGACAAGATACTTGTCAGATTTTCTATGCAAGACTTTGCCCTCAAGCATCGAATCCAACTAAGGATTAGTCTACGAAGAGTCCTAAAGAGATTGAATACAGGAGTAGGATGCCTTATGTGTTGGCAGTACGTAGTCTCATGTATGCCATGCTGTGCAATAGACTTGACATTTGTCATACTATTGGTGTCGTGAGTCGAAATCTATTTAATCTTGAGATCGAAACATTAAATGGCGATAAAGCATATCTTTTATTACTTTCAAATAACAGGGAATTATATGCTCGTCGTTCGATCTTATTTCGATAGGTTAAAAAGATTCAAACTTCCAAAATGCTGAAGACTATCACATGTTTACATCGATATCATTGTGGGGCCATTATTGGGAGACATATTATGCAATTATGCATTGCTGATTCTACCATTAATGCCAACCATAAGCTGCCAAATTGGCTGTATGACTTAGAAAATCCTTACGGACATCGAGGTAGTTGATTACGCCCAAAGTATAACGCGGTGATTGTAGTACATCTTTGGGGTGTCGTATCCACAGGGAGATGAAAATTTTCTCAAAAAATCAAACAAACTAGGGTTTTCGTAATTTTATGTGGGAATGATTTGTCACTTAGAATAAAAATTAATTATCAATATGTGACGTAAGTAAAGCGTCGGAATTCCCCCAATGGATTGGATTAATCGATATCAATAATTCATGTATTTTTCCTCAATTAGAGATTTTCTTCCCAACTCTCTAATCGGAAGATTTAACAATAAAGTCCAATTTAATTCCAATTATATTGCTAGAATCTAGATTTTCTATAACACATTCGCACATTTTTTATTGGAACAAGATCAAAGATCGACCATATACATCAAGCATAAGGTAGTAATCAATTCGCCAATAAAGTAATATTAAGATTAAAATTCAACAATTATTTCAATCATTCGATAGAAGGAACATGGCTAGATCTATGAAGGGTTTGATAAAAGTTAAAATAATCTCACAAATAAATAATTCAAATTGTAATTCAACAAGTATTTCGAATATTCGATAGAGAAAGCATGACTGAATCTATGGAAATTCTAATAATTGTTAAACTAATGTAAAAAACATATTCAAGATATGGAAATTCGATTCTAAAATTGTTTAATAATGAAAAACTCAATTACATGAATTAAAGATGTCGAAATCACCAAAATCGATTGAGATCCTTCGTTGCTTCACCAAGTTCCTTAGTTTTCCATGGAGTTTCTTGAGCACCAAAATGAAAGAAAAAGGTCTGGGGGCGTCTGACTTCGTTCTGGGTGGTTTTGGGCATTTATATCCCGTGAAAATTAGGTTACCATAAGAGATTCAATCGTATAAGGAACCTGAGATTCGGCCGCCCAAAAAACACTATGCGACCGCATGGTTATTGTCATTGCGGTCGCATGGTTATGCACTTTCAGCCTCTTCAATTCTCGGTATAGGTGTGTGCGACCGCATAGTAGAAAGGCATGCGACCGCATGGTTCCGCCAGACAGCTTTCAGTGTTTTAATCATAACTTTCTTTCCCGCTATCCAATTGAGGTGATTCAAGTTACATTGGATAGCTAACTCAAAGGGCCACAATTTTTATTCAGAAGTCATCTCCCAATTCGATCATCTTCCATGTCAAAAATGGGTCCCAACATGAGACTACAAATTGGTGTGTTAGTTTTCGATTGGAAATTGATGTATTGATCAAACTTTGACGTTATTTCATCCCTTTGACTTCTTTCCTCATCCACTTGACCTCTAACACTTTCGAATCTTCATCATAATCTTAGACACAAGTTTGGATCATTTGCACTTTAGTCCCCGAACTTTCATTTTCTTCTACTTTGGTCATTTTTCACTTGTTTCTTTCGAATTTCAACTTTTTCATCAAAATGCAACCTAAACCAAAATATAAGAATAATGAGTGCATTTTGGCATAATATAATCACATGAATGCAATAGTTAAGAGGGGAAAATATGGTATTTTACACTCTTATCAGTAATGCTTGCATCCGTACAACCCTTTACATTGTATTGGATTACAGTAAGACTGTTACAAATGCTAAAGATCCAAGAGTCATCAGAGGAATAAATACATTGAACAAAAATATCATCTCTTAAGATAGATAATTGGTCGAGAAAATGTGGTTGTCAGTAAAATTGTTATCAGGGTAATCTTGTAAACTTGTTTACTAAGAGCTTATCGTCTAAGTTTTCAAGGGACATCTACAAGACATGAACTTGCAAGATATGACACATACAACATCTCAAGTAGTTGCTATATGGGTCGAAGATGATGAAAATGTAAATGTTCACGTTCGTGATATTATTTTATATGATCATTTTGGTGATTCACACAGGGTTTACTTTAATATGGTTGTTATGATCCTTAGTAATATCCTTTGATTTTTCCATATGAGAAATTCGGTTGGCATGAAGGTATTGAGAGAAGTAGAAGCACATACTTTCAACCTCAGCATTTGTATGACTTTTTTTGCTTTTCCTAGCACAATTAATTTCACAGCTGAAATTCTTGAAAAAGAGGATACAAGTTAGTAAATACATCTTTTAGAAAATTTTATAACATCTGCAATGTGAATGTTGCAAATGGATATTTAAAATGATTCTTTATACTGAAACTAATCCTTTTTTACATTATCTAGTGCTCAATGGAATGAAAAAATGGTCTGAAGTTTCTTGCCAGGAATACTTCTCATACAAATTACAAATTAGATTTTTTGGTAGTTCGTATTATTTCACAATGGTAGACTATTTCAACAATATGTTGTGGATATATATGTTAAAATTAAAACTGTTAGTTTATATTATTTTCATAATAACAAGAAAAAATTTCGAGCTGAACTTTATTAATGCATTGTAGATAGTGTTCAAAATGGAGAGACAATGGGATACAAAATTGGGAGGAAGTTTGTTTTACAATAATCTTTTATATGTGGTCCTAGAGATCTACTAATAAGATATATAGATGTGATGGCTATTGTACAATGTTATGAAAAATCAGGTTTATTTTTTACTGAAACATGTAATTCAAATTGGCTAAACATTAAGTGAGAACTAAGATACAATGATAAGGTTTAGAATCGATCAGATCTAGTCGCGCCTATATTTAGAGCAAAATTAGAAGTTGAAAAATGATTTATATAACGAAAATGTATTAGGCCCCATTCCTCATGTATATCTATTGTTGATTTTCAAATGCGGCTAAAAGATTTGTTGTGCTGAAGAGGTTGATAAGATAGTGTCTTGTAAACTTTCTAACAAACAAAAGACCCTCATCTTCATTCAATTATTGTTAAACATAATATGCATGGCCTTTCTGAAAATTTGAATCCTAAAATGTATGTATGGAGATAAATAAAGGTTGTAAAAATAAATACTAGAGGGATTATCGTAATACTACTATATTTGGTAATAACTTATATTCGTTGTATATGCAACGTATTAATGGTATTTCTATTAACGTTAGAAGTCGAATGTTAGACAATCGTTGGGTCGTACCATACAATCCTTATTTAAGTGCGAAATTTGACTGTTACATTAATGTTGAAATAAATTATTCTATTAAAGTTGTAAAATATTTTTATAGATATGTGTATAAATGACATAGTCATATTATTTTCTCCGTTAAAACAAATGAAACAAATGAGGAAATCCATGAAATTTTTATTTATTAATTAGCTAGATGGATATCTCTATTGAGGTTATGTGGAGAATTTTTTCTTTGAATTCGTCAGATATTTATCCATATGTTTATTCTTTACAACTTCATATTGAGGATTATCAATAAATAACATACATTGATCATGATGATTTATCTATATTATTGAAAAAGAAAATACGAGAATAACAATGTTAATTGAATTTTTTGAATGAATGAAGAAAACAAGTTAGTTCGTACATTGTTGTATCGAAATTTTCCTAAACAATTTTGTCTGTGCAGATAACAAAATTTGAACTCCGAGAATGAAACAAATTATTATAGGACGAATTGTAACAGCTAACCCATCTGAAGAAGAATGATATTTTTACGCATTTTTCTTAATCATATTAGAGGACCAGTATCATTTCATGATTTACAAACTTTAAATGGGGTAACTGTTGTTACATATTGAGAAGCAGCACTTTTACATGGTTTATTAAACAGAGACAATCATTGTGCGAAAAGATGTCTTAAAGAAGCAGTCATTTCTTAAAAAATAACTTCAAGGAGATTGCTGAAATCCTAACCATCCAAAGTTCTTGTGGGATAAGTTTAAGATTTATATGTTTAACGATTATGTACATCAAAATATACTTAAGGAGATTGCTGAACTATGTGCTTTAGAAGGCATTAGTTCTATTTTGGAATCTTTAGCTCATAACATAAATGATTATGCCATGGTGCCATTCCATGTCAATATAGATGAAATTGAAAAGATGAGAATAATGGTTGAAGAGGAGACAACTAATTTTGATATTGAAGGACGCCTTGCTTGTGCACCAACATTAAATAAAAAATAATAGTTTGCATATGATATAATTATTCAAAAAGTAAAATTAGAATCCAGCGATGCTTTCTTCATCGACGATCTAGGCGGGAGAGGAAAAATATTTTTATATAAAGCAGTCTTAGCTGGTGTAAGGTCACAAAATTTAATTGCTTTGGTAACTAGATCATTTGGAGTATCTGTATCTCTTTTACCTGGAGGTTGAACTTCTCATTCAAGATTTAAAATTCCTTTGGAAACAGATGGTGAAATAAGCTGTTCTGTTAGCATGCAATCAGCTTTAGGAAGTTTGTTGAAAATGTATAGGTTGATCATTTGGGATGAAGCATCGATGATAAATTGTTCTGCTGTTGAAGCTGCAGATAAGATGCTTAGACATATTACCAACTGTAACTTGCTTTTTGGTGGGAAAGTAATAATTCTTGGAGGAAATTTTCATCAAGTTCTACCAGTGGTGTCAAAAGGTGAAAAAACGATATAATGAAAGCTAGCTTAGTTTTCCCAAACTTATGACCTTTGTATATACATCTACCATTGATCGAGAATATGATGGTAAAGTTGGATCCCACATTTTGTAATTACTTGCTAAGAATTGGAGATAAAACTAGAGAAAGAACATAGTTGTAAATGAGTTAATTCACCAAATAGTCACTGAACTTTACCAAAAGTTTCCAGGAGGTTACTAAATTTCAAAACTTCCCAAAATAGTCATTGATTTTTGCAAAAAATTCCTAAGAGGTAACCAAACTTCGATATTCCCTAAATAGTCACTGAACTTTAACTTTGCAAAAAGTTCATAAGAGGTTACTCAACTTTGCAAATTGAGACTCCATACATGCAAATTGAGACCTCATACATCATTGTTTTGCAAAGTTAAGTGACTATTTAGAGAATTTTTAAAGTTCATGACATCATGGGAACTTTTTACAAAGTTCAGTGACTATTTAGAGAAGTTTTGAAGTTCGTTGACTTCTTGAAAACTTTTTAGCAAAGTTTAGTGAATATTTGGGGAATTAACCCTTGTAAATGCATTAAACTTCCAAACAATATAGTTTGCCATTTAAAGATGAAATTACATCTTTTAAAAAATTGATATATCATGTTTTTTAGATATAGAAGCATATGCTAATAATTTCCATGCGATGGCAAATCGAATCATTCTTAAGCCTACAAATGAATGTGTTGATCATATTAATTGAATTTTGCTTGAACATATTCCTGGTGAAATTCTCACATATTATAGTTTTGATGAAATAATTGATAAATGAAGACAGAGCTTATGAGAAGATTTTTTGAATAGTCTAACCCCAAATGGTATTCCACCGCATGAATTGAAAATTGAGGTAAATTGTCCTATCATATTATTGCTAAATATCAATCATTCTAAAGGGTTATGCAAGGGAACAAGCTTTACTTGTCAAAAGTTTTAAAATAACGTAATTTTTCTGAACAACTAGCGAGTATTGAGGAAAATATATTTCTTATCGAAGATCTCTTTTATACCTTTGAAAAGTGACCAAAACCCAATTCAATTTAAAAGAATTCAATTTCCAATTAGGTCGTGCTTCGCAAGACGATAAACAAAGCACAGGGTCAAACACTTAATTTCATCGGTTTGTATATTCTAGAGTCAATTTTTTTGTCATGGTCAGTTTTATGTAGCATTATCAAGGGTAAAAACAAGCACATCTATCAAAGTTCTACTTATACCATCAAACATAGAAAACTACACAAAACATGTATAAAAAATGTTGTCTACGAAGAAAATCTTTCGTTCATAAATATGTAAAACTACAACCTTTTCATATGTCTTCTCTAAAAGATTCGAAAAATTAGACATTGAACCCCAAATGGATTTTGGGCTTCTTTGTGGAACTTCATGCGATTTTTTTCTTACTTCAATGGCCTTTTAATTCTTGACTTTATCAAAGGTTTGTATCAATTGTCCACTCCTTTTCTGATTTTCTTGTGTTTATTTGGATTTGTCCGATGTTTAGCATTCAGACCAGGAATACTTGTCTTGCTACATATAGTCCTGTTTTGTTAAACAACTTTTTCATATTTTCTTATAACCTTTTATTGTAATATGTATATTTATATTAATTGTAAATTTAATTTTTCGTGACACTAATTGATTTGGCAAACTTGTATTTTTTGTATTCCACAAATTTCTTTCATTCACTTAGGTTAAATACTAGAAAGTTTCAATAATGATGTTTGCTCTTGTTAGGAAAATGTTGTAATTGGCAATCTGTGACCAAAATGACTAATTTGTCGAGTTTGTAAGTCAAGGACCAATTTGTCAATGTCTAAAAGTTCAGGGACTTGTGTTGAAATTTTGCAATAATTAATGTATAGGTCTAGGGTAAAGTTGGATGCTTTGAAGATAAAAACGGCCCAAGATTGGTGCTAGAGTGTCGCCCTGACCTCGCTCGAGCCTAAATAACAGAACCTGCGTCGCTGGAGTTTCGCCACCACTTCGCTCGATCGAGAGTGCGTCGCTAGAGTTTCGCCGGCACTTCGCTCGAGCGACAGTGTCATCCGGCGTTTGGTAATTTTCCTTCCTCGTGAATTTTAAACGCTCCATACTACAAAAAACGACCACTATATAAAAAAAAATTCCGCTTTTCATTAATAGCTTTTGACAAAACACATAGCACAATATTTTCCTCTCTACCAAAGGATCAATTGCAAAACTTTTCACCATATGATTCATTGAAGAAAAATAAAAACATCAAATACATTTTCAAACAAAACACCTATAAAAAATCCTCACTACTTCCAGAAGATCAGTTGATTGAAGATTCGAGAAGGAGGTTGATTGAAGAACTGGAGTTCTTGTTGATTCACGGGAAATAGAAGAAATACAAGGTTGGGATTTTGGCGCAGATCTGCAGAATCCAGGAGAGCTTTGGTTGATACAGTAAGGAGGTCAGAGTGTTGTTAGATACAGTCATGTCTGGCGTACTGTAAGTTGGAGTCTTCTATAGTGAATCCCTACTGGCTTGTGCCCGGAGTTTTTACCCAGTTGGATTTTCTCCGTCAACAATTTTTGTGTTATTTATTGCTTTCTGTCAATTTCAATTCAACCGGCAATTCAATATAGGTAGTTAAATCATGTGAATGAATTTGGACAACGTTTAATTTATGTGACTTGTTGTATAACTTAATTAAATTGCTAAATTCCGCATAGACACCTATTCACCCCCCCTCTAGGTGTTGATTGGGTCGAACTATAGCCTTTTCAGTTTCAACAAACAAGCTATCCTACTGACTGTATAGAAGTGTGTTTATTACTTTATAGTGTGCTAATACTATTAGCATTCTTCTTTCTTATCATTTCTTGGTGCATAACATTGAAAATGTTTTATTGTGGAATAAGATATTCACTTCGTGAGGCCTTTTTCATTTCTTTGCTTAAGATATCATATTATTCATATTCATGTCTTATAATTACTATTGGGATATTTGGATAATTTTGAGTCTTTGAATAATACACTTTTCTTATACATGTTATTGCATTTTGAGGTGCGTCCTACAGCATTACAAGTTACACTTTCTTTTGATTTTTATACATTGTCATCGAACTGATATCTTCTTATTCCTAAACAAAACAATTTGGGCCACCTTTCAAGGTTTTACTTTGCCTATGTACTGTTATCATCTCAATTTTATGGCCTCCAGTTGGAATAGCCAGTAGCGTTTAAGGAGAGCAACATATGACTTCCTTGCACCAATGTTTGCCACTTTTTAGACAAGCAGTGAAAGGAAGAGGGCTTATCATTATTTTTATGTATGCGTAAATTGTATTGAGTCTTCGCACATATTTTCACCTTTTTATTGACTTCAAGCCATTGATTAGTTTGATCATGCGTGTAGGATGGAACTTGCGATACACTCAAAGGGATTTGAGCCTCAAATCTTGTGGATTTTGAACTTATTCTTTTTTGTGTACAATTTCATACTTCTTGTTCGTGGATTCAACGGTTATAGTACTTTGTTGTTCAACTTTTTTGGAATTTCCTAAACTAACAGGAAAATCTCACAAAAATAGGATATTGGTGACTTGAGGTATGCTTATTTCATATTCCATTTGTCATTTAATAAAAATCAATAATTCTTTCGTAATTATTTCCTACTTTCATAATGTTTCATAATAAAGTTGAGAATCAATAATTCTTAACTTTGGAGAAGTTAGTAGATTAAAAAAATGCTATATTATGCATCAAATGTTTAAGAGTCACCAACAAAAGAGCAATATAAATCAATTTTCTAGGACCTCTAACATTACCTTTGAAATAACAAAATCCGTGCATGGCACGGGCAATCAACTAGTATAATTAAAAGATTGAATATATATTATGCTAAAAAAGAAAGTTGAGGTAAATTTCGGATCTAAAAAATGCAATTTTTCCTTCAGAAATTAAAAGGATTCTTTTGATAATTTTAAATGACATAATATAGATTTTAATTTAAGTCAAAGTCAATAATTCATTTTAACTACATATTTTATGAATCACATAACTTATTATATATTTCATTAATTTTTACGAAAATCTATTAAAATTCTAATTTTAATCCTTCAAACAGGAGCATATTATTTACCTATAGGCTATAAGTAATATAATAGCTAGCAACATGAGCAGTGAATCTAAATGAAAGGTCACATTAGTCCCTCATTATTTTCTTGGCCCTACTTTGAAATGCAATCAAAGATGGGCAGTTGGACTCTCACACACCGCAGATGATGATAATCAACGATCTACAATGTATATATGATATTTTTAATTGTGATTACATGTGCAACGACCATAGTGTTGGGGTTTTCATGTGTAACCGCAGGAATAAATGGAGATCCAACTATCGTAGCTTAAAAGTCAAAATAATTGTTAAGTTTGACTTTTTGGGCATCGCCAGCCATTTTTCCCCCCGCTCCAAGAAAAGAAAATGGACTAACTTTTGCATATAAAGGGTAAAAAATAAATGATTAATTAGTAAGATTCAATCTGTAATTGGCTCTTTCTTCTTATAATAAAAAATAAAAATAAAATAAAGTCTCTTTCTTTCTCTTCCTTAGTAATAAGCAAGAATAGTTTGGATAATCTTATTGTGACAAAAAAGTTATGTCTAAATTAGATTTGAGTTTTCACGTTTTCGTCTACTTTATGAGTGCTTATTTGAAATAGCAAGAAGAATTGTTAAAAAATTTAGATCAAAATCAATAATTAATTATTTTCCAGAGTTATTATGGTGATAGAAACTGAGGCATTGCTGAATTTTCCATCACAAGTTTATTTCTGCAATCTTTAATACCTCGCCATCCTTTTTGGTCTCTAGGTACTGTGCAATTACCAGCGCCTACTACCGCGGTGCAATTGGTGCTTTGCTTGTTTACAATGTGATGAGGCACC
The DNA here is from genome assembly GCF_002742605.1 of Olea europaea var. sylvestris. Taxonomy (NCBI): domain Eukaryota; kingdom Viridiplantae; phylum Streptophyta; class Magnoliopsida; order Lamiales; family Oleaceae; genus Olea; species Olea europaea. The sequence goes on along the minus strand of NC_036257.1, from coordinate 6,910,988 downwards.
CGACATTTGAAAATGTTGAAACGTGGTTAAGAGCGTTGAGGGATCACACGGATCCCAATATAGTTGTCATGCTGGTCGAGAACAGAACAAGTCTGATCTCCGTCTAGTGGCAGTCTCGACTGATGATGGAAAGTCTTTTGCTGAGGAGTCACTCTACTTCATGGAAACTTATGCACTCGAAGCTACGAATGTGGAAAATGCTTTTTCTGAGGTTCTTACCCAGATATACCATATTATGTGCAAGAAGGCAATCGAAACAGGAGAGAATGGAGCTGCGTCGAACGTCCCTTCAATAGGTAAGAAAATCGATGTGAACAAAGATGTATCTGCTACGAAGATGGGCGGTTGCTGTTCGACATAGACTCTGTGGTTGTTGCTTTACATTACTTGCAGTTGTTAGGAGCAAGTTTTATTTATTTGTATTGCTTTCATTTAGATGGAAAATTCTGATTGGGAAGTTGTGGAATATATTTTGCGTTCTTAAATGTTAGGACTGAGTTACATGACCCGCATGGATGACCGTGGGAATGACCACGCACACTCGTACATGGAGGTCGGTATTTTTTTAATCACTTGGGACCCACCTCGGTATGTGAGAGTGCGATCATCCATTGTGTCAACCATGATGTTCGTTTGGCATTTTCCTAAATCTTATGGTATCAAATGGGTGAATAGAGGAGTATTATAGTTAAAACCAATTGAACAAGAAAATTGACCGCATTAGCCTCAGTTCAGTGGTCCTTACATATCAAATCAAATTTAGGTAATCCATGTAATGGATAAGGAAGAAGATTTGGATTTGTTAATTTGTCAACTTTGACGTTATTTAAGAATCGTTTTTGTCACATGATAATGCATATTTCATGGAAACGACAATTAAAAGCTATCAAGATAAATTACAGAGTTACACAAGAAGTGAAAAATGATTTATGTTAATGTATAATTAATTTTGCACTGTCAATAATGTACACTAAACAAAAATATATTGAACTTAAGTTGGAAAAAATATTTGATGTTTAAAAACTCAATCTTAATTTCTTTACCCCTTGCGATTTAATTTAATATAATAAACTAGATTTTTTTGAAGTTGAAGTTTTAGAAAAATAATAAATAATAAAAAACGATAAAAAACCAGCATCATAGACCGCGGGACTAACAACAACCGTGATTGCATTTGTGGAGGTAACGTTTGATTATGGGTTGGATGGATAAGGATACATGGGGTGGGTCGTTGAGTTTCATTGGAGAAAATGAAATTTTATTAAATTCTTTTTTTAATAATGTTATTTATAGTTAGCGATTGAAGTAGTTGACTACTGCAATCGCTAACTATGAATAACATTACTCTTTTTTTTTTGGGTGATAATATGTATGTAATAATTTTAAAGGTGATATATATGTACTTTTGAAAAGTTATAGGATTCCATTTGTAATTTTTTTTTATTTTTTTTAAAGGAGCGAATTCATCATTTAATGATCAAAATCGAAGGAATGATTAGTTCTACTATATATTATGCTAAAAAAAGAAAGTCGAGGTAAATTCAAATCCAAAAAATGCAATTTTTCCTTCAGAAATTAAAAGGAATCTTTTGATGATTTTAAATGACACTTTATTATTTACCTATAGGCTATAAGTAATATAATATCTAGCAACATGAGTAGTGAATCAAAATGAAAGGTCACATTGGTCCCTCGTTAAGGCATCTTGAAATGCAATCATTAAAATAAGTTTTTTCTCGATCCTACTTTGAAATGAAATCAAAGATGAACAGGAGGACTCACGCACACGGTAGACGATGATAATCGACGATCTATAAATGCATATACAATATTCTTAATTATGATTACAATAATTACTATATTATAGAATTTGGCTGGCTAATTAAGTCAGTAGAATCATGTGCAAAGTCCATAGTGTTTGGGGGTTTCATGTGTAACAGCAGGAATAAATGGAGATCCAACTATCATTGCTTAAAAGTCAAAATAATTGTTAAGTTTGACTTTTTGGGCATTGCCAGCCTTTTTTTCTTTTTCTTTTTTTTTTTAATAATTTTTTTTCCTGCCCCAAGAAAAGAAAATGGATTAACTTTTGCATGAAAAGGGTAAAAAAGAAATAATTAATTAGTAAGATTCAATCTGTCTTGGCTCTCTGGGGCACTTTCTTCTTTACTTATAATAAAAATAAAAATAAAAATAAAGTCTCTTTCTCTCCCTTCCTTACTAAGCAAGAAAAGTTTGGATAATCTTATTGTGACAAAAAGTTATGTCTAAATTAGATTTGAGTTTTGACGTTTTCGTCTACTTTATGAGTGCTTAGTTGAAATAGCGTAAAGAATTGTTAAAAAATTTATATCAAAATGAATAATTAATTTTAACCACAATCTTATAGGATTCACAATTTTTATTAAATTTTCAACTACATATTTTATCGATTTTTACGAAATTGGTTAACACTTTTTATCAATAGTTTTGCCAGACATCCCTAAATATTGATGCGTAGTTTTTGTTCTATAAATAGACTTAGGGCTGGACAAATCTCCCGAACCGAACTGACCGAATCGAACCCGAACCGAACCGAACCGAACCCGATGATTCTTGTCAAATTAAATACCCGAACGTTTATCTGAATTGAGAATCGACGGGTACGGTTCGGTTCTCGGTTCTAGACTAAGAACCGAAGAACCGAATAAGAACCGAATCTTTCTAATTTTTTTTTTATATTGAATAAATCAAATTATTTTAATTTTAATTTTTTCTAAACAAATTAACAATTTCTAAATCCAAATTTTTGGCCCAATAATTTGTTTTATTTCTTAGCCCTACAAAATCCAATCCACTAAATAACCCTAAACACCTACATTAAAGTGCATAACGCTGTCTTGACTCTTGTACTCACTCTCGCAGCCTCTCTAACATTCCAAAACCTATACAATCGTCGGTCGACGTTGTGACCTCCGATCGAAGCCGTGACCTTCCCCGACCAAAACTTTGACCGTAGCGATCATTTGAACAATGTAGTCTACTAGTTTTTGACATTCTAAAACCATTAAATGTGTCATTAGTTGTATTTATATAATGTTGTTATAAATGTTAAAAAATTTAATTATAGTACAGAACCAAACGGAACCGAAGCAAACCGAACGGAATCGAACCCGAACGGTTCCATAATTATATTTGTACTCGACGGTTCCATTTACTAGATACCCAATAATTTTGGTTCGGTTCGATTCTTCTTAGAACCGAACCAATCCGTGCCCACCTCTAAATAGACTTAAACTCAATACATTAATTACTTTCTTTAATATTGTGTCAAATCATGTCATTAAATTTAATATATAACATTATATTTAATTTAAAATATTTATTTTTTTGCTTAATTATACCTAGGTCTTTAATATTGATGAATATTATTTTTCACAAACTTAACTTGTCTTGTCGAATATAAGAAGAAATTAGATAAATTATTGAAGGTAGGTACAGGGAAGATCACCAAGAAAGGATTTATCGCATTATTTTAACATTTTGACATTACATTTCACACGCAATATTACGTGATTTCGAAAAGTTAACTTTAACTATTAATGATTTATTGTACAAGTATTACGTCATACAAAATATTATAGGAAGTAAACCTTCAAGTCGTGCTCACTCGACTTTGGAGGTGTTTGGTGGAGATTTTAAGTCAATTAAAATCAATTTTTTGACCGTTATTTTACTATTTCAGCTGTCATTTTTGAATTCTTTTCTTACGGGTAAGATCTACTTTTATCTCTAACGGTAAAAAAATCAATTCTCAAAATCCCAACCAAACACTCTCTTAATTTTGTCAGCAATGTTAGAAATATACAAGAAATGTATGGACATTATTTATATGTTAAATCTTAAATAACTTATTTAAGTAATTTCTTAGAATATATAAATAATAATGGACGAATAGTATAAGCTAATTATCTTGAATAGAAACGTCAGCCAAATTAAGATAGCCGTTACTAACCTACGGCTTTTGGTGCTAATTACAATGAAATTAACATTTTTATTCCCTAACCACTACGCTAACATATTTTAAGAAAAATACTTTTCTTTCTGGGTTATCTCATGGCGTACGACACGCTGAGATTAAAATATGTTGCTTAGAAAAGACAAATATGGATGACGTATTGGCTGATATCTCACCCGGTGGTTTCAAGGCTGTGCCGCCTGTGCGCCACCTCTCTCTGCACTATCCCACGGCGGAACACGGCTGAGCACTCCGGCAATTCATCAAGATCGGCAAAAAGTGACTCATCTTCCTCTGGCATTGTGAAAATATCGGAATCGGTATTATCTCTGTCTTCAGTTAAAATTGGGCTGTATAGCATGGTGCAAGAAGTAGGATAGAAATCTGTGAACCACCCAAATTCGCTGCCGTTAATTAAGGATGTTTCATCAAGATTGGGAAATTTATCTTCAGAAATGAGTTCAGATTGAATGGAAACATTTATGGGCTCTTTCTTATCTTTATCTTGATCATGATCTTCTTCTTCTTCCTCCTCCTCTTCAGAGACCGAAGGTGTAGCGTTTGTTGCTGTCATAGCTGCGGCGGCGTTATGGCGGTGATTTTTAGAAGCCGGCCACGGGTGGTTGTGTTCAGAAGAATACGTTACCACCAACATAGTAGGATCCTGTCTACTTCTCTCCACTTGTTTTCTTGCAGGACAGCCCTTTGAGCTACTGCACCTGTAATAACCTCTACAAAATCGAAAGAAATTGATAAATTATCATCCCATAGAGGATTTTATCAAATAATACAAAATATTTCTAAGATAATTAATTAATTACCTAGGATAGGGTGAACCTTTGATGGGTTTTTGGCCGTATTTTCTCCATGCCCAGGAATCAGAAGGTGGAGTACTCATATGATCGCCCTTAAGTCTTAATCCTTCCACTTCTTTGATGGGCAAAAACACAACTCTTTTTTGTATAGCTCGCCTACTGTAAAAAAATCCCAAAACACCCATTTTTCTTTATATAATTTCTTCAACTGACACATGCATGCACAAGAACTCTCGCAAATCAAACCCTAAAAGATTCTTGAAACATAAATGAATCTTTTCTCACACACAAATATAGTATTGGCATGCTTAATAATGTAGATTAGGCAGTAATTGACAGTATTAAAGACGAGATTATAAATACTATATATGATTTATTTACATCACCTTTTCTTTGGAGAGGAGGTAAAAGTCATCTTGGTATCATTAGACATGGCGGAGCTAGGCGAATCTCCACTGTTTTCTGGCGAATATTCAGCGTCTTCTACCTCACTAACAAACTGGTTGTTGATGAATCTACTCCCCATGAACTTGTCCAAATTAAGTGTTTACAACACTTGATGAATTAAAGTAACCTTTTGGGAAAGATTTAGATTTTTGTGTGTGTGTGTAAGAGAGAGAGAGAGAGAGAGAGAGAGAGAGAGAGAGAGATTGATGAAAACAAGAAATGGGAGAAAGTGGTGAAAGATTGGGTAGAGTTTTAATATGGGTCCAACTGGTGACAGATTGGCAATGTATAGTTTATAGAGGACGTGCAAGCAGATGTGAAAGAAATACAAAATTAGATTATTATTATATGACAACGTGAAAGTGACCTTAATTAATGTTGATTAGGGTGTTGTGATTAGTTTAATACAGTGATTTATGACCGTTTCCATTGTATACTTTTGGATATTTCGCCCCATTGCTCGTTCTTATCAACATGCTTAATCAAGCCAATTTTATTGAAAATCACAAAGAGAAAATGATGTTTTTTTTTTTTTTGAAGTAAAGGGACTTTTCTGATAAAAGTAAAAGTTACAGTTGTATTATAATGGTATATTTATCTTGATATAACAAAAAAATTTTGGTTTTTTATTAATTAATTTTTAATTTTTATTTTTTTCCATAGCTAGTGAATGTAAAAATTGAGCTTTAATTGTGATGTAAGAGCTAATATATGAACATGGTACATAATTTATATAAATTGGCGATAATTAAGTTGTACTTTGAAAATTATTTTCTTTATGCTTGATTGTGTAAGATTAATATTAAAGACTTGTAGTTTTCACATGCCGTGTTATTTTGTTCAACATCACACCCAAAAATCAATAAATAATCTAGAGCATATAATTTTCAATTTAAAAGTCAAAATATATAACATTATCTTGTTTGTATTCTATAATTTAACTTCCATTTCAACCGAAAAATTACATAATTAGTTGAACACTGGTGATCGGGAGAGAATGCCAACAAATACGACGAATAGTATGCATGATTAGCAGGAAGGGCTAAATGATTTTGAGTCCGCCCCCCGCCATAGATAAATATGGTGTAGATTAACTCGAGGACAACTATGTTATAAAATCTAGTATCGAAAGTGATGCCAAGTTTTTAAATAGATTATAATTTGCGAATCATATTCAGTAAGTGGATAACAAATTTATAAACAATTATTAAACTTTGCCAAACAAATATTGCATTATTTTCGAAAAGTTGCCCAGCAATTTTTGAAGAGGGCTTTCAAACACACAAAAGAAATGTGTACAAATTATTTTCGTAAATT
>NC_036257.1:6884285-6903671 GCF_002742605.1 Olea europaea var. sylvestris | reverse complement strand
GAGAGAGAGAGAGAGAGAGAGAGAGAGAGAGAAATTGCTCATAGTGTGTTTAATTGGCTTTATTTTTCATGAAAAATGTCATTTTAGTTAAACTTGATCGACATGTGTTGATTTCGTCTTAGCGTTCAAGTTTTGCATATAGCGAATCAATAAAAAAAAAGGAGTAAAAGAAAAGAAAAAGTGAAGTATTTATTTATTTACTATAGTATACTTTGAACTCCATTCCAAAGATGGAAAAAAAAAGAGAAAAAAATTGCTCATAGTGTGTTTGATTGACTTTATTTTTCATGAAAAATATCATTTTTTTAAAATCCGAATTCAAACTTTTTGTGGTGTTTGATTGACATTTTTTTTATGAAAAATATTTTCCAACTTTTAGTCATGGTACCATATTTTCCTCAAAAAATAAGAAAATATTTTCTTTAGTAAAAAAGCAATTTTTATTTTTCAAGTAATTCATTCTCTCTTTCTCTCTCAATATTCCCCTCTATCTTATATACCCCATCAATTAAAAAAAAAAGGACAAATATAATATTTTCTAGATTGAAAATTAAATCAATCAAATACATTTAATTAATAATTTCATACAACTAAGTTTTAGCCAATTTGATTACTTAGAATTTATTTTCTTTTTATGCAAATTCCATACTCGTACTATTGATTAGAAAGATTGCTAGTAGGTTTTGTATGGGAAAACCCCGGAAATTCTATTACATACATTGTTTTGATAAAATATTCACATTATACCACTGCATTTTATTTTAACCAAAAATATTGCATTTTGTGTAGTAAAAATAGAAAATAAAAAATTGTATCTCTCATCAACTAATCGATTTGATGGCTTCAATCTCTCCACCAAACACGCCCCAGTTGCATCTAAATTTATAAGAAGTATTGTAAAGAGTAGATTCATTCAGTTGTACAATTTCTATTGATAACGACATCGGAGTTCTAATGCCAGATATCTTAATGTTGTGTAAAATATCGGTTCTTGCTGATTACGGAGCAGTATAATCTTTGCTTTGCTACTTTACATTCTATTTTACTCTTCGAAAGAGCAATACAGTAATGCAATTTATTGCATTTTAGTTAATAATTAGATTTTAGCATCTATTTTACTTTATGAAATATGTTTACGCAAATTCATTGCAAGGACTAATTATTGAGGAATTCGATGGCTGATGCACTCTGTCTAGCGACAATTTAACCAGTTACCATGATTGTCACACAATATTTTGTATGTGTGTTTGTAGGAATCTCTTGGTAGATTCAAACATACCTTTTTAATTCCATTTTATGATTCTCTTTGTAAAGCCTATGATTATGTATGAGTACTGATCATTGAGATTTGTCTGTCTCTAGATTAATTTTTTTGGCTCTTTTGCTCGACATTAGTCATCATTTTTGGCAGTGGTGATGGTAGTTTATCACTAATTCGACATGAAATCTTCTCCCAAGATACACAGGAACCAGCTTGTAGGTGGCCAAAGAGGGGTCTAGTACGCCCCCCCGGGACATAGTTCAGTAGTGCAAAGAACAGGAGTGATGTTATCTCACGCTTTATTGGTAATCGCAGTGTGGGGATTCGATTCCTGAGACATAGAATTAGACTTCTTGTAGGTGCAGTGTACAAACAGCTCTTATTCTCTGACTTGTTGGGGCACATCCCGAAATTTACCTCCCTTACAAAGCTCTAGGAGCGTGACGGTGGGAGGGCTCTCAAGGTTGGGGTTCAACCTTTTTTTTTTTTTAAAGAGGGGTCTAGTACTCTTTGATGTTAAAGATTGTTATGGATGAGACAGAAGTCGACATTTAATGTTGAATTATGTAATGGAGATTAATTTGTGGAATTGAGTTTCAGAACAGAAACCGAGGTTGACTCATTTGGGATTATACCCAACCCTTCATCTTTATAAAAATATTGATTGCATCATCTTCCATATACATTTATTCCATAACCAGAAATTAGTACATTTGAGCATATGATATCCTTCTTTTTCATCCATCCAAAATATCTTTTCCGTTCTCAATCTTCGCACAATTAACATACATGCCTGTACAGACAATCCTATGAATACATCAATTTCAAAATCCGCTTTTATCCCCAGAGAATGTATCCTCCAGACATGCTGCAAAGCTCCCGAACAGCTACAACCTGAAAGAACACTGACTAAAGACACAGAATCTAGCACAATCTTTTTCACCTGCATCATCTTGTTCAAATGCTTGACCATCCTTTCCTATTTTACACTTTTTTCTTTTTTTGAAAAACTTACCGACATCAATGTCCAAGCAACAACGTCCTTCACGGGAATCTCATCAAATATATGCCCATTTGAGCCCCTTATTTCTTAAGAATGTATTTTGAAATAATAGATTAATAAAGAATATATGGTTAAAATAAGGAAAAGTTTTGAATCTGTGTGTAATATTATTTTATTGAAAAATGTGTGGTTGAAAAGATTAGAGAGAAAAATATATTTTGAAAATAATGAGAATCAAACAAGTGCTGTATTGTTATCTCCCAAGATACACAGGAACCAGCTTGTAGGTGGCCAAAGAGGGGTCTAGTACGCCCCCCCGGGACATAGTTCAGTAGTGCAAGGAACAGGAGTGATGTTATCTCACGCTTTATTGGTAATCGCAATGTGGGGATTCGATTCCTGAGACATAGAATTAGACTTCTTGTAGGTGCAGTGTACAAACAGCTCTTATTCTCTGACTTGTTGGGGCACATCCCGAAATTTACCTCCCTTACAAAGCTCTAGGAGCGTGACGGTGGGAGGGCTCTCAAGGTTGGGGTTCAACCTTTTTTTTTTTTTAAAGAGGGGTCTAGTACTCTTTGATGTTAAAGATTGTTATGGATGAGACAGAAGTCGACATTTAATGTTGAATTATGTAATGGAGATTAATTTGTGGAATTGAGTTTCAGAACAGAAACCGAGGTTGACTCATTTGGGATTATACCCAACCCTTCATCTTTATAAAAATATTGATTGCATCATCTTCCATATACATTTATTCCATAACCAGAAATTAGTACATTTGAGCATATGATATCCTTCTTTTTCATCCATCCAAAATATCTTTTCCGTTCTCAATCTTCGCACAATTAACATACATGCCTGTACAGACAATCCTATGAATACATCAATTTCAAAATCCGCTTTTATCCCCAGAGAATGTATCCTCCAGACATGCTGCAAAGCTCCCGAACAGCTACAACCTGAAAGAACACTGACTAAAGACACAGAATCTAGCACAATCTTTTTCACCTGCATCATCTTGTTCAAATGCTTGACCATCCTTTCCTATTTTACACTTTTTTCTTTTTTTGAAAAACTTACCGACATCAATGTCCAAGCAACAACGTCCTTCACGGGAATCTCATCAAATATATGCCCATTTGAGCCCCTTATTTCTTAAGAATGTATTTTGAAATAATAGATTAATAAAGAATATATGGTTAAAATAAGGAAAAGTTTTGAATCTGTGTGTAATATTATTTTATTGAAAAATGTGTGGTTGAAAAGATTAGAGAGAAAAATATATTTTGAAAATAATGAGAATCAAACAAGTGCTGTATTGTTAATAGAATTACAACTTATGTACATTTGCATAAAAAAAAGTTAAGTAACTGTGAGTATGAGCTATCCAAACGGAGATCAAGTTCAGCAGCATCACGGTTCAATAATCAACTCGTTGTATTTAAGCCGTTAAACAGGGAATCCTTCTTCTTCAGCTCAAGGTAGAAAATGAGTGACCTGTCAATCTGTAATCCTAATTGGGGACAGGTTAGCGTCTACTTCGTATTCTATTTTCAAAACCAACAATGTTGCTATCAATCTTCATCTTGACAGAGATCATCTCGACTAGTTCCACATACTTGCAGCCACTAGGTACGAGCAGATAGAAGGTCCTTGATTTGTAAGTGACGAAGACGTTTACGAAGTTCATTGCTGTGACAAGACAGAAACATGGAAGAAATATCAACCAGATGCATAGACTAGATACGTAGACCATTCAAAGATATCATATACTGATACTTCAAATGCTATTCCTAACCCCATAATATTATAAAATATCACACCATGTTATAAGTCAGTAAATAGGAGCATGTCATTTTTTTACTGAAAATTTTACATTTTTATATCCTTTTTACCAACTCATTCCAAATAGCTCAAAAATCTTGTATTCATAGGAGATGAATTCCGTGCCCAAATATCAGGTGAATATAACACGTATATGATTTCAACAGGCAAATCTAGAGCCTACTTAGGAGTGATTTTGAGAATTGATTTTTTGACCGTTAGAAGAAAAGTGGGGTTCACATGTGAAAGAAGAAGTCAAATATGACGGTTGGAATAGTGAAATAACGATCAAAAAATCAATTTTTTGGATCAAAAAATCACTCCCAAACAGACTGTAGATATTAAAAGAAACCATGAATTAGATACTGATATGCAGAAATCACTTTTATTTCAAATGGTGCTATAACAATGTATATGTGATATTATAGGTACTAAGTTAAACACCACATAAAGATTACATTGATACTGGAAGATCTTCTCTATTTTTGTGAAAGGAGTGAATATTTAATAATTAGATTTTCTTTCGAAACCGGCATAGAATTGGGTTTCAGAAACATAGATACGATATCCATGCTTAATAATTACAAAAGAAAAATGTTATCTGTAGTCATTTTCTATAAAATTTGTAGAAGAAAGATCATTGGAATAACTCGTCGAATGTATTTCATTAAGAGCCTGTTTGGGAGTGATTTTGAGAATTGATTTTTTGACCGTTAGGAGAAAAGTTGGGTCCATCTGAAGAAGTCAAATATAACGACTGTAATAATGAAACAATGGTCAAAAAATCAATTTTTTGGGCCCAAAAATCACTCCCAAACAGATTGTAAATATGTTTAACAAGTCAATCCACTACAAATCGCTGATTATGACTAATATCTTCTCACTCGTTATTAGTTTCATATCAGGCAATGTAATTTTGAATTTTGAATCTCCATATGTTCTGCAATATCAAGTAATGCCACCTGTCTTGAATCTCTTTTAAACTTTCAGTTACATTTTAAGAAAAGAAAAGTGCATTATACAGTACTTTTGAGATTCTAAAGGAGTTACGTAGTAAATTTGGTTATTATTTGGATATAGTAGTATAAAATGAGTAGGTAAATAATGTTGGGATCGACGGATTGTAGCAAATGAAGTTAATGACGCGATATGAAGTATTAAGGATTGCAACAATATAAAAATATATCAAGGTGTAAAGTAAAGAAGAAAAAAGAGGAATTAACGTAAAGACAAGATGTATTATTAATTGACAATGTGGAGAGAATACAATGCTACAGCAATATTAGCTTCTTCTAAACTGAAAGAGGAGTTATATATTTATAGTACATGAGTCAAACCCTAAAAATAGGCAAAAGATGGAAATTATTGAAAAATACGTAAAAGAAAAGGAAAAAGGGGTTACACGGCACAAGACAAAATTTCCTTTCCTTTTTCACTGGGTTCCAATTGGTTCTTTCTAAAACCAAGGCCAATATGCAATCTTCCAAATCTTGAACAAATTTTGAGGCATATAATTAACAATCTTCACCTTGACTCAAAATTTCGGTGCAATGAACGAAACTCCAAAATTTCAAATCCATCTACATCGAAATAACCAATCTCCTCAACACAGTAACCAAAACTCTCTATCACCAAAACCATCTTCCTCTGCAAGGCATCCACAAGCGACGCCTAAACCCAAATCCCGAGTTCCCAAAATTCCACCAACGAATTATTGTTGACCAAACAGGGACGAAACACACCCTGTAGTAGACACCAAACCAAGTGCTTGATCAGAAGGCCCCTTGTTAGAACTGTCACCTTCAATGATTCCCAAAGCATCACAGACATCAATAACACTATTGTACGTACGCTCCATGAGTCCACCCCTATCATTTGAACACAGTGCATCCGCTGAAATTGGTGGCAAAGCGGAATCACCAATTCTCTCCCTTGCAGTGTTCTGAACTGACCCAGAGTTCAAGACAAGAGGTATTGTACCAAATTGAATATCCACCACGGTATTGAACTTATCCCGATGTCTCAAAACTGGTTCTGCGCTTCCCTGCAATATGTACAACTGGAATCTCTTCCGCCCTTCCAGTACAACCCGGACACCTCTTCAACCTTCAAGATTCCATCTTCACCAGAGAATTTATACCCTTTTGCATCTAGGATACTCAGTGAGATGAGATTTCTCTTCATATCTGAAACATATCGAATCTGGCCAAGTGTTCTAACTGTCACATCCTGCAACCACAGTCTGAATCGACCGATTCCAGCAATATGGCAATACTCGTTGTTTCCCATTAAAACTCCACCTTGCTGAACAGCCTCATATGTTTGAAATAAATTCCTATTGGAACACATATGGTGCGAACATGCTGAATCAAGAATCCATTCCTCGTCAGGCTTAGTTCCACTTCAAAAATCACAATTAACATCACATCTCCGCCATCCGCAAAATCCTCGGTCACATTAGTCTCGTTAGAATTCCATGATTGCCCCCTATGATTTGGAGCTAAATCACCTTTAGCCTGCAACTTCTCACAATCCTTCTTCAAGTGTCCTCTCCATCTACAGTAGAAGCAATACACATTGCTGTTTTCCCTAAAGCTGCCCCTTCGTCGATCACCAGGAGATACAAGAGCTTCCTCATCCCTTAATGTAGCTTCAACTTTTCCTTCGAATGTAAAGCATCATAGACATCGTCTATAGTCAACGTATCCCGACTGTACAGAATGGTGTCCCGAAACGACGCATAAGAACCAGGCAGCGAATATAACAGGGTCTAGGCCAGATCCTCTTCATCGTATTTAACCTCCAACATCTCTAAATCTGCGACAATCTCTTCGAACACAGCAATATGGTCTTCCAACGACCCTCCTTCCGCCATGCGATGGGAATACAAGTTCTGTTTTAGAGCGAGTTTGCTAATAAGACTCTTGGTCATGCACAACTGCTCCAGTTTCAACCACAAAGCAATAACAGTTTTCTCCTTCAAGACATCCTGCAGAATATTGTTGGATAGATGAAGATGAATCAATGACAAAGCTTTCGATCCTTCCGTTGTTTCTCCTCCGTTGTCCAATTAGCTAGCATCTTCTCAAAACCCAGCAAAATATCATCCAAATCCAACTGCGATAAAATAGCCCTCATCTTTACTTGCCACAGCAAAAATCTTGTATTGTGATCCAGCAGCGGAATATCAAACTTCATGGCAGCCATTTTTTGAAAAACTTCAACCAATCCACAAAAGATCCAAACTCTGATACCACTTGTTGGAATCGACAGATTGTAGAGAATGAAGTTAATGATGCGATATGTAGTATTAAGGATTGCAACAATATAAAAATATATCAAGGTGTAAAGTAAAGAAGAAAAAAGAGGAATTAACGCAGAGGCAAGATGTATTATTAATTGACAATGTGGAGAGATTACAACGTTACAACAATATTAGCTTCTTCTAAACTGAAGGAAGAGCCATATATTTATAGTACATGAGTCAAACCCTAAAAATAGACAAAAGATGGAAATTATTGAAAAGCACGTGAAAGAAAAGGAAAAACGGGTTACACGGTACAAGACAAAATTTCCTTTCCTTTTTCACTGGGTTCCAATTGGTTCTTTCCAAAACCAAGGCCAATATGCAATCTTCCAAACCTTTGACCAAATTTTGAGGCATATAATTAACAAATAATACATAATTTCTATATATAAGAATTACATTTTAAAACTAACAAACTTATCAAATTATTTCAAAATTCTGGTGTTAATTCCAATATATATAATATCCCAAATTAATAATATCAACTAATAATATCCCACCCCACTCCACGAATTTTTTAAGCCTTGAAAATTTTTCTCGGGATTACAACCCCACCCAACTTGTAAACAATATTTAGAAATTAAAAATCTTTTACAGATACTACACCCCACCCTAGAACCATCCCTACCCATCCTACCTTACCCCAACTTTGAAAAAAAAAAAAATTAAAATGTTATTGGAGATCACACCCCACCCCAATGGAATCGCCCCAAATTTGTGACTAACTGTGTTATCTGTGACAATTTTCTTTTATTAGACTTATGTTATATGTGACTAATTGTAATAAGATTTGTTTTCAGTGAACTGTCTAAGATGTGACTGTAGGAAAATAAGTCACTAACTTGTGTTATCAGTGACTAACTGTGATCGAATTTATTTTCAATGTGATTGTCCGTAACCCTCTAATTTGTGTCTATATATAACCAAGTCACTAACATGTGTTACCTATGACTACCCATGATCAGATTTATCTTCAAAGTGATTAAATTTGTCTTCAATATGTTTGTTTGTGACTAGGTCAATCTTAATCATGACAGTACATGATCAAGTCACATTTAATGCAGAATTGGTCACAACCAATCACAATAAACACATATTTGGTTACAGAGGGTCACCACAAACAAATCTACACACATCGCAGACCAGCACCATCAGTCACCACCGCTAGCTATTACCTCCAATGCACCACCACTACCACATTCAACACAAATCCACAGCTATAAATAATACCTTCACCTCAAATCCATAATAGCAATCACCACAAATCCACAACAACAATCCACCACTATCATGTTACCATTATCTCCTTCTACAATCCTGTTTTCACCTTCAACTTTTTTGTAATGGCTACCATTTTCCACTTTTTAATTCCCCCCAAGTACCCATGCTCAATCCGCATTCCCCTCAAATGCCCAACCTATAGCACCCAAAGCTCAACCATTACATCAAATCACTGAATCACAATCATTAGTTGAGAGGAAGCCTTCATTGTCAAGGTGAATAAATTCAATTGGATTGACTTTTGAGTCGACTCACTTGAATTGGTTGGCATCCGTGCAAGAGAACATGGCTGTGGAGAAGAAGAATCACCACCTAGCGATGCGTGTTGCATCTATAGTGACGTTTATCACTGTGTTGGCCACTAGATGAATGAAAAAGAGGGCAGGTGGCAGACGTTTTCGTTTGCCCCACCTTCTTGGCACTACAACGGAGGCAGAGAAAGAGGCTGAAATTGGACTCCTTTTGGATGTTGGAGTCGACGATGGGTGCGATTGTCCTCAAGGTGGCCAGGGTTGGTGTAGATAACGTGGAGAGAGAGATGTAAGGTTTGGGTTGTGTGGGGGTGGGTGATGTTGGGTAGGGTGATTTTGCATTGATACCTGACTTTTGAAAGAATTTATTTGAATCATGAATTTTGAAATGTAAAATTAAAATACAGGGTTTCGTGTAATTTTCTTAATGAATTATTGTATATTATTTGGGTACATATACAATTTTCTCAAATCCCTTGAATTCCTGAGAGGCCCAATTTCTCAAGGCCCCTAATAAATGCGCTCAACATAATGGAACTTTTCTTGGATTTGGACAACAGGGAAAGTTATCCTTTAATTAAGTATAAAACCCAAGACTTGGAAGATGTTATTCTGAATTATATTTTGTATGACAGGAAGAAATTTTTGTTAACAAAAATCACACCAAAATCTGTTGTAGGGACTTGTGAATTATTGTAAATATTTTATTGTCTCCAAAATAAAATTGAGAAATAAAACGATTTCATGCATATATAGTTTCCTGAGGTTTTTATTTGTCCAAATAATATTGATTGATGTTTTGTCACTTAGATTCAAGATTTTTGCCTTCAATATTATCCTGAAACCTCGTCTAAAATATACGCATTATTTAATGTTTTCATTAATGTAAAGATTTCATGTTAAAGAATTAATATGCCTATATGGAAAGAACTGTCAAAAGAATACCCATGGATTCCATATTCCCCTTAAACTCTCTCGGGTAATTTTTTAATTTTCTAGGGAAAGTTCATGTTATCACATTTTCACTCCAAAAAGAAAGTGACATTTCCAACAACACAAAAACAAGACAGTTAAAGTGTACTAATATTAATTGGTAGCTCCATTTCCAGTTGGCCTTTGAATGACATTGAGAATGGTTTGAGTTAAGATTCTTGAATCAATGTCTTGGCCTTTAGCTTCAGCAATGGCTTCCATTCCAAAGAAGTGTTTGGTGGTGACCCTGGCTTCAAGGACATTAAGATTCATTTCTTCAAAGGCTTCAATAATTGACACCAACAAATCTTGTCCCTTCTTGCATGTCACCCTCACTACATATCTTGTTCCGTCCTTCTCTACCTTCACTTCCTGTTCAATCCATGCACATAACATATATCAAAATCTTGAAAAAAATGAATTAAAAACACCTACGTATATGTACCCACACTTAACATTTTATTAGATCATGTTTACTGGAACAAGCTTTTAACATTTTTTTTATTTTTTATTTTTTATTAAACAAAGTTCAAGTCGAGTTTTGTCAAATACAACAGACCAAACAGTCACTTGGACATATTTGGTACATTATATATTAGTAGACACTACTCGGACATGATAATGAATGAGATTTCCTTTAGGAATATATAATTTGCTTGCCATACATGCCCAAATTGTGTAGCGTTGGTCAAGGTATAATTCTCAATTTGATCAAAGGCGAAATCAATAATCAACATATACAAAATAACTTAAACTGCTCCGATTAACAAGATTCATCTTGAAATCCCAACTCTCTATGGAGAGAGAGAGAGAGAGAGAGAGAGAGAGACTTGGATATGATTTATGAGGTATTGGTATTCTCTTTGGATGGCTTCTACTTGGAGCTTCAACTTGTAGATGTAGAGAAAGGCATCCATGATAATGGAACTCTTCTTCACCTTCACAAACAACGAGACAATATAGAAAATCGAACATTAAAATTTACAAACAAATAAAGTTAAAAAAATAAGAGTTATAAACTCATATGACTGAGTATTACTGATTTGGAATTCGTAAGAGTTTTCAAAATGTGAAGCTTTCTTCGCAGTGCCACTCTCCTCTGCGTTTTAGATGACATCTTTATCTTTCTTCTCTGTGTCTCTGTGTGTGCGTGTTTTTTTTCCCCTTCCAAATGCAAAGCTAGAATACTTTTTATAGAGAGGGAAAAAGACTAAGGAATTAATGGTGATGTGCTTTGAAGGTCACGGAATGTCAAGATATGGACTGACATATTGTCTTATTCTCATTATATATATATATACAGGTTAGATCAACTAAAGTGTTGAAAATAATTTTTGAAAAGTAAAGCTCTATTGGAAGAAAAACAAATAATTGTATGATGTAGTGGATTCAACATGACAAAAAAATATATACATTAAATACTTCGTTGTCTTAATTAATAATGTTCATAATGTATTAGATCAACATCTCATATGACAACATCATCAATAGCGTCGAGCTCAATAACTTGGTGATCTCATTCCATCCTTTGTGCTGACCTTAAATTCACATACAACAGTTTTGAGGCAGGACTCGACTCAAGATTATCTTTAGTCATTCAATTGCATAACTTTCAAACTCTATTTTATACCTCATCAAGTGTAGAAAAATAGGCCAATGTTATAAGTATGAATAATACGCTACAATTATGATTCGTGTTCTAGGGACATAGTTTACGGTTGTGGCAAGCTCTTTGTCACGGGCCTGGTTTCGTTACACCCGAACAAACTAGAACCGTGCGGCCTTAACGTTCGACGATTCCCGTCCCTCACGAGAAAACGTTAAGTCAGCCTTTCTATGCCCACAAATAATTTAACCAATGAGGCTAAATTATACCCACGTTGAGAAGAGAAATTTTGAAGTAAGTAATATATGGAAAATAAGTAAAGATGGGGAAACTTTCTTTGTATAAATGAAAGGAAAAACTTTACAATCTCTCTAATGAATAAACTCACTTCACTCTACATTCTCTACCATCTACCACATTTACTACCCCCACTAAATTTGGCGATGCACTCATCACCTTGTACCGCAGAAACTTAGACCTTAATTTCCATAAGTCTACCTTATTTTCCCACTTAGTGCCATGACATTCCCGTGTCATGCCAAGTCTCAAGTCATGATCTTGCGATCCGTGACATTCTCTCCCACTCAATCCACTAACGTTCTTGTAGCGAAACATGTTCGGTGCATCCTTATGCAACCTTGCATTGTCTTTCACGTCCCTGGGCATTAAAGTTCTCCCAACTTGCGGCACCATCTCCTCGATGACCGGGTTTTCACAGTGCCCCTTGCACCTTTTCCCGTTGCAACCTCTTGCATGCCACCTTCGACACCAACCTTCACCCTCAGCACCTCTGCCTTGGTTCCTCGGATGGACAACTCCTTCGATTGTAGTGTCCTCACACCTGTTGAAGCTTTGAACTTTCGTGCACCCAATTTCGGACTTCTTTGACAATGCTTCCTCAATTTCCTTCTTTCTCGATAGTTCCCTCGGCAACTCCGCAAGCATAATGTCCTTATCATCTTCAAGGACTTCCGTTAATTGCCCTGACAGTTGTTGTGTTTCCATCCCCACAGAAACTGTTTCGGCACTTATAGCATTAAACAGCTGGAATGAGTTCATTTGAACTTCATCCTCATCTTGGCTATCCATAGCCTTCGATTTGTTCTTCGAAATGGAAATAGATGCCAATGATCCCAACTTAGGACAATCCCTCATGAAATGTGGTCCTTTACAAATAAAGCAACCTCGAGGTGTAAAATTACTCCTCTTCTTCTCCTCATACTGCTTACTTCAAGTAGTTGGTTTGTTGCCAACGGGTTTGTAATCAACTTTGGGATTTGGCCTCCAATCCGGCTTACTGGCGGGTTTAATAGTTTTAGCTTCGGTCTCAAGATTTTCTTCAAACTCTGTCAAGGATTCAGCTACCGCAATTGCCTCGTCTGCGGTTTTGATATCACGACGTTGCAACTCTTGTCGTATCCATGTTGCACAACCGTTTAGAAAATAGAATAGCAAATCATCCTCCGGCATGGTTGGGATTTGAAGCATAAGGGTCGTGAACTCTTTGACATAGTCACGAATTGTTCCCGTATGTTTCAATTCCCTCAATTTCTTGCGCGCCTCATAGACGACATTCTTCAGGTAGAATTGCCTCTTTATTTCCCTTTTGAACTCATCCCAAGTACCAACCCTACAAGCCCTCCTAGCAATTTCACCATGCTTACGACGCCACCACAACGCCACAATATCCGAGAGATACATAGAAGCGGTCCGGACTTTCATGGCTTCATCAACAAGATTTACACCTTCAAAGTAGACTTCCATTTGTCATAGGAAGTTTTCCACATCTTTGGCATCCCGTCGCCCATCATAATGGTTAGGCTTTGGATATTCAATCCTCGGGGCAACAATAGTTGAAGCGGCACCTCCGCTTGTACCGGCAGTGGAGTACTTGTATTGATCAAGCTGGTTGCTCATTCTTTCCATCATCATAGCCAATTGGTTAACTTGGCCATGCATGGTGGAAACGGAATCCATGACTTTGGTTTGGAGATGACCAAAATTATCCATCATCGCGGCTTGTCCGGCTACCACAGCTCGAACATCACCTTTCATTGCTTGGACATCATCCCCCAACGATGCCTATGTGTCCATTACCTCTTGGACATTAATTTGTAGAATTTCTATCTTTCCAATGGCGTGTCCCTCCAACGCCTCGAATGAGTTTTCAAGAGAGTCGACCCGATCACCCATATTTGAGATGATTTGGTCAAGTTTCCCTTCCATGTTAGTGGTTTCCCTCACCTTACTCTTTCCTCTAGTTTTCCTTACTTCAGTTTGGGCAGCACCTCGACCCCTCTCCTCAATCTTAATATCAATAGTTTCTTGAGATTCCGCCATTTGATCACCTCACCCAAATCTAGCTTCCAAGAATCTCCGGCGAATCTCGCTACCACAGCTGCACTTGGTTACCACAACCAAACCTTCGCCTTGAACTACCTCCGTAGTCCACACCACGTGAACCTTACACGGATATCACCTCACCTCTGAGATGAAAAATTGGTTCAACCCCATGTGAACCTTGCTCTGATACCACTTGTCACGGGCCTGGTTTCGTTACACCCGAACAAACTAGAACCGTGCGGCCTTAACGTTCGACGATTCCCGTCCCTCACGAGAAAACGTTAAGTCAGCCTTTCTATGCCCACAAATAATTTAACCAATGAGGCTAAATTATACCCACATTGAGAAGAGAAATTTTGAAGTAAGTAATTTATGGAAAACAAGTAAAGATGGGGAAACTTTCTTTGTATAAATGAAAGGAAAAACTTTACAATCTCTCTAATGAATAAACTCACTTCACTCTACATTCTCTACCATCTACCACATTTACTACCCCCACTGAATTTGGCGACGCACTCATCGCCTTGTACCGCCGAAACTTAGACCTTATTTCTCATAAGTCTATCTCATTTTCCCACTTAGTGCCATGACATTCCCGTGTCATGCCAAGTCTCAAGTCATGATCTTGCGATCCGTGACATCTTGCTCCCTTGGCGAGTCCAATTAAAGAAGTGTCATTTTCAAGATTATAGGACGAGAGATGGAAAAGGATAAGTAGAGACAGAAAAATGCAGTCACCAAAGCATCAATCTGATGCAGGTTAAGAGGAAGTAGCAATCCTTCTTGTAGGGCCTAATTTGGAGTTTTTACAAATCGCATGCATGAAATCTGAGTAGGGAGTGGTCAGCACTCGTCAGATATCACTCAGATTCAGATTCAGATACAGATAACATTTCCAGTCATCACGAGGGAACTGGATTTTGGATTTCACTTCCCATTTGTCAGTGCCTGTGGGTCACATGCTCTCACAATAAACCATGCACAATCTGTTTTCTCTCCTCTCCAGTTGCCATTATTCCATTTAATTTCAAGGCCGGTGATTCTTCACAGAAAATATTGTAAACTTAATTAGACTTATAATCATGCTCATAATCAGAGTCGGCCATGAAATGTTGGGTACTCTATGCGAAATCTGAAAAAGTGTTCCTCTTTCATTTTAATCGGCAATAGGGGCGTTGGACAGAGTAAAATCATGGGTGGGCTAATGAGCTATATATAATATTTATATTTCAAATTTTAAAAAGTATTAATATAATATTTTTATTTCATGTGCCTTTATATACACACACACACATGTTGAACCTCTATAATAGTCACACCACCAGCACACTCTCAAGTTCAGTCAATATTAATAATTATACATTTTTTACTTTGATGGTAACGTAAGTTAGACAAAACAATAGTAGACCTTGTTAAAAGTACAAATGAATTAAAAGACCCCGTTTAGAACACTAATGAATTAAAATTATGTCCGTTACTAGTACGTTTTAGTCTAATATTGCGTACTAAAAAACTTGACAATTAAAATATTGAATTTCCATCCCTACTTGCTCTCTACATCACATGAGCGATTGAGAAAAGCGAATATCAGTTATACAGCTCAATCTAAATGAAGTTTCATTTATCTAACAAATGTTTTTTTTGAAATCTTGAAAATAACCTACAACTTAAGTACATAATATGTTTGGCTAAGCTTATACAAGATGCATATATAAGATTAAGGAAACATGTTTAAACACATCATATGTAGAAAACTTGGCATATAAAAGGTCTTTTTGAACCCCGTTCTTTAATTTATTTTTTTCAAATTCATTTTTAATTATACATTCTGTTAATAAAATAATTTTACACATAAACTCATACATAACCACAGTAATATATATAATTATATATATTGGAAACAATGTTAGAAGAATAAGCCATTTATTTCTTTAAAATTTTATCTTTAGGGTGTTATATTAATACTACAATTTTTATTTCATATACCATATTTTAATTGCAATTACACTTCTCAATCTTTGTTCATTTTAATAATTATTTTTTTTAATTTTTTTAGTTGAGTTCTTATACTTAACCTTTCTTTAATTAATACGTCTTGTCCATGATGATGATTTATATCAAAATATTTTACTTTCATGGTATGTTCGTTAGTGATTATGAAAATTGATTTTTTGACCATTAGAGAGAAAAATGGGTCATATCTGTGAATGACAAGTAAAAAATGACGGTTGAAATAGTGAAATAATTGTCAAAAAAATTGATTTTTTGGGATGAAAATTGCTATCAAACGGGGGGCTAACTAATGAAAGTTTGAGGATAAGAATGATATGAAAAATCATTAAGGACATAAATGTTATAATAAGTAAAAATTAAGAACATTAAATACAATTAAAACGTGGCGCAAGAAATATATATTGTGGTGAGAATATAATTAACCTTATCATTATTGTAAGTTAAAATTCTTCGAGTATAGCGTAACAAAATGCGACTCCTTAAAGGGGAGGAAAACAAGAAAAATGTAAATAACACTAATAACTAAACTAACGTGGCTAGTAAAATGTGATCGAACAGAAATGCAATTTTTTATTTTTATTTTTTTTTATCTCTTTTTTTTTGCTTTTTTTAAGAATAAAAATGAAATTACAGCAGAATGCATGTGGTGTATGAATGAAAACCGTTGGATACCCAGGAATCAAAAAACAAGTTTCATTCTTTTCGGATGAAGATAGGCCAAAAGCACACAGAAGACGTAGTTATCGATGGCCAGACAAGACCTGTCTTGTCTTTTGTTATACATTATTCTTCACAGGCATATATAATAACACAAACAAAAGGCAGAAAGGCATAATGGAAGTAGGTAACATACCTCCTTAATTCACTCTTTAGCAGCTTTGTTTTGTAGTATTTGTACATGCTATAGATAGACCATTTTAGAGGGTTTAGGTCCCTTTTTGTGTACTCGTTTTATATATTTCAATGTTTTAAGCTCCTATTCTCGTCTGTTTCTTTTGTCCGCATCTGTTTGACATCTCACTCTCTCTCTCTCTTGTACATACACAAACACAGTACCCAAAACAATACATTCTTGTCTAACATGTTGAAAGTTCTATTTTTGTTCTTTTATAATTTGGATTTGCTGATATTCGAAATGGCCTGTTATAAGAATGATTGGTACATGGATCAATTAAGGAGCTTTAATAAAGGTAAAAACATAAAAACAATGGAGTAACGCAACAAAATAAAAAATGACATATCTTAGAATTGTTCCTTGCAAATTTTTATAATTTATTATCTTTGTACATTTACTTCATTAACAACTTTTAGAAACATATCTTTCACAATATAAACAATGAAGCTTTCATATATTCAGTGACCTTCAATCTGATTGCACAATCTATTCTTGACAATGTTTATTGTAGAAAATACCCTTTATAGTAATATGCTCAATCCGAAAAAATTAGTGATAATGTTAAAATTTTGTGAACCAATAGATATACACTAAAGCCATTCAATCCATCAAACTCTTTGTTAGAACGTATTTAAAATATAAATTTTAAGTTGATCAAGTGTCAAGAGATTTATAGTTGAAAAATCTTCTAAATAAAATCCTAGAAGTTGAGTCAATCTTTTGTGTCAAAAGCGGAGAATAAATTTTGTGAACCACAAGCTGCATAAAGGAGCTAACTTGGTATTATCTTCAAGCGTAGATGGGCCTTATTGAGAAGGGCCCTACTAAATGGAGCCGAAGTCTTCCCAATTGGAAAGAACAACCACTCTTGAGATTGCATATCAATGATGGCATTGAATAAATCTACACAAAAGTGGTACAAATTTGTCATTTCTTGAGGATTATGCCGTCCATAAGATGTATGGCGTATGAACATATAATCCATGTTGGGAGCAACAATATAATGCTACTGACAGAAAGAATAGACTTGTTCCAAGAAAGAATCTCATCTGTCATTTCTCATAATTTGGAGTCTTCATTTGCGTATTTTCACCAATTTCATTGCATTTACAATACATTGATCTATCCTAAGTAATATTTTTGAAAATTCATATGAAATCATCCAGACATTTCTCATTATTTCTTGTTATAGTATGTTGCCCATATAGAATGGAACTAGGGCCGGGCAATACTCCTGAACCGAATTAGACCGAACCAAACCGAGTAGTTCTTCATAAGTTAAATACCCAAACATGTATCTGAATTGAGAACGACGGGTTTGGTTCACTTCTCGATTCTAAATTAAGAACCGAAAAAGAATCGAATCTCCCTAATTGTTTAAATTTATTTATTTTAAATAGGCCAAATTATTTTAGTTTTCTAAATAAATTTGCTAACTAGTTAATTTAGCTCAAACTCAAAAATATGATTTTCTTATTTCTAATTTTCAGTCCAAGCCCAATTTAATCAAATTGACCTAAATTTTACTTAAATTTGTTATTCTACCATAGTGCCATTTCTATCGTTATGAAGAAATTGAATTGAAGCTCGACAACTTCTCTCTTAATTATTGTAAGCTCGTTATCATCCCATTCCTATAATTTTAACAATCAAATATATGAATAACTCAACAAAGAGAGACACAAAAGACATATAAGAAAAATCAATTATAGTACAGAACCTGAGAATCGAACTCGAACGGTTCTATAATTACATTTGGACCCGACAATTCCACATCCTAAATACCCAAAAATTTCGGGACCATGTTAGAACCAAACTGAACTAGACCAGACCATGCCCATCCCTAAACGTAACACATATTTATTGGAATAAATAGGCCGATGTCGATACCATTTATAAGCGCTTGGCGTATGTGGATGTAGGACAATTATTTAACCATGTAAATCACTATTTCTTTTTCTTTTTCATTGATTACATATTATTCATCTCTGTTATTGAACAAATCATGAACAATTGTAAATTAAATGCAAAATCAAATGATTGTTTCAATTCAAACAAATAGAATGCATAATTTTTATTTTATTTTATTTTATTATTTTTTTTTTGTGTTCAATACCTATGAAACGTCCATTTACATGTTCAATGTTGTTCACATAATGCAAGACAATTGATTTTTGATCCTTTGTAGACACATCTCGAGACACTAGAATAGAAATTAATCAATTACCAACGTCTTTGATAATGAAATCGGCAATTTCGACAGCACAAGCAAGTAGTATATCCTTTTGAATATCATGTGATAGTAATTTGAAAATTTGACAGCAATTTTCAACTTGACGGCTTTAATATCACCATTATGATCGGCCTAAATTGAAATTTGACTAACACGTTACATGGATTAAGATAATTCTCACATTTATCATGACCCAGGAATGAATCCCCGTGTTGCGTCAAATACGATATTGAATTTTTTTTTATTTGCTTGAAGAAAATAGATTGAACGTGTTGCTTTTCACATTTTATGCGAGCTTGATTATGTACACTATCATAAACTCCAATATGAGTATTAAGCTCTCTTTATTCCTACAGGTGAATACTTCAACAACAAAAGTATTGCCTTCTTCTTG
>NC_036257.1:6880168-6884185 GCF_002742605.1 Olea europaea var. sylvestris | reverse complement strand
GACTTTTATATTTAATCAAATTAAGTTTAATAACTAAATTGAAGTTCATCCACATATATAATTATAACAAAATTATAGTTATATATGTGAGCTTTGATTAAAGTATTAAACTTAATTTAAATAATGTAACTTAAGTAATTAAACTTAATTTGATTAATGTAAAATTCTAAGTACTCCAATATAAAACAATGAATATTACACTTAAAGGGATATCAATGAAGTTAAATTATATTAAATGGTATTATATTAAATATATAAGGGTAAAATTGATATATAGCTAAATATAAATGATAAAATTGGTATTCAAAAGTTTCTCTTTAATCCTTAGAACTACATTATATTTTTAGAATTGACATATAGCTAAATATATAAGGCCAAAGCAACCATCAAGCAAATCGATTTATCCAAGACTTCAATGTCCAACATAAATACATTCACATACATGAGCATCATTTAGGCTATTCCTGAGTTTTGATAAGCTCTAGTCCACAACAAATTGCTTGCATTGACAACAATCCTTACCTTTTCGTGCAAATTTTTAGTTATAGATTTTGAGCATTGAGTAGAATGAGAAATGTTGGTTTTTATAGCTATAATTGTCTTAAATAAATATGTTTATTATGTAGTGCATGTACTGCCACAAAGTGATTCGTCTCCCTTCTCATTTATTTACATGAATAATTGTAAAAACAACAATTTCTCAATCCCTTTCAATTATGGATTGAATTTATTATTTTCAATAGAATTGTTCAAGAATGCAATATTATTTTTAATATGTAATATTAGGTTTTAAAAAATTTAACTATATAAGTAATATTTTTTAATAAATTTTATATATTAATAATCTATGTAATAAAATATACCAGCTCAAGTGAATTATATATGCAGTATTATTATAATTTCTTTTGTTTATATGTAATAATGCTTTTATTAATTGTTTACTAATTAGTAAAAATTGTGTCTACTGGAAATTGATTGATTTAATTTTCTTACAGCAATATTAATTATTAATTATCTTATTTAGAGGAAATAAATTGAATCCTTAACATTTGGTATTCCATAGTGAATTATATATGTAAGTGTTATTATAATTTCCATTAATTGTATGTAACAATGTTTCTATTAATTGTGTACTAATGATTAGTAATAATTGTGTTTGGTGAAAATTAATTGAATTATTTTTTTAAAGCAATAATAATTATTAATTATATTATGTAGAGGTAATAAATTGAATCATTTGCTATTCCATTTTTATGTAAACTTTAGTACATTCATATGTAACTGCTAATAAAAACAACTTTTAAATAAGTTAAATGTAACTGCTAATAAAAACAACTTTTAAATAAGTTAAATAATGCAACCTTTCAAATTTTTTTTTTCTCATTTTGTAAACCATGAAGGTATATTGGGCATATGGATAGATATGTAAGGGTAAAAGTGGTGTTCAAAAATTTCTTCCCAATACTCACTTTTAATATATTGAAGACAATTATATTTCTTAAGTTATTATCTTCATTATGTTTCATAACTAGACCGTTTCTGGGCAAATAATTTTTGGGACACTAACGACACTTCTAATTGCGTATCCACGAGCGAGAAAAATATCAACAAATGAATGATGTCATTACCTCTATCCATATGGCACATCATATGACTGTCAGCTAGGCAAATGAATAATTCTACTCGCACACACTCACGGATAGGGGTTTAAAATGTGTCACGTGTGCTGGCTTTTTGGAGGGATTACATCCTTGTCCGCCCAATTTACACACCCATTTCATCTGTGTCTGAAAAAACGATTTTCCCCCAAAATTACACATGAGGCGCTGGCAACATGGGTATCTCTGACAACAGCATTCCCTTCAGTTTTAGTACTTTCGGCGACGTACAGGAGCTTGCTTTTGTGGTCGACTGAAGGCAACGTACGGGAGCTTTTGTGTTGTCGACTGAAGGTATTCGAAAGACCTTTTTTCCGGTTTGCAAGAGCCAAAGGTCATTGTGGATGAGGGACGATCTTCAATTTTTGCAGATTTGAAGGTAGCAAACATGTTTTTGATTTTTGCAGATTTGAAGTTTATGTTTGTGATGTGTAAAAATCGTCAATCCATGGAAGTTTAAGTTAAAAACTGAAGTTGATTTCTTCTATAATAAAGTTTCTTTTAAAATTAATTAATTACTTCAAGTTTTCAAAAGTTAGCCAAACCAAAGGGTGAATGGTTCTTGAAAAATTGTCCGTTAGTGGTACGTCCCAATTACCAGTCCTCAATAGCAAAGCTGAAAATGTTGAAGCTTTCAACTTGTCATTTTAGCCTCCTAAAACAGTCCCCTTTATTTCTTTTTTCTTCCAAAGTTAAAATGGAAGGCATACTATTATTTTATTGAACTTCGTGATAAAGTTCTACTAAAATCTTTTTTGAATTAATGTACTAATGTTCTAATAAGGAAAAAGTTGCTGCTCCTATGGAATTAATGACTAATTTTGTTGAAGTTCTACTAAAATCCTATGTATTGATGTATTAAAATCATTTTTTTTAATTAATGCCTAATTTCTGTGTATTTCATTGCAATGGAATTCGAAAATATTGTTTAACAATGATACCATCTGAAATGAGAGTTGTTGTATACGTTGACTGAACATGACGGTTGCTTTTTTCGCAGCATAATGGATTTAGACGTCCAAGACAAAGATGACAATGTTGTAGTGCAATCTAGAAATGAGAAGTTAACGGAGTCCGTGAACGTAGTGGAAGGTGTAACAGCAGGGAAAGATGTTATAATTGCACCTGGAGTGGGTATGCTGTTTAAAAGTGAAGTAGATATGTATGATTTCTACAAGAAATATGCTTATGCAGTGGGGTTTCCAATCAAGAAAAGAGATTCAAAGAAAGGGGATGATGGGGTTTTGAGATATTTGACATTAACTTGTAGTCGTAAAGGCGGAATAATCAGTAATAGCAGTGGTTCTTTGAAGCCGCATACAACAGTGAAGATGGGCTATAAAGCCAGAATATCTGCATCTTCTGATACTTTTGGGAATTGGAGAATTAACATTGTAAACCTCGACCATAATCTTGACATAAGTCCTTCTAAATCCAGATTATATCGATGTAACCGACAATTCAGCACACATGTGAAACAAAAGCTTCAAGTGAATGATTTGGCAGGAATCTCATTGCATAAAAGTTACAACGCTGCAGTTGTCGAAACAGGTGGATATAAGAACATGACATGTATTAAAAAGGATTGTCGTAACTAGATAGATCGAGAAAGACGCTTAAGACTTGGAGAAGGAGATGCTTCAACGATTCAAACATATTTTTCGAAAATGCAAGCACAATGTCCAGGATTTTATTTCAGTATGGATTTGGATGACGAATCGCGTCTAAGAAATGTATTATGGGCAGATAATCGGTGTAGGAAGGCTTGCAAGGAGTTTGATGATGTCGTTACATTTGATACAACTTATCTGACTAATAAGTATGACATGCCGTTCGCTCTTTTTATCGTAGTAAATCATCATGGACAATCAACACTACTTGGCTGTGGTCTGGTATCGAACGAAGACATAGATACTTTTATATGGTTATTTAAGACATGGCTTCAATGCATGCACGGCCAAACTCCACAAAGTACAATTACTGATCAAGATAGGGCAATGCAAAATGCAATTCAGATTGTTTTCCCACATACAAAACATAGATGGTGTCTATGGCACATTTTTAAAGAAGTTGCCAGAGAAATTTGGCTATCACGTGGATAAGGGTTCGATATTCAGGGCTATACATGGTCTGGTGTATGATTTGCAATCCAATGCAGAATTTGAAGACGGTTGGAGAGCAATGATTGAGGAGTATAACTTGCAAGATAGTGATTGGTTATCTGGATTATACGAGAATAGTGGACGTTGGGTTCCTTGCTTCTTGAAAACCACTTTCTGGGCGAGTATGTCAACTACACATCGAAGTGAGAGTATGAATGCATTTTTTGATGGCTATGTGCATTGGAAAACCTTGTTGA
>NC_036257.1:6877173-6877940 GCF_002742605.1 Olea europaea var. sylvestris | reverse complement strand
AACTGAATCTACAAATCATCAATTTCTCAACTGAATCTACAATGACGTAACAATTCATACATCATTAATTTATCAATACCCCTAATGAATTATAATTTCAAATACACAAAAAATTAATTAATTTCAAAATCATTTGAGAATAGCAATTTTCACGATTCAATGGGAAATGATACTTTCTAATTAGTGGAACCACTGAGTTTCAAACCACTGTTTTCAGCATATTACTAAACTAAACAAACACTCAGAGAACTTACTAAATCTTTGAATTACAGAACCAAAATAATTTCACTTTAACATTATCTTCGAAACCAAGAATGAAATTGAATACGAAAAGGCAAAATAAATGTACTAGAGAATGAAATTAGCTCTATTTTAGGGAGAGAACGATGATGAAACGACGCAATAGAAAATTACAACCCACTTGTTGGTCTAGTGGTTTGCCGACGATGAAAAATTGGACTCCATGAGACGGCGGAACCTTTGACGAAGGTACGATGCGATGGTGATAGAGAAGATGGTGAGGGGTTTGAAGGAAGCTAGATCTCGTGGGTCAAGAGATGGTGGAACCCTCCAGCAACGTCAGGCGCTTGGAATTGTAGCCGGAGATGGAAAGATTTGCTTAGGGTTTCGAATTTGGAGGCATGGATTCGGGTTCTGTTCCTCGTCATGGAGAGAGAGAGAGAGAGAGAGAGAGTTGTCTTCTAGTTTCTGATTTTTCTGGCCCATTTTGTTTTGTTTACTAAAAGTATTTTTAGCTCTTTTTCTTT